>NC_091445.1:62723723-63064448 GCF_964237555.1 Oryctolagus cuniculus
TGATCTGGGACCACTGACCCACCAATGAAAGGCATTTAGAAGATAAGATACTCGGGGATTCCAAATACTCCCAAAGAAATATGCATCCAGAAAGTGTTACAAGCAGAATTCTTTTCCCATTTCCAGATACATACAAGTACAGTCTCAAAGAGCATGCTAAAAAAAAAAAAAAAAAAAAGAAAGAAAATCAACTTCTGAAGCCTGAATTCCCCCTAAGAAGGTATATAACTTACCAATACTTTGAATAAGAAACACAAATGATATTACATTCAGGATGTCAAAACTAAGAAACTAGCAATACAAATATAAACAATATCATTTATTATTATTACTTATTACATGCTATCAATAATCCACTGTTATCACAGAAATGTTAAGCATGAGAACTTTTCATCTTCAAGCTGAATCTAGCTATCACAGTTGAATATACCACAAATTAAAAAAATATATATATATACACACACACAGAAGTACATAGGCAGACATACACACACATACGCAGTTTCAAAGCAATAATGGAAAAATGCTGTATCATCATTTCTCCTATTTCTCCTGGTTAAACCAATTTAAACAAATAAGAAATTCTTACCCGTTGTAGCTTTAATCACTTCCTTAGGTTTTTCAGCTACTTGTATGGTTTTCAAACAATCTTGATCTTTGTTCCAAATGAAAAGTTCCCCTGTAGCAAGAACCCCAGCCAGCCAGGCATCTATTTCCAGAAATAAAATACAACTTTTATGATCTAATACTTCCATTAATATTACCCTAAATTATTAAAAATTAGTTAGCCTAGCCTTTTGAAAATATCTGTGTTACTTAACTGTTACTGGATGTTGTGAGGACAATAACATCCTTCAACAAAGGCTGCAGACTAGGAATTTTCTTCTTTGTCCTTCCTGATAGCAAATTAATTTCATTTATGAATTTATTATCCAAAAGAAAAACACCTTCATTTTCCTAAGAGAAGAAAAAGAAATGTGATAGACTTCAAAGAAATCCCAGAAGTTAATTCAACCTCGTCTAAATAAATTATTCTAGAAAGGAAAACAATATAATATTTTAAAAAGATTATACATTTGTACCACAAAGCATAAAATATTAAGGCTGATACCGTACAGTATCCTGAAGATCGTTCATTCTGTTTTAAATATCTCTTTTTAGAATTACCAGGTAAAATTATCTAATTTTTTAAAAGATTTTATTTATTTATTTGACAGGTAGAGTTACAGACAGAGAGAGAGAGAGAGAGAGAGAGAGAAAGGTCTTCCTTCCATTGGTTCACTCCCCAATTGGCCGCAATGGCCAGAGCTGCGCTGATCCGAAGCCAGGAGCCAAGTGCTTCCTCCTGGTCTCCCATGCGGGTGCAGGAGCCCAAGCACTTGGGCCATCCTCCACTGCCCTCCCGGGCACAGCAGAGAGCTGGACTGGAAGAGGAGCAACCGGGACTAGAACCCAGTGCCCATATGGGATGCCGGCACTGCAGGCAGAGGATTAACCCAGTGCGCCACGGCACTGGCCCCAATCTAATGGTCCGAGTCTCGAATGCTCCACTTCTGATCCAGCTCCTGCCACATTTGCCAGAGAAAGCAGTGGAGGATGGCCCAAGTGCTTGGGCCCCTGCACCCAATGTCGGAGACCCCAAAGAAGCTCCTGGTTCTTGGCTTCGGATCCACCCAGCTCTGGCCGCAGTGGCCATTTGGGGAGTTGCGGTAGAGCCCTTTGTCTTTTAATTAAACTTCTAACTGACATGACTAAAGTGGCAGAAGCCTTTCCAAAGTCAGAAAAATGGAGGAATCTGTCCTGGGAATTAAACGTGGTTGTTCCCTGCTTGTACAGGTATGTTCAATTGTAGTTACTATCTGCTCATATGTAACCATTTCCGGTTCTGCTTGCTAGTACAGAGCAAGAGTGTTAACCCTTGCCAGTAACTATGTACAAATGCACAGTATTGTATCCATGCCTGTGGCCACTATGTAACATTAGAATGTTCAATCAAATGTAACCATGTAACCATATAAGGGAGATTATAGAGGTTAAAACCATATCTAAGGAAATAGCTCTCTTTGTCCTGGGCTCAGGATGTTGGATAAGAAATTATACATATGATATAATGTAGGAGGTTAAGCCTCCACCTGCGGCACCAGCATCTCATATGGGCTGTCTGTGGCTTGATCTCTCTTTGACTTTAACAATACTACAAGGCAAGTTTTTAAACTATTTACTTTGTAGCAGGGATTTGGCACAGCTCTTAAACTACCACTTAAGATGCCACATCCCTACCAAAATGCCTGGGTTCAGGTCCCAACTCTGCTCGATTCCAACTTCCTGCTAATGAGTACCCTGGGAGGCGATACAAGTGCTTGGATCTCCAACAACCACGTGGAAGACCTGGACTGAGTTCCAGCCTCCCAGCTTCAGCTCACCACAGCCCTTGCTACGGCAGGCATTTGAGAAGCGAACAAGCAGATGGGAAATATTTCTATCTTCCTGCTTTTCAAATATATAAAAATTTTAAAAAGAAATTCAAATTATTCAAGTGTTTGGTGCGCTGGTTAAGATGCTGCTTGGGATGCCCACATTCCAAATCAGAGGGCCTGTATTTAAGTCCTGGAACTCCGCCCAATTCCAGCTTCCTAATATTGTGCACCCCGGGAAGCAGCAGGTGATAGCTTCAATAGTTGGGTCCCTGCCACCCACATGTGACACTTCGATTGAGTTCCCAGCTCTTGGCTTTGGCCTGGCCCTGCCCTAGCTATTGCAAGCAATCAAGGAGTGAAGCAGTAGAGAGGAGATCTCTTGTGTCTGTCTGCCTCTTTCTCTCTCTGGCTTTCAAATAAAATGAACTAATTTCTTTTTACAAATAAAAATTATCCAGAGGCTGGCATTGTGGTTTAGTGGGTTAACCCACCATATGCAATACCAGCTCCCAATATGGGCACCAATTTGAGTTCTGGCTGCTCCACTTTCAATCCAGCTCCCTGATAACACACCTGGGAATGTGGCAGAGGATGGTCCAAGTACTTGGGCCCCTCCACCTACATGGGAGATGGGGAAGAAGCTACTGTATTTGGCCTGGCCCCAGCCCAGGCCATTGCAGCCATTTGGAGAGTGAACCAGGGGATGAAATATTTATTTATCTCTTCCTCTGTATAACTCTGCCCTTCAAATAAAT
The DNA here is from genome assembly GCF_964237555.1 of Oryctolagus cuniculus. Classification (NCBI taxonomy): domain Eukaryota; kingdom Metazoa; phylum Chordata; class Mammalia; order Lagomorpha; family Leporidae; genus Oryctolagus; species Oryctolagus cuniculus. Next base: position 62,726,896 of record NC_091445.1, read on the forward strand.
ATCTTTTTTTTAAGATTTATTTATTTATTTGAAAGTCAGAGTTACACAGAGAGAGGAGAGGCAGAAGAAGAGGTCTTCCACCCGATGGTTCACTCCCCAATCAGCAGCTACAGCAGGAGCTGCGCCGATCTGAAGCCAGGAGTTTCTTCTGGGTCTCCCATGCGGGTGCAGGAGCCCAAGTACATGGGCCATCTTCTGCTTTCCCAGGTCATAACAGAGAGCTGGATTGGAAGTAGAGCAGCTGGGTCTCGAACCAGCGCCCATATGGGATGCCAGCACTGCAGGCTAGGGTGTTAACCCACTGTGCCACAACGCCAGCCCCAAAAATAAATAAATCTTTAAAAAGCAAAAACTTCATCCCATACCTACTAAACTGAAAATTTTGGGAGCAGGACCCAGCTGTCTTTTAAAAACCTCTCCAAGTGATTCTGATGCAACTTATGTTGAGAACACCTTTTCCAGGGGAAGTTAGCTGATGGTGTAATTTCTCACAGGAAATTAGATGAACACAATAATCATTATAAATTATAAGAGGATTTCCTACTTTCCTTCAGGTAAGGAATCCCCATACCCGGATTATTCACACACTGTGGTGCATTTCATCTCTCCCAGTTACCAGGGTACTTTACAACACACTCAGGAAAGCCACAAAAGGAGGAACAACGACTATTCCAGTAGGGCAAAGTTCAGATTAAATATTCCCTCTTGATAGATGCCATCCAACCTACTTAAACATGAAAAACAAATTTTTTGGGAAAGCAAAAGCATTCTTCCAGACAGACCACTTAACATTCTGGAAAGGCTAACTTGCTCAGTATAATCAAAACAAAACCCTGCTCAGTGGACCAGGGATCCTTCTAGAGATAATGCTTTATTTCCTTAAAACCACAGAACATTCCTGCATCTTACAGGCAAGCACACATTTAACATAAATTAAACTGGTATTGTCTGAAAACAGAAAAACATACCTGTCCCAACCAGGAGACTCGTGGCCAAGGCTTTTTCTGCTTGATACTTGTTGATATCAAAACTTCTAATTTTATCTCCATACTTGTTGTCAGTAGGGTAAAAACACTCACATGATGCTGTAAATGAACAATCATCAATAGCCCACATTCAGTTAGCTGACTATCTTAACTTAGAACTTTCATAACATTTGACAAATTACTTTTTCAACAGCTCGACTTCTTTTTTAAAGACACTGACAATGCATTCAACACCTCATTCTGAACAGGCCAAGCACATTTGCATTCTTGTGAAGTTGCTTCTTAGAAGATGAAAGCAAACATGAAGTAGGAAAGGATCTGGACAGGGTGTCCTTGTAATTTCTCAGTGTGGCAGACTGCACTGCCCAAAGATGGTCACAATACCTCCCATCAAACACTCTTACTGTGACTTTGGTACTTCTCCCATTGAGTGTTGTGCCCTATGCCTCCTCTCATAAAATTAAGAAGATGTCTGTGGCAATCTTGATTGACAGGGTGTAACAGAGCTGATGCCCTGCATTTTCCAAGGCTAAGTCCTACAAGGTAACACAGCTTGCTCCCTGGAATAACTCACAAAGCCTTCGCGCACTCTGCAAACATTCAAACCCCCCTGTTCCCAGAAGTGCTCCTATTAAGCAGCAGCTCTGCGGTGGGCCTCTGGGCAGCACCAGTTAAGATGCTGCTTGAGATACCTCAAATCCTATCAGGGTGCCTGGGTCCGATTCAAGCTTCCTGCTAATACACGTTTGGGTTTGCAGCCTATGAGGGAAACTGGGGCTCAATTTCAGGCTCCTGGTTTCAGACTGGCCCAGCCCCAACTGTTGCAGGCACTTAGGAAGTGAACCAGCAGCTGAAAGATCCTTTTTTTTTTTTTTTAATCTGACAGAGTTATAGACAGTGAGAGAGACAGAGAGAAAGGTCTTCCTTCTGTTGGTTCACTCCCCAGTGGCTGCTATGGCTGGCGCTGCGCCAATCCAAAGCCAGGAGCCAGGAGCTTCTTCCTGGTCTCCCATGCGGGTGCAGACGCCCAAACACCTGGGCCATCATCCACTGCCTTCCTGGGCCACAGCAGAGAGCTGGACTGGAAGAGGAGCAGCTGGGACTAGAACCCGGCACCCATATGGGATGCCGGCGCCACAGGTGGAGGATTAACCAAGCAAGCCACGGCGCCGGCCCCTGAAAGATTCCTTTCTATCTGCTTTTCAAATAAATAAGTTTTTTATGATCATGGAAGTATGGATATAAAAGATAAATTTATTGTGATAAAAAACTTTTTAAACACTTGATAGCTTTTAGTAACAGTTATGAACTTTTTGAGGATCCCTCAAAAGCACAGATCTCAAAAATACTCTGCACTAAAACAAAGTTACAATTCCCTTTGGCCTAATTCCACTGTGGACATTCAGCACAGCAGTGAAGCCCTGGCACGGGACACCCACCTCCTATATAACAGTACTTGGGTTCCCCATCTTGCTCAACTTCCGATTTTCGCTTCCTCCTCTGGCACACTCTGGGAGACGGCAGGTACTTGGGATCCTGCTTCCCACATGAGACACCGAGATTGGGTTCCAAGGCTCTGGTCTTCAGCCTGGTCCTGCCCCAGCTGTTGTGGGCATTTAGGGAGTGACCCAGCAGATGGGAGCTCTCTCTGCCTAACAAGTTAAATCGTAAAATAAAAGACCACATAGGCATACTTAAATATAACCGGTTTTTAAAGATTTACCTGTTTGAAAGGCAGCATTACTGAGACAGAGAAGCAAACACAAAAGAGAGACGGAGAATCTCTCATCCTTGGGTTCAATCCCCAGATGGCCACAAGGGTCAGGCGGAAGCCAGGAGCTTCATCTGGGCCTCCCACATGGGTGGAGGGGCCCAAGCATTCCAGCCATCTTCCGCTGCTTTTCCAGGCGCACTAGCAGGGAGCTGGATGGAAGTGGAGCAGCTGGGACTCCAAGGGGCATCCGCACCCAGACGGGATGCCTGGGCAACAGGTAGCAGCTCTACTGGCTAGACTGGACTCAAATACAACTTTCATAATTAAAATGTAACAAGCCTATCACTTCATCCTTTCATCTTTCAGCAGCCTAAAAACCGTGTCTCTTATGAAGCAAAGTTTATTTCTGCTACAGACTCAAGTGCCTCTCGAAACACTAAAGCTACTGATGGATAATAAACATCCAGAAACAAGTAAAATTAGTTAATGGAACGGGGGAAAACTCAATGACGCTTAAGGAATGCTAGGAAGAGTAAAAGAATACATCACACAGAGGAAATAAAAAAATACAATTTTGGGGGGAAACTCAGTTTCAAAAGAGTAATTCAAGTTCTGCGGTTGTCGCCTAATAAATCGCGCCCATTCCTTAGAGCTCGACTGATGACCAATGAGGGTCGTCCTCAGGGGCTTCCTGGAGACAAGCTCGCCGGTGTCATCCCTAGGGACCCGTGGGGGGGTGACCCGGACCCTGCGGGGGGAGGCTAGGCAGCCCGCTGGGCTCTGGGGCACCCTGGAGCGCGGCGGAACTGGCCCCCGGGCACGCCTGCCCGAGGGCGACCCCTCGGGGCTCCGAGGCTCGGTCGGTCTGCAGGGGCGGCGGCGGCGCACAGCTCCCAGGAGACTACGGATGGGCAGGGCGCGGCGGACGGCGCGGGAAGAGGGAGGCTGCGGACAAGCACGGCAGAAGGCCGTATCGGGAAACCGAGGCTGCTCAGGACCGGACGGCGTGGGGAGGAGGCCAGGAGCACCGGGGACAGAAACCTGCGGGCAGTTACCTCCTCAGGCGCCAAGTCCGCCCCACGCCCGGAAACCGCGGCAAGCAGACGGGTGAGCCACGGAGCCCGGCGCCCCGACGCGAGCCTGCGCCCTGACGACCGCGGAGGGCGGGGAGCAGCGCCGACGCCGCTAGGGCGCCTGCGCAGGGCGGCCGGAAGCGCGGGCGGGAAGCTAGCGCGCCGCTGTTCCCGCCTCCCTCCGGTACCCTGGCGCTCCCAGAGCCCCGCGCCGGGCCCGCCTTAAGTGTTCGCCAGGCTCAGCAGGGAGCCGTGTAATGGGTACTGCACGGAGAGTCACTTCCCTGGCAGAGTGACCTACTCTTGATTCTCACTCTGCCTCCTCTTCTCACGTCTTTGTTGCTGCCCCGGCTTTGGAAGGCATTGCCTTTACCTGTCGCTAGGCCAACCATGTAAATTGTCCTGCCCTCTCCATGGTAGTTCTGTTTTGTTGGTTTATCCTAGCAAACCAGGTAGATCTTCTTGCTACATCAGCTGTGCGCAGTGCGATGAAGGGGCAGCTGGGACACCAGCTTCTCAGCGCCATTTATCTCAGATTACAGAATTGATGTGGTTCATGTCCCAACCGAAATCATCAACTAGTGTGCGAAGCAGAAAAATTTAGAAGAAATCTCAACTTTCCCCCACAATTCTGGGTTCCCATTTCTAAATCTTAAGATGTGGAAGTAATGAAATACCTGTTAGGGGGAAGGGACCCCCCACTGTACATTCAGCTAAGGTTTTTGATTCAGCTAAGGTTTTTGTTTTTTACCCCACTCTGAGGCCTCCTTTACAGGGACTCCATACCTGACTGTCTCGGAGACTTCATCAAAACTTAGCATCCCGTTTTAACCATATCCTATACCCCCCTCCTCCTTTTTTTTTTTTTTTTTTTTTTTTAAGATTTGTTTTGTTTATTTTTTGAAAGTTACAGAGAAAGGTGGAGCCAGAAAGACAGGTCTTCCATGCACTGGTTCACCCCCAAGTTGGCCACAACAGCTGGAGCTGCGCCGATCCAAAGCCAGGAGCCAGGAGGTTCTTCCGGGTCTCCCATGTGGGTGCAGGGGCCCAAGGACTTGGGCCATCTTCTACTGCTATCCGAGGCCATAGCAGAGAGCTGGATCGGAAGTAGAGCAGCCAAAACTCAAACCGGTACCCATATAGGTTGCCAGCACTATAGACCTGCTATGTCACAGCACCGGCCCCATATCCTATCTCTTTTGAAAGTTTTCTGCCTGGCTGTTGCATGCAACCACAGGACCTGCCAGATACAACTGCTAGCTTGAGCTTGAGCTCATCAAACCCAAAAATATAAATTAAACAACACAAAAAACCTCCCTCTGAGCCTTCTGCAGCTGCTGTGTCGTGAGGCACAGCCCCTCCTCTGTGAAATAAACTTTGCCACTTAATTATTGCTAACCAGTCTTGGCTGTCCCACATACCTTGGCCTGCTGAATAGCTGCTCATTTTGTGGCATGTGGCCATCAGAGTAAGAATAGTCTGTGTAATTCTGGAGTTGGCTGCTCCCTAACTTTAGTCTTTAAAAATGCAGTGGGGTGAAAGGCTGGTGCTGTGGCATAGTACAACCACACGGGAGACCCAGATGAAACTCCTGGCTCCCAGCTTCCAACCAGCCCATGAGCTGGGCTTTGGCAGCCATTTGGGGATTGAACCTACAGATATAAGATTTCTATGTCCTCTCTATCTGTAACTCTGACTTTCAAATACATAAATAAGTCCTTAAAAATAAAAAAATTTTTAAAAGTGGGAGGGTGAACAGTTAGCAGTCAGGCTAACCCCCTGCATGGGCAGTCTCTCAGCCAAGTACAAGATCACCCACATAGAACCAATCCTTTCATACAAGTACCTTATGAGGGCATGCCCACCACAATGTCCTAAGGACCTCCTAGCAAACTCACCATTGGGACACCAAAATTGGATTAAGTTTCCACTCTCATGGGAGCATCATTTTGATTTTGGGATTTACTCTGCATGACCTCTGGAGTCAAACCCTATTCAAACCATAAGAGTGACTAAAATTTGCTAAAATAAAAATTATTGAACACCTCTAAAGTGTGAGTGATATGTCATAGTGATGCTAAGCATAAAAAGAGGAAGACAGTTTTGTCCCCATTCAAAAGATTCATGGGACGAGTGTTTGGCTTAGCAGTAAGGAGACTGGAACGTCTACTGCATCCCATATCAGTACCTGTGAGTGAGTCTCGGCTCTTCTCCCAATTCCAGTTTCCTGCTAATGTACAACCTGGGAGACAGCAGATGAAGGTTCAATTACTTGAGTCTCCACTCCCTTGTGGGAGATCTACCTGGAGTTCCCAGCTCCTAGCTTTGGCCTGGCCCAGTCCCAGCTGTTATGGGCATTTGGGAAGTGAAACAGGGGGTGGAGAGATCTCTGCCTCTGCTGTATGCCTTTCGAAAATGAATTCAGGGCTGGCGCCACAGCTCACTAGGCTAATCCTCTGCCTTGCAGCGCCAGCACACTGGGTTCTAGTCCCGGTCGGGGCACCGGATTCTGTCCCGGTTGCCCCTCTTCCAGGCCAGCTCTCTGCTGTGGCCAGGGAGTGCAGTGGAGGATGGCCCAAGTCCTTGGGCTCTGCACCCCATGGGAGACCAGGATAAGTACCTGGCTCCTGCCATCGGATCGGCGCGGTGCGCCGGCTGCGGCGACCATTGGAGAGTGAACCAAAAAACGGCAAAAGGAAGACCTTTCTGTCTGTCTCTCTCTCTCTCACTGTCCACTCTGCCTGTCAAAAAAAAAAATGAATTCAAATAGATTCATGGACATTTATATTACAGTTCAATCACCAATGCCCAGACTGCAATATTCTCTGGTGCAACTTCTCTCTCTGGGATATAGGGAGATAAGAAACATCTCAAGTAGGCTTTAAAGAAGAGGAGTAGTTAAATTGGAAGCACATCCATCTGGTGATACCTGTAGCCTTCCAGGTGGAGCCATCTATTAAGTTCATTAGACTTATAGATGAGAAGCCCAATGTGAAAGCCGAGCATCAACCTCCTCTTCACCTGCTCTGTGCTTTTTAAGGCCACCTGTCTTTAACATACAATGAAGATTTTCTTAACAACATGAGTAGATTCTGAGAAATGCATTGTTATGTGACTTTTATAAATTCTGAGAAATGCAATTAGGTGATTTCATTGTGGTGTGAACATCACAGTGTACGTACAAGAACTTAGGTGGTGTCAATCATTTGCCCCATAAGGCTCCTTGATAAAAATCAAGAGACAGTAAAGGAGAGGTCTGAGGCTACAACCAGCTTAACAGGGCATAGCATTTTCCAGCAAACCCAGTTGTTTGTAAGTAGAAGGAATACCCACTAGACTAATAAGTATAGTAAACACATAAGCCAGCAACATAGTGATTTATCAAGGTTTGTGTACTGTAGGTATTTGTGTTAGCATTTCCTTCAAGTAGTAGTAACATTCTAGTTAGAACAGGCCACAAGAGAAGTTCTTATTGGAAATTCGAAGGTCAGAAGTGAAGCAGCAGCGGTTTTACAACTCACACGTGCAGCCATATAGATGGCCCCTGTACACTAGCCTTCCTTGTTGCTGTGAGACAGCGGTAGGATTTGCAGCTGCACCTACTTCCCTCTGATTCTCTTTCAGAGTCTCCAACTCCTGGCAGGTGTAAATATTTAGCTCCATGAGAAAGACGCTAAGCTTCTGCAGGACAGCAATACCACCAAGGGCAGAAGCAATAAGGACTAATGTGTAGGGGCTGGCATTGTGGCACAGCACGTAAAGCCACCGCCTGCAGTGCCAGCATCTCATATGGGTGATGGTTCGAGTCCCGGCTGTTCCTCTTCTGATCCAGCTCTCTGCTATGGCCTGGGAAAGCAGTGGAAGATGGCCCATATCCTTGGGCCACTGCACCCGTGTGGGAGACCCAGAAGAAGCTCCTGGCTCCTGGCTTCAGATCAGCACAACTGCGGCCATTGGGGCCATTTGGGGAGTGAGCCAGAGGATGGACAACCTCTCTCTCTCTGCCTCTCTTTCTCTCTGTGTGTAACTCTGACTTTCAAATAAATAAATAAATCTTAAAAAAAAAAAAAAGAACTAATGTGTGTATTAGTCTGCCATCATGAGCTCTAGCTCATTCCTGTGGGTCCCAGGCCATCCTTACTCTCTTTCAATCTACAGCATCTTCCCTTGCTGCCTGTCAACTTCAAGTTCCAGCATCTAATGCAAAGAAAATAGCCTAACAGAGACTGCTTGAACTAGCTTTCCTGACCACATGAGGTCAAATCTCTGTAAACACACAGACATACCCGCCCTTTCTAATGCTATCTTCCCTTTGAATCCTGACTGATATAAATACTATTCAATGTCACAAAATGTAACAAACATAATAAAATTATTTCCCAAATGTTCTATTAAGAGATCATCTTTGGGGTATAGTGTGGTGGTACAATGGGGTAAACCACCACCTGCCATGCTGGCATCCCTTCTCAGAGTGCTAATTCAAATCCCAGCTACTCAGCTTCCAATCCAGCTCCCTACTAATGCACCTGGGAAAGCAGTGGAAGATGGAGCAATTACTTAGACCCCTGCCACCCACATGGGGATCTAAAAGGAGTTCCAGGCTCCTTGGCTTCAGCCTCGCCCAGCCTCAACCTTTGCAGCCATTGGGAAGTTAACCAGCAGATGGAAGATCTTTCTCTCTTTCTCTCTTTCTGTCACTCTGCCTTTCAAATAATTTTTAAAGTGTTAAAAAATATTTCATCTTTGTTAAAGTAGCAAAAAGATTACAGACATCTTAGTCCTTACACTCTCACATTCACCATGCAGAAAAGACAGGTGTATTCCCTCAACCCAAGCTTTGCTCTGATTAGAACAACTCAAGTCACATATGACCTTGGTCAATCAGTGTGGCCTAAAGAGAACAATGTGCTGATTGGTTTAGGCCCCACCTAAAGACCATTTATAAACTGATCACCATGACAAGATAAAGTGCATTGCCTAATCCCAGACGCTCCCTGTCACCTGAAATGCAGCTATTGTAAGTGTGTCAGGTGGAAGGTCACACAGTTAGACAATAATACCTGCCCAGAAGTCACTTTGACAGACAGCCCTTGGGATTCAATAGAGACTATTAAGCTGAATCACACACTCAGCTGGAATTTCCTGAGTGGTCAGAGACAAAGGACTTTATTTCTCCTGGCAAACGCTGTGGCTCCATACATCATTGCCATAGGAGAGCATCACCCCCTGATTTCTCTTCCCAGGCTGTGCTTAAGAAACTGGACGCAGGGGCCGGCGCTGTAGTGCAGCAGGTTAATGCCCTGGCCTGAAGCGCCGGCATCCCATACGGGCACTGGTTCTAGTTACAGCTGCTCCTCTTCTGATCCAGCTCTCTGCTATGACCTGGGAATGTAGTAGAAGATGGCCCAAGCCCTTGGGCCCCTGCACATGCTTGGGAGACCTGGAGGAAGCTCCTGGCTCCTGGCTTCAGATCAGCACAGCTCTGTCCATTGCAGCCATCTGGGGAGTGAACCAGCAGATGGAAGACCTCTCTCTCTGCCTCTCCTCTCTCTGTGTAACTCTGACTTTCAGATAAATAAATAAATCTTAAAAAAAAAAAAAAGAAAGAAACTGGACACAAAGTAGTCAGATAGGAAACTATGCACAGATGCCCTGATAATTTACCAAGTCACTGGTGCCTATCTTATCTTTAGACAAGTGTAGTGGTATTATTATAACATGTGTCTTCTCAATTTCAAGTCCAAAGTTTCTCTTGTTTAAATAAATAAAACTCATCAGGAGGAAGAAGACAACAAACTTTTAGGTCAAATACTGAGATAAGGCCCAAATCCCTTCTCTGTCAGGGCAGAACTTAGCAAAGAACACTCATGCTTTTAGGAAAGTTCTATGTTCTTTATGTTCTTGGGCCCCTGAACCACCTTATTAATCAGATCGTGTCCTCCATCACAGCTTCCCTGCGGTTTGATGGAGCCCTGAATGTTGATCTGACAGAATTCCAGACCAACCTGGTGCCCTACCCCAGCATCCACTTCCCTCTGGCCACATAACGCCCCCATCATCTCTGCTGAGAAAGTCTACCACTAATAGCTTTCTGTAGTAGAGATCACCAATGCCTGCTTTGAGCCGGCCAACCAGATGGCGAAATGTGACCCTCGCCACAGTAAATACATGGCTTGCTGCCTGCTGTACCATGGCGACGTGGTTCCCAAAGATGTCAATGCTGCCATCGCCACCATCAAGACCAAGTGGAGCATCCAGTTTGTGGATTGGTGCCCTACTGGCTTCAAGGTTGGCATTAACTACCAGCCTCCCACGGTGGTGGCTGGTGGAGACCTGGCCAAGGTGCAGCGAGCTGTGTGCATGCTGAGCAACACCACAGCCATTGATGAGGCCTGGGCTCACCTGGACCACAAGTTTGACCTGATGTATGCCAAGCGTGCCTTTGTTCACTGCTACGTGGGGGAGGGCATGGAGGAGGGAGAATTTTCTGAAGCTCGTGAGGACATAGCTGCCCTGGAGAAGGATTAGGAGGAGGTTGGTGTGGGTTCTGTTGAAGGTGAGGGTGCGGAGGAAGGAGAGGAATACTAATTTTCCATTCCTTTGAGCCCTGCAGCATGTCACAATCACTGAACTTCAGCTTCAACAGTAGCTGACAGCCATTGGACTTTCCCGGCTACATTGTCTTCACTCAATTGTGATCATGTCCATCTTTTCCATGTGTACCTGTGAGATATTTCCATCATGTCTGAAAGTAAAGGCTGCCTTGGTCTGGGAAAGCAGTAGAAGATGGCCCAAATGCTTGGGCCCCTGCACCCGTGTGTGACACTGGGGGAAAGCACCTGGCTCCTTGCTTCAGATTGGCGCAGCTCCAGCCGCTGTGGCCATCTGGAGAGTGAACCAATGGAAGGAAGACCTTTCTCTCTGCCTCTCCCTCTCATTGTCTGTAACTCTACCTCTCAAATAAATAAATAAACCTTTAAAATTTTTTTGGATGTTTATAACATCATCCTGTAGACCATACAAAATTATCAACTTAAAAATTAGCCTGCCGCAGGCGCCGCATCTCACTTGGCTAATCCTCTGCCTGCAGTGCCAGTACCCTAGGTTTTAATTCTTGTTGGGGTGCCGGATTCTGCCCCGGTTGCTCCTCTTCCAGTCCAGCTCTCTGCTGTGGCCCGGGAAGGCAGTGGAGGATGGCCCAAGTCTTTGGGCCCTGCACCCGCATGGGAGACCAGGAGGAAGCACCTGGATCCTGGCTTTGGATTGGTGCAGCATGTCAGCCATAGTGGTCATTTGGATGGGTGAACCAATGGAAGGAAGACCTTTCTCTCTCTCTCTCTCTCTCTCTCTCTCACTGTCTAACTCTGCCTGTTTAAAAAAAAAAAAAAGAAAGAAAAGAAAAGAAAAAAAATAGCCTGCCATAGATTTATTGAATTTCAAGTTCCTCCTGTGGTTGCCTTGGTAGGGCCAGACCAATTAATTCTTCCTCTGGCTATATATAGCCTCCTGGCTTGGCGTTCCTCACCCTTGCAGTAGACTAAACTTTAAAGAATGAGTAGGGAGCCAGTGGTGTGGCATGGAAGGTTAAGCTGCAGCCTGTGACATTGGCATCCCCCATGGGCACAGGTTTGAATCCTGGATGCTCCACTTCCAATCCAGCTCCCTGCTAATGTGGCTGGGAAAGCAGCAGAAGATGGCCCTAGTGTTTGGTGCCCTGCATCCATGTGGAAGACCTGGAAGAAGCTCCTGGCTCCTGACTTCAGCCTGTCCCAGCTCTGGCCATTGCAGCCATTTGCTGAGTAAACCAGCAGATGGAAGACCCCTTCACCCTCGCCCTGTAACTCTGCCTTGCAAATAAATAAAATAAATCTTAAAAAAAAAAAGGCTGAGTAGAATTTTGAGAAGTGAGTCAAGAACCATCACATGAAATAAATACAGGATGTATTCAAGAAATGTGAAATGAGCTCACTGTGAACTCACTGGCAGATATAACTACGAGGTAACTGGCAGACACGCTCTCTGAGAATAGCCACTCTAAGCACACAGAGGAACCTTAGCAGCCAGAGTGAAAGTGCATGCCTTTGTCCTCTCTTGGTGCCCCACCTCAGCTAAGTGGGCCACAGGTTGACATATGTCTTAAGGCAGTGGTGTGTAGGTAAAATATTTAATAGCCTGCTTTGGGGAAAAAGGGTACCATCATATATAGCATTGCCCAATTTTGTGGGGTGAATTCTTGCATCATGACTGATTTCAGATTAAAACCTGATACTGCCGGCGCCGCAGCTCCCTAGGCTAATCCTCCACCTGCGGCGCTGGCACACCAGGTTCTAGTCCAGGTCGGGGTGCCGGATTCTGTCCCGGTTGCCCCTCTTCCAGGCCAGCTCTCTGCTGTGGCCTGGGAAGGCAGTGGAGGATGGCCCAAGTACTTGAGTCCTGAACCCCGTGGGAGACCAGGAGAAGCACCTGGCTCCTGGCTTCGGATCAGCAGGATGCGCCGGCCGCAGCGTGCCAGCCGTGGCGGCCATTGGAGGGTGAACCAATGGCAAAAGGAAGACCTTTCTCTCTGTCTCTCTCTCTCACTATCCACTCTGCCTGTCAAAACAAACAAACAAACAAACAAACAAAAAAACACAAAACCTGATACCAGGGAGCCTGTGATGTAGCCTAGTGGGTAAAGCCCACCAGTGATGTTGGCATCACAAAAGGGTTCCAGTTTGAGACCCATTTGCTCTGCTTCTTATCCAGCTCCCTGCTAATGCCTCTAGGAATGCAGTAGAGGACAGTCTAAGTGTTGGGCCCCTGCATCCACATGGGAAACCAGGAAGAAGTTCTTGGCTCCCAGCTTCCGACTGACCTAGATCTTGCCATTGCAGCCATATGGGAAGTGAGCCAGCAGTTGGAAGATCTTCCATCTGCTGGTTCACTCCCCAGATGGCCACAACAGCTGGAGCTGGGCTAATCCTAAGCCAGGAGCCAAGAGCTTGTTCTAGGTCTGCCATGTGGGTACAGGGGCCCAAGGACTTGGACCATCTTCTACTTCTTTTCCCAGGTCATACCAGAGAGCTGGTTCAGAAGTAGAGCAGCCAGGACTCAAATCGGCACCCATATGGGATGCTGGCACTGCAGGCAGTGACTTACCACTATGCCACAGTGTCGGCCCCGTGATTGGCTTTTACCTGTAAGGATTCACTCTGCACTCTGTGGAGGAAGGGAAGAGATCCTAATGAAATTGGGTTCCTATTAGGAAGATAAAACAGAAAATGAAGGGGCCAGTGCCACTGTGATGCTGGCATCCCAAATGCGCACCTGCTCCACTTCTGATCCAACTCTCCGCTAATGCTCTTGGGGGAAATAGTGGAAGATGCCCCAGGTGCTTAGGTCCCTGCCACCCATGTGGGAGACCTAGATGAAGCTCCTTGCTCCTGGCTTCAGCCTGACTCAGCCCCAGCTGTTGTAGCCATCTGAGGAGTAAACCAGGGGATGGTCTTCTTAAAAAATTGTCGATTAGATCATGTGCTGTATTTTATCCTTTCTAAGGTATGCTTTCCCCCTCTACCATGTTAACATCTATAAGTGGGATGAACATGCAACAGCTGTCAGCCATGTGGCAGTAATTTCCTGTGCATACATATGAAAGCTTGCAGAACCGTCATTAACTGCTTGATAGAAAATTCCTGAGTGAACAGTACAACACTCTTAAGAAATATCTCAGGGGCTGACGTTGTGGCACAGTGGGTTAAATCCCCAGCCTGCAATGCCAGCATCCCATATGGGTGCCGGTTCAAGTTCCAGCTGCTCCTCTTCAATCCAACTCTCTGCTATGATCGGGGAAAGCAGTAGAAGATGGCCCAAGTCCTTGGGCCCCTGCACCCACATGGGAGACCTGGAAGAAGCTCTTGTCTCCTCGCTTCGGATCAGTTCAGCTCTGGCTGTTGTGGTCATTTGGGGAGTGAACCAGCGGAATGGAAAAACTCTCTCTCTCTGGCTCTACCTCTCTTTGTAACTCTTTCAAATAAAATAAAATAATTTTTTTAAGAAAAAAGAAATATCTCATCAGCAATGTTCTTAATGGCCAGACATTGTTCGTTGGTTAGGGTCTGGGAAGAATCTGGGATTTTACTCTACTTGCAAGCTATCTTATTACTGTGTCATGGGTGCTAGCAGAAAACAGGAGACCATGGGGTTAGAGACAAAAGATGTTATTTGGGGAGGCAAAAGCAGCAGGCAGAACTATAAGATGTACACGACATCCCCCATCTTCTCTCTCTCTCTCTCTTTTTTTTTTTTTTTTTTTTTTACAGGCAGAGTGGACAGTGAGAGAGAGAGACAGAGAGAAAGGTCTTCCTTTGCCATTGGTTCACCCTCCAATGGCCGCCGCGGCCGACGTGCTGCGGCCGGCGCACCGCGCTGATCCGATGGCAGGAGCCAGGTACTTATCCTGGTCTCCCATGGGGTGCAGGGCCCAAGCACTTGGGCCATCCTCCACTGCACTCCTGGGCCACAGCAGAGAGCTGGCCTGGAAGAGGGGCAACTGGGACAGAATCCGGCACCCCGACCGGGACTAGAACCCGGTGTGCCGGCGCCGCAAGGCGGAGGATTAGCCTACTGAGCCGCGGCGCCGGCCTCTTCTCTCTCTTTTTAAAAAAATATTTATTTTGTTTATTTGAAAGAGTTACAGAGAGAGGTAGAGACAGAGAGAGAGGTCTTCCATCTACTGGTTCACTCCCCAGATGGCTGCAAAGGCTGGAGCTGACATAGCAGGGAGTTGGATCAGAAGAGAAGTAGCCAGGACTAGAACCAGTGCCCATATGGAATGCCGGCACTTTAGGCAGGGGCTTTAACCTGCTGCGCCACAGTGCCAGCCCCTCCCTGTGCCTGTCAATTCCTGGGTGACTGAGATTCCCAAAGTGGATTGTGTGATAGTAGAGGACTATTGAGGTGAGGGATTTACTGTTTTTATAGTAAATGGCAAATTGGCTGGCTGTTTGAATGTTACCTTGGCAAACAGAAGCCTGAAAAACAGCCTGGATAAAAAGCAGTGAGGGCCTTGCATTCTTGGCATACCCTGCAGGGCATGGGACACTCAGGATCATAGTGATCGCTTTGCCTAAATAATTTTTTGAAAGATTTATCTATTTATTTATTTATTTGAAAGACAGAGTTACACACAGAGAGAAGGAGAGGCAGAGAGAGAGAGAGGCAGAGAGAGAGCGAGAGGACTTCCATCTGCTGGTTCACTCTCCAGATGGCCGCAATGACAGGAGCTGCGCCGATCCGAAGCCAAGAGCCAGGAGCTTCTTCCGGGTCTCCCACGTGGGTGCAGGGGCCGAAGGACTTGGGCCATCCTCTACTGCTTTCCCAGGCCATAGCAGAGAGCTAGATCACAAGTGGAGCAGCCGGGACTTGAACCAGCGTCCATATGGGATGCAGCACTGCAGGCGATAGCTGTGCCGCCCCCAGCCCAATTAATGTTGACAAGACATCAATATGTGTGTCAAGAAATGTTTCAGGGGTGGGTGTTATGGCACAGATGGCTAAGTTACTGCTCAGGATGCCCACTTCTCATATTGGAATGCCTGGGACCAAGTCCCAAGATTTTATTTAGTTGAAAGGCAGTTACAGAAAGACACAGAGAGAAAAGTCTTCAATCCAGTGGTTCACTCTCCAAATGGCCAGAACAACCAGAGCTGGGCCTGTCCAAAGCCAGGAGCCAGAAGCTTCTTCTGGTTTTCACATATGGGTGCAGGGGCCCAAGCACTTTGGCCATCCTCTGCTGCACTCCTAGGCGCATTAGCAGGGAGCTGGATGGGAAGTGGAGCTGCTGGGACTCAAAACAATGCCCATGTGGGATGCCAGCAGTTTACTCCACTGCATCAGAGCGCTGGACCCCTGCATCTGCTTCTAACCCAGCTTTCTGCTAACACCCTGGGAGGCAGCAGATGATGATTGGAGTTCTTGGGTCTGCCGCTCATGTGGGGGCCCCAGATGGAGCTCCTGGCTCCTGGTTTTGCCTGGCCCAGTCCCAGCTGTTATGGGCATTTAGAGAGTGACCCAACAGATGGAAAATTTCTCTTTCTTGCCCCCCCTCCCTGTAAACTCTGCCTTTCAAATAAGTAAATAAATCTTTAAAAAGAAAAGAAAGGCGGCTCCGCGGCTCAATAGGCTAATCCTCCACCTGTGGCACCGGCACACCGGGTTCTAGTCCCGGTCAGGGCACCAGATTCTGTCCCGGTTGCTCCTCTTCCAGTTCAGCTCTCTGCTGTAGGACAGGAGTTCAGTGGAGGATGGCCCAGGTCCTTGGGCCCTGCACCCCATGGGAGACCAGGAGGAGGCACCTGGCTCCTGGCTTCGGATCAGCGTGGTACGCCAGCAGCAGGAAAAGGAAGACCTTTCTCTCTGTCTCTCTCTCTCACTGTCCACTCTGCCTGTCAAAAAAAAAAAAAATCAGTTTGGAAATAATTTATTTAGCTGCCATTTTCTGTTTCGTTAATGTACAAAATGATATAAAGATCTCTTTAAAAATCTAATGCATTCTCCCTATAAATGTAAAAAAATTGCCAGTCCTCTTATTCTTATTTTAGCAATTTTAAAAATTTTTTACTAAATTTATCCTTTTTCACCATTGGAACAAAGTTCTAAAAAGCCTGCAAAGCATTCAAGAGAAATACCTACTGAGATCTGCTGGAGGAGTGTCTGAATAGAGCTATGAATCTCTTTATTTTTGTAAAGATTTTGGGGTCAGCACTGTGGCATAACGGGTAAAGTCGCTGCCTGCAGTGCCAGCATCCCATATGGGCACCAGTTCGAGACCCTGCTGCTCCACTTCCAATACAGCTCTCTACTATGGCCTGAAAAGCAGTAGAAGATGGCCCAAGTCTTTGGGCCCCTGCACCCACCTGGGAGACCTGGAAGAATGTCCTGGCTCCTGGCTTTGGATAGGCACAGCTCTGGCAGTTTCGGCCATTGGGGAATGAACAAGCAGATGGAAGAATTTTTTTCTTTCTCTCTCTGCTTCTCCTCTTTCTGTGTAACTCTGACTTTCAAATAAATAAATAAACCTTTTTTAAAAAAATTTTATCCATTCATATGACAGGTGGAGTTACAGACAGTGAGAAGGAGAGACAGAGAAAGAGATCTTCCATCTGCTGGTTCACTCCCCAAATGGCCACAACGGCCAGAGCTGAGCTGATCCAAAACCAAGAGCCAGGAGCTTCCTCCAGGTCTCCCTCGTGAGTCCAGGGGCTCAGGAGCTTCGGCCATCTTCTACTTTCCCAGGCCATAGCAGAGAACTGGATAGGAAGAGTAGCAGCCAGGACTAGAACCAGCGCCCATGTGGGATGCCGACACTGCAGGCGGAGGAACAATCCACTGTGCCACAGCACCGGCCCCAGAGCTATGAATCTGATCTACTTGGGCAATGTGCATATAGGGTCTGTTTCATCTTAGTCACCTGGAGCAACCTTGAGAGATCCCTGGTTCTTATCTATACATTTAAAAAAATTATTTATTTGAAAGGCAGAGTTACAGAGAGGCAGAAGTAGAGAGAGAGGTTTTTCCATCCACTGGTTCACTCCCCAAATGGCTGCAGGGCCAAGCCTGGGCCAGGCTGAAGCCAGGAGCCAGGAGCTACATCCGTGTCTCCTGTGTGGGTGCAAGGGCCCAAGAACTTGGTACATTTTCCGCTGCTTACCCAGGAACATTAGCAGCGAACTGGATCAGAAGTAGAGCAGCCAGGACTAGAATCAGCTCCCATGTAAGAAGCTGGAGTTGCAGCCAGCAGCTCAACCTGCTGGGCCACAGTGCTATCCCCAGTAGCATACTTTTCAGTAGCTACTCCCTGTTTCTGAAGTTTGTAATCAAACATGTTCTAAAGAAAGTAATCTCTATTATTTTTTTTTAAATTATTTTTGACAGGCAGAGTGGCAGTGAGAGAGAGAAAGACAGAGAGAAAGGTCTTCCTTTGCCGTTGGTTCACCCTCCAATGGCCGCTGCAGCCAGTGCGCTGTGGCCGGTGCACCACGCTGATCCGAAGCCGGGAGCCAGGTGCTTCTCCTGGTCTCCCATGGAGGTGCAGGGCCCAAGCACTTGGGCCATCCTCCACTGCACTCCCTGGCCACAGCACAGAGCTGGACTGGAAGAGGAGCAACCAGGACAGAATCCGGCGCCCCGACTGGAACTTGAACACGTGTGCCAGCGCTGCAAGGCGGAAGATTAGCCTAGTGAGCCACGGCGCCGGCCCAAGAAAGTAATCTCTAACTTGTGAGAAATTCGCTCCTGCTTACGTAAAGCCTGTCTTTCCTGGCAAGCCAATGTATGTTTACTGTGTAATGATAAATAAAAATTTACTGACTAGAATATAAACACTTTTTTTTTTTGACAGAGTGGATAGTGAGAGAGAGAGAGAGAGAGAGAGAAAGAGACAAAGGTCTTCCTTTTGCCGTTGGTTCACCCTCCAATGGCTGCCGCGGCCGGCGAGCTGCGGCCGGTGCATCACACTGATCCGAAGGCAGGAGCCAGGTGCTTCTCCTGGTCTTCCATGGGGTGCAGGGCCCAAGTACTTGGGCCATCCTCCACTGCACTCCCTGGCCACAGCAGAGAGCTGGCCTGGAAGAGGGGCAACCGGGACAGAATCCGGCGCCCCGACCGGTAGAATATGGACACTTTGTAACACTTCCTAAGACTCACTGAAAGTCATTGAGCCAAGGTTACCTATATTCTGCCATGAAAAAAACATGATCTTTTTATAGAACCTTTGTATGTTGTACCATAAATGCCAGCATCTGATTGTTATGTAAACTGGAAAAAGTTACAATACATAGCTGCTATTCCTTTATCTTCAGCATGTTAATTACACAGAACAAATGCTCTGGCAAAATATTAACTATGATACAATATGAAAGCAATGTACAATTTGATTTGATTCACAAAATCCTTTTTTAAATATTTTATTTTTAAAAAATTTTATTTATTTATTTATTTGAGAGGTAGAGTTACAGACAGAGGGAGACACAGAGATAAAGGTCTTCCATCTGCTGGTTCATTCCTCAAATGGCCACAACAGGTGGAACTGGGCTGATCTGAAGCCAGGAGCCAGGAGCTTCTTCCGGGACTCCCATGCCAGTGCAGGGACCCAAACACTTGAGTCATCTTCCACTGTTTTCTCAGATTATAAGCAGAGAGCTGGATTGGAAGAGGAAAGCCGGGACTTGAACCAGCGCCCATATGGGATGCCGGCACTGCAGACCAGGGATTTAACCTGCTAATACACAGTGCCGGCCCTATCTATTTTTTTAATTATAAAATATAATATACTCACAGAAGCATATATAAAATACACATATGAAGTATTTAAAATATGACAAATTGCACCCAGCTTGTGAGAGGATTACTGATTCCCTAGAAAACACATAACATCACAGCTTCTAAGTACTGCTCTCTCACCTTCCTTAAACCAACTTTTCTTTTGATTGCATATGGTTTCACTACTAATGTACACATATCTAAACAATACAGGGACTTTATTTATTTAGGTCTATTTTCAAGGTCATGTAAATAGAGTAATGCTGTATATTTTCTTTTTAAAAAAAGATTTATTTATTTGAAAGGCAGAGTGACAAAGAGATCTTTCATTTACTGATTCACTTTCCAATTGCCTGCAACAACTGGGGCTGGGCTAGGCCATGCAGCCATCTAAGGGGTGAGCCAGCGGATGGAAGATCTCCCTCTCTGTAACGCTTTCAAAATAAATAAATAAATCTTAAACAAAAGAAAAAGAAAAAAGGGAAGCAGAGTAGATGGGACTTGTTCTGGTGCTGATACAAGATACAGGCATCTCAAATCGCAGTTAATCCACTGAGCCACAACGCCTGCCCAGGATTTTATATTTTGTAAAAAGATCTATTTTATTTATTTGAAAGGCAGAGTTACAGAGGGGTAAGGAGAGAGAGCTTCCATCTGCTGGTTCACACCTGATATGGCTACAAAGCCTGGAGCTGGGCCAGGCTGAAACCAAGAGCCTGGAACTCCCTCCAGGTCTTCTGAGTAGCAGGGATCCAAGCACTTGGCACATGGTCCATCTTCCACTGCCTTTCCAGGTGCATTAGCAGGGAGCTGCATTGGAAGTGGGGCAGCCAGAACTCTACCTGGCATCCAAGCAGGATGCCAGTGTTGCGGGGGGCAACTTAACCAGCTGTGGCACAACACTAGCTCCTCCTTATTATAGTTTTAACTTGCATTTCCCTACTAACAACGTTGAGCATTTTTTCCCCACAAGTTTATTTGAATTAGCAGGAAGCAAGAATCATAACAGGAGCTGGGATTCAAACTCAAGCACTTCAATATGGGATGTAGGCATCCCAGGCAGCATCTTCACTGCTGTGCCAAACAAACTTTTTAAAATTTTTTAAAATTTAATGCCAGTGCCGTGGCTCAATAGGCTAATCCTCTGCCTGCGGCGCCGGCACACCGGGTTCTAGTCCCGGTTGGGGCGCCGGATTCTGCCCTGGTTGCTCCTCTTCCAGGCCAGCTCTGTTCTGTGGCCAGGGAGTGCAGTGGAGGATGGCCCAAGTGGTTGGGCCCTGCGCCCCATGGGAGACCAGGAGAAGCACCTGGCTCCCGGCTTCGGATCAGCTCGGTGCACCGGCCACAGCACACTGGCTGCAGTGGCCATTGGAGGGTGAACCAACGGCAAAGGGAGACCTTTCTTTCTGTCTCTCTCACTGTCCACTCTGCCTATCAAAAAAAAAAATTGTTATTTTAAAATGTATTTGATAGGCACCCATTAGTTCACTCCCCAAATGCTGCAGTAGCTGGGACTTACCTCACAGTGAAGCTAGAAGCCTGGAACGCAGTCCAAATCTCCATGTGATTGCTGGGGACCCATCTTCACCTGCTGCCTCCCAGGCTGCATATTAGCAAGAAGCTGGATGGGAACTGGGCCAGGACGGAATCAGGCACCCCAGTATGTGGTGTGGACACCCCAAGCAGTGCCAAATGCCTTCCACAAACTTATTGAAGTATTCTTGTGTGTGTGCATCTATGAAAATTCTGTACTTATTCTGTTCCATTGCTAGGTGTATCCTTACACCAACACCTCACCATCATCATGACTGTAGCTTTATAACTAACCTTGAAATTAGGTCATGTTCTCCAATATTATTTTTTTTGAACTACTTTGGGTATTCTATTACCTCTCAAATCCATATAAATTTTAAAAATTATTTATTTGGAAGGCCAAAAGACAGACAGAATATTCCCATCTGCAGGTTCACTCCCTAAATGTTTGCAACAGACAGAGCTGGGTTAGGCCAAAGACAGTGCCTGAGAACTCAACTTGGATCTCCCACATGGGTGGCAGAAACCCACTAGTTTTGCCATCACCACTTTCTGCCTCCCAGGCTGCACATTCGGAGGAAGTTGGGATCGGGAGTAGAGCCTCATTTGTCAAACACAAGCACTTGATATGTAATGAGGACGTCCCAAGTGGTTTGTTAACAGCCGAGCCAAATGCCTGTCCCTCCATACAAAGTTTAGAATCAGCTTGTCAATTTGCATGAAAAAGTCTGTTGGGAATTTGATTGGAACAGTATTAAACCCTTACTTCAACTTGGTGAGAATTGATGTTAATCACTTTTAGTGTTTAACGCATGAATTTTGTTCCATTTACTGATTCACTTTCCAACAACTGGGGCTGGGCTAGGCCATGCAGCCATCTAAGGGGTGAAAATTTGTTCATGAAAATTTTCTTTCAGAACTGTTTCATAACTTTAAGCATATAGGTCTTTTTTGAAAAAATAATAAATGTTGCTTTTTTTCCCCAAGTTTTATTTATTTATTTGAAAGTCAGAGCTACAGGGGGGTTGCTGTGGCATAGCAGGTAGAGCTGTTGCCTGCAGTGCCGGCATCCCATGTGAGTGCTGGTTCGAGTCCTGGCTGTTCCACTTCCAATTCAGCTCTCTGCTATCCCCTGGGAAAGCAGTAGATGGCCCAAGTGTGGGTTCCTGCACCCACGTGAGAGACCGAGAGGAAGCTCTTGGCTCCTGGCTTCGGATTGGCGCAGCTCTGGTCATTGTGGCCAATTGGGGAATGAACCAGTGGATGGAAGACCTCTCTCTCTCTCTGCCTCCCCTCTCTCTGTGTAGCTCTGACTTGCAAATAAATAAAAAAATCTTTTGTCTGCTTGTTTGCTCCCCAGATGGCCACAATGGCCAGGTCTGAATTAGGAACTTCATCTGGGTCTGCCTTATTGGGCCAAGGGCCCAAGTAGACCATTAGCAGGGAGTGGAATCGGAAGTGGAGCAGCCTGCACAAGAACTAACACTTAAAAGGGATGCTTGCATCATACCACGAAGCTGGCCTCAGCACAGGTCTTATACATTTTTTGCTAAAATTAATCTTATGGTTTTTGATGCCACTTTTAATCATTATTTTAAAATGTTTGTTATGTGTTGCTATATGAGATGTATAATATATATCTTTGTACCTTGGCCATGTACCTTGTTACCTTGTTAGTTATGCTGATGCGTTCTAATACTTTGTATATTCAATATTTCCTACAGACACATCTTGTTGTTTGAATAATAACACTTCTGATTTCCTTTAAATTATTTGAAAGGCAGAGTGATAGAGAGCAAGATAGATCTCTCTGATTCACTTCCCAAATAGCCAAACAGCTATAACAGCAAGGGCTGGGTCAGGCTGAAGCCAGGAGCCAGGAATTCCATTTGGGTTTCCCACCTGGGTGGCAGGGGCCCAAGTCCTTGGGCCATTTTCCACTGCTCTCCCAGGCACATTAGCAGTAAGCTGAATTGGATGCAGAGCAGCCAGGACTCTGGTATCAGATGCCAGTATCACACTGGCTGCTTAATCCATTGTGCGACAGTATCAGCCCCTACTTCTACTTTCTTAGCCGATCTTACATCTTTCATTACTTCCAATATCATACTGAGTACAAGGGGTATATATTTTTGTTTGCAACTTTAGTAAGCAAACACTTATTGTGTCACCAAAAGTGTCATTTTAGCTGTGCATTTTTCATTGATGTCCTTTACTAGTCCGCTAATGTGACTACTATATGCTTTGGGGTATTTTTGTCTATCCTGCTCTGGGTTAATGGAGTTTTTTTGGAATGCAAATGAGAGATGTAGTAAAGTGATGTGTGTCCAGTATCCAGTTCTTTAGGGAAGCTATTCTTTCCTGTCCCATATGGCATGGGTGATGATCCTATACCATTATACCTGAGGACTGAGTATGACAGCCCAAGACAATCAGAGCCGTTCCTAGGACTTTGCTGTTAAATTGTATCTCCTTTGAGTTACAGTTAACAGGATGATGTTACACTGCCCTTACTCTCCCAAGTGGAATGCAGTGAACTGCAAAAACAGAGTGAACATGAAAAGAAAGGCAGAGTTGAGCTAGAGAAAGCTCTGATGATACAGAGGATCTGGACCTAGCCATGTGGAAGCAGCTCTGTATCTGGGGGCCTTTTTAGCTTTGAGACCAATAAATTATTTTTTGGTAAAATTGACTTGAAATGTTTACTTTTGCTCAACTGCAATGGAATTCTTATCTGCCTTCCTAGGACTATATAACTTATTCTGAGGGGGAAGGGAACATAATATATTTAAGGATTTACATTTTTAAAAGACCACTCTGTCCTGAATGTGGAAAAAGGAATGAAGGCGGGGGTCAACCTAGCGGTAGGAAGACCAGACACTATTATAGGACTCCACGTGAAACAGGATAACCTGAATAAACCCTGAATTGGACATATATGGATTTGTATAGAAATTGGCCAGCGCTGCGGCTCACTAGGCTAATCCACCGCCTTGCAGCGCTGGCACACCGGGTTCTAGTCCCGGTCGGGGCGCCGGATTCTGTCCCGGTTGCCCCTCTTCCAGGCCAGCTCTCTGCTGTGGCCTGGGAGTGCAGTGGAGGATGGCCCAAGAACTTGGGCCCTGCACCCCATGGGAGACCAGGATAAGTACCTGGCTCCTGCCTTCGGATCAGCGCGGTGCGCCGGCGCCAGCCGTGGCAGCCATTGCAGGGTGAACCAACGGCAAAAGGAAGACCTTTCTCTTTCTCTCTATCCACTCTGCCTGTCAAAAACAAACAAACAAAAAACCAAAACAAACAAAAAAAACAAAACAACAAAAAAAAGAAATTGATGACTAGTTGGATTTGGAGGCAGTGGAAATAATTTAAATAATCCCTACTTTTTCTTAGTAAAGACAGGTAGAAAATAGAGGAAGCAGTGTGGGCAGAGGGTAGGGAGAGAGGGCTGGGTTCAGATTCGCTGGTATTTTGGCAGAGGGGCTCTAGGATAGCATTGAAGGGTGGACTGGAGATAGGATGTGAGACTCCTGAATCCCACGTGGTGAACTGACTGATTTCAGTTAGTCCTCCTGCTGATAGAAGCTGCCAGAGAAAAGATGACATAGCTTTAAAACAAATGCTTAATTTCAAACAGGCTGTAATGCTGTAGAAATAATCTTTGTTCGAAGTAAGAGTAAAAACAATAGTTTAATATTTTTATAACTATTTGAAGCAGAATAATGGAAGTGAATTGACAGTAATTAAAAATTTTGGACTTAAGTCTCACCATTCAACTTCAATTTTATTTTTATGAACAAAATAGTTTCAGTGTTTTGCTAGAGAACTCATAAA
This sequence comes from Oryctolagus cuniculus, assembly GCF_964237555.1. Taxonomy (NCBI): domain Eukaryota; kingdom Metazoa; phylum Chordata; class Mammalia; order Lagomorpha; family Leporidae; genus Oryctolagus; species Oryctolagus cuniculus. The sequence goes on from NC_091445.1 coordinate 62,751,333, forward strand.
ACTCTGAAGAATGTTTTACAAATAGAATTTAAATGAAGGCATTGATAGCAAATAGAAAGGAAATTATAAACTTCCAAAACCTTTTTTTTTTTTTTTAAAGATTTTATTTATTTATTTGGGAGGTAGAGTTACAGACTGAGACAGAAAGAAAGGTCTTCCATCCATTGGTTCACTCCCCAGATGGCTGCGATGCCTGGAGCTGGGCCGAAGCCAGGAGCCTCCTCCAGGCGTCCCATGCGGGTGCAGGGGCCCAAGCACTTGGGCCATCTTCTACTCCCTTCCCAAGCCTTAACAAGATCAGAAGAGGAGCAGCTGGGACTAGAACCACAGTCCATATGGGATGGCGGCGCTGCAGGTGGAGGATTAATGCACTGTGCCACAGCACTGATCTCAACATTGTAGTTCTTAATTTCCTTGATGTATCACTACAATTTTCCTCTCATGAGCAGGAGGATAAAAAAATGGAGGCAGAAAATTACTTGAGAATAAGTAACTAGTGAAAGTCAAGATGAAGTTAATAAAACATTTAAGTTTATGTGGTTAGTAGACAGATGTTTTATGAAGAAATCACCTGTAAGTCGGGTACAATTAAAGAAACATTGAACATCTATCTCACAGATATCAGGATCAATAAGTTAAGTCAAATTAGGTTTTTCTCTTTCCTAACCATTTAGCCAAGCTAGAGTGACTCCTCATTGCCGACAATGAATGCACTGTTTCAGAGTATGTTAAGCAATGAATCACTGTCTCTAAAAGCAATTTTCAGTTTATGGAGGGTTGGGTGGCACAGCCCTGCAGTTAAAATGCTTGTGTCCCATTTGGAATACCTAGGTTTGATACTAGTTCTGACTTCTGACTCCAGATTCCTGCTACTGCAGACTCAGAGGCATCAGTGGTGGCTAAAATAACTGTGTAACTGATATCCACATGGGAGACTTGGATTTCTGGCTCCTGGTTCTGACCCAGCCACTGGGTCTTGGCCACTGGTGGCCACTGGGTCATTTGGAGAGTGAACCAGCAATGAAATTGCTCTCTCCCTCTTTCTTACAAATATGATAAAACAACAAAACCCTCATGGAAATGCATACTATGGAAATACCACACATGGATTTAAAAATCTTTTACACCAAAATAAAGTTATCTTTTAATTCCATTTTCTGACAAACCATTTAATTTTTAAATTTGAGAGACATAGACACAGAAGAGCCCTTATCCACCGGTTCATCTCTAAACTGTTAAGTTCACCCTGCTATGAACTTTTTATTTTATTTTATTTTATTTTATTTTATTTTATTTATTTATTTGAAAGGCAGAGTTAGAGAGAGGCAGAGAGAGAGGGAGGGAGGGAGGTAGGGAGGGAATCTTCTACCTGGTGGTTCACTCCCCAAATGGCTGCAATGGCTGGAGCTATGCCAATCCAAAGCCAGGAGCCAAGAGCTTCTTCTGGGTCACCTATGCAGGTAAAGCAGCCCAAGCACTTGGGCCATCTTCTGCTGCTTTCCCAGGCCTTAAAGAGAGCTGGGACTCGTACTGGCACCAATGTGGATGCCAGCACTACAGCGAGCTGTTTTACTAGCTATGCCACAGTGCCAGCCCTGCCATTAACTTTCTGATGTACCCTCACTAATTGTTTAATAGTCAATACAAAGAAACATGTTGAGTAAAAGTCTGCTGACCCAGTGGACAAATGTGCTAAAACAATACTGCTCCATGTTGGATGCACTGACTGCCAGAACCGCGTCAAGCAGGGGGTGGAACTCGATCTGTTGTGAAAGCCATACAGATTATTATTATGGATGCTAAGGTTCTAGAGAACTAAACATTAAGGGACTTAATTTCTTCCCTTAGGGAATCTTGCCCCAGCTCCCACCAAAGCTATCGTGAGTATCTGCTATGAGCAATATTATATTCTTAAACTCTCTCAAAGTGTTTGATGTGAATAAAAGGGATAAGAGTTCAGATTTCTGGCCATTCATTTTTAATTTTTATTTTTATAGATTTATTTGAAAGGCAGCGTTACAGAAAGGCAGAGGCAGAGAGACAGTGAGAGAGGTCCATCCGCTAGTTCACTCCCCAGATGGCCATGATGGCCGGAGCTGGGCTGATCTGAAGCCAGGAACCAGGAGCTTCCTCCTGGTCTCCCACATGCATGCAGGGGCCTAAGCACTTGGGCCATCTTCTACTGCTTCCTTAGGCCATAGCAGAGAGCTGGATTGGAAGTGGGGCAGCTGGGGCTCAAACCAGTGCCCATATGGGATGCCAGCACTGCAGGCAGTGGCTTTACCCGCTATGCCACAGTGACGGCCCCTCTGACCATTTAATATGCTAGTGGATAGCCCTTATAAAAGATGACTTTCAACATTGTGAGCTGAGTATATTTAACATATATATTAATGTTAGTGTATAAATGTGTTTGACATAAAACTGGAGTTATATATATGTATCCCTTGCAGAAATGGAATCACACTTAAATTATAGCACTTACGCAATCCCTTCACTTTACATAGCCATAACAAGACTCTTAAATTTACAGAACTGATAATATTAGCTTATATTAATTTTACATATTCATTCAAAAAGATTAAACTAAAACTGAAAAGCTGAAAATTCTGAGAGGTAGCAATATTCAATTCATTACATGTTAGAACCTCAAAGGAAAAAGGAAGCTTAATTCTGAGAAAAAACATGGAGAACTCTATGTTCTGTAAAAAGTTAAGTGTATATGAACAATTTTCCAGATATATTTTAAAAACTATTACACATGCATTAGTGACAACTAGCAGAACTTAATTACTCTTATAAAGGAGAGAGTGAGAGTCCCACCTTTTAGCTTTTGTGCTAACTGTGGTCATTCCCACTCTTCTCCTCCCTGGTTGCTATGACTTTGGGTCACTTGGTTTAGTTATTCCAAAGCTGTTAAAGGCTAATTAAAAACTACATAACTAACAATTTTGCTTTATACCTGCATACTGTGTAGCTTGGGTAAAGCCTGCTGATTGTAGAGTAGGGAGGAGGAAACATAGGGAAATTTCAATCCTGTAGTATCCTCCACGAGAATGGTTTACAAACTTGACAGGCACCAGAATTCCCTGGGAGCTTGTTAAAAGCCCGGTAGTTTCTGACTCAGTAAGTCTGAGGTAGGATCCAGAAATCTCAATTTCTAAAATTCTCAGGTGATGCTGATGCTGCTGGTTTCAAGGTCTGAAGCATTCACTTTAAGAAGGGCTCTGGTGGAATCAGCAGTCACAAGGCCAGAGAGTTGGGTAGACATAATGGGAAGTACCTCCCTGCATACATTTTGAGGACACAGAACATTAGTTGCAAGTTTATCACTTGTTTAATAAACAAACACATATATGTCAATCTTCAACTGACTAGTAGCTGGAGGAAATCTTCCAAAGATGAACCCAACATATAAAAAATTTATTTTGATTAGACTGTTATTTGCCTATTTAAGGACTGTTGTGGAATACAGTATTATGGGTACAGACTTGTTTAGCTGGCCTGTTTCAGTTTTGATATCTATATCCTTGGAGGAACTTCAAAAGGAATAATAAAACTTTCAAATTCAAAGTTTCTGCAGGCAACAGAATTAAAAACCAGAGTTCTAAAATAATTTTATCCTTGCGTTAAGATTATAATCTTATTTCAGTTGTGTTTTTTGTTTTTATTTTTTAAAGATTTGTTTCCTTGAAAGGCAGAGTTATAGAGAGAGTGAGAAACGCTGGTTCACTCTCCAAACGGCCCCAACAGCCAGAGCTGGGCCAGACTGAAGCCAGAAGTCAGAAGCCTCTTTCAGTTCTCCCATGTGGGTGCAGGAGCCCAAGCACTTGGGCCATACCCCACTGCTTTCCCGGGTCATTAGCAGGGAGCTGGATCAGAAGTGGAGTGGCCGGGACTTGAACTGTCGTCCACATGGGATGTTGGCATTGTAGGTGGTGGCTTTACTGGCTACACAGTTGTTTTTTAACCCAATTACTGGACAACAAAAATAGTGGTCATAAAATATAAGTCATTTGGCAAATGTACTATTTGTAGACATTAGCAACTTATTAAAAACACATTTCTATTAAAATTGTTCTTAAAATCTTAGATTTAGAACACCTGATGTCTGGACCCAGCTGAGCTTTTATTTTACAAATCAAAATGCACATATGAAATTACATTACAATATTAATGAAGCCGTTCTAGCTTTGCCTGAAGAGACTTAAAATTCCCAGTAATGGCTTGTACTGCAGCTGAAGAGCTCATTGACTGGAGCTCAACCAGGTAACCACAAACAGCATCCAGGCAGAGATTGGTAAATCTTCTCCTGCAAAGGAAAGACACCTGATCAACTACAGATAACTCAGAAACATTTCCTTCTATAAGGCTTCTTCCCTCCAACTTTTGCTAATATTACTTAAGAGTTCCACAGAAGGGTAAGGATTATATGACAAAGTAAATGGCAAATAAATGAAAATAGAGAAAGAATTTTACAAGGAAGGTCAATTACCATATAACCAACATTTTTCATCTGAAGGCTATAATGAAAAGGAAGTAGCAGGGGTGATTCCTGTTACTAAAATATCTACCGAAATGATCAATAATATCACATAGGCATAATTAAAATGTCATGGTTATAGGTCATTAATTCAAAGCAGAAAGAGTTCAGAAACAATTGACAAGTGTGGGAAAATGGGAAAAAAACTACTTTTTACACAGGCTGATCAATCTAATTTAAATAGTTATTGCTATCACATTCTCTCCAAACTTTTTTACAAAGATATTTATTAGAGGTGCTTAAAAGCTTTTTCTAGAATTCAATATTTAATTTATAGTTACCTCTCACAATTTAAAACTTGGCTAGGATTCTCAACATATCTTGTCAATAGTACATGTATACAATCCAAAAGGTGCAGTGGCTTCTTCATTCTGTTCCAGAATGGATCCTACAAAGACATTACATAATGAATTGGAAGCCAATCTGTGTCAACTTATTTTTCATTTTTAAGATCTATTTTATTTATTTAAAAGGCACAGTTACACAGCAAGAGAACTAAATATCTTCCATTTGTTGGTTCACTCCACAAATGGCCACAGAAGCTGGAGCTGGGCCAAGATCCTCGAATTCCATCTGTGTCTCCCACAAGGGTGGAAGGGATCCAAACACTTGGGCCATCCTCCCCTGCTTTCCCAGACATGTTAGCAGGGAGCTGGATCGGAAGCAGAATCTGCTGTGCACTAAGCTAGCTCCGACTGATTTTCCACTGTTATGTTAAAAGCAGTCATCAGGGTCTAAGTAAAATTATTGCTATTACAGAGCATATATGTGCAGTACTAAACATATGTGTGGTTATGGTTAATATTTTGAATAACGTTAAAAAATATTGTGGTATTATTCAGGAAGAGTATTTGATCTATGAACCCAATTTGTAAATATCTTGCTTAGGAATCTGAGGTTAAGAGAAAAATCTGTCTTTTTCTATTGGCTGTGATAACACTTTTACTTTGAACTCAGGCAGACTTAATCTGATATAATAAAAGAATAAAATAGTGGTCACACAATCTTAAGTTTGATTCTGACTTCACTAATTCCTAGCTATGTGACTTGGAGCAGGTTACTTAATGTCTCTGCTCTAATCTTTTTGCATGTAAGAAACTACTCTTGCTCATTTTTATTATAGGCTTATTGGGAGGCTCAAATGAAGAAACACACATAGAAGTGCTTTGCAAAGCACTGCATGATGCTACTGTAAAAGACACCATCTACGAGGCAGCGCTGTGGTGTAACGGGAAAAGCCGCCGCCTGCAGTGCCGGCATCCCACATAGGGACCGGTTTGAGTCTCGGCTGCTGCACTTCTGATCCAGCTCTCTGCTATGGCCTGGGAAAGCAGTAGAAGATGGACCAAGTCCTTGGGTTCCTGCACCTGTGTGGGAGACCTGAAAGAAGTCCTGGTTCCTGGCTTTGGACTGGCGCAGCTCCAGCCATTGTGGCCATCTGGGGAGTGGACCAGTGGATGGAAACATTTCTCTCTGTCTCTGCCTCTCTGTAACTCTTTAAAGTAAACAAATAAAAACCTTAAAAAAAAAAAAAAAAAAAAAAAAAAAAAAAGGACACCATCTAGTTCAAGGAGGTTTTATTTGGATATTTTATCCTTTGAGTAAAAACTCAGATTAGGGATGACCATTGTGGCATAAATGGTTGTGGTGCCTGGGATGCTTGCATTCCATATTGAAATGCCAGTGTGAGTCATAGATACTCTGCTTCCAACCCGGCTCCCCCGCCAGCCCCCTTTTTTTAAGATTTATTTATTTGAAAGGTAAAGGCAGAGAGAGAGAGGTCTTCCATCTGCTGGTTCACTCCCCAGATGGCTGCAATGGCTGGAGCTGCAGCAATGTGAAGCCAGGAGCCACGAGCTTCTTCTGGGTCTTCCACACAGGTGGAGGGGCCCAAGGACTTGGGCCATCTTCTACTGATTTCCCAGGCCACAGCAGAGAGCTGGATTGGAAATGAAGCAGCCCAGGCTTGAACTAGCACCCACATGGGATGCTGGCACTGCAGGTGGCAGCTTTATCCACTAAGTCACAGCATTCACCTCAGACAGCTTCCTTTTAGTGGATCCTGAGAAGTAACAAATGACAGCAAGTACTCGGGTCCCTGCAACCCATGTGGGAAACTCAAATGGAGTTCTGTGCTCCTGGTTTCAGCCTAGCCCAGCTCTGGAAGTTGTTGGCATTTGGTGAATCAATCAGTGGAATAAACGATCTCTTTTCCTTTCAAATAAATTAAAAACAAAAATGTTTGTATAATCTTATAATGTTCAATATTGTGATAAAGATCTATAAGCACAGATATTTTGATGAGGCTACATGAATAAATAGTTATTTTGTTCTTTTAAAGAAAATGACAATTTGGGGCCAGCATGGTGTCGTAGCAGGTGAAGCCAACTGCCTGCAGTGCTGGCATCCCATATCGGTGCTGGTTCAAGTCCTGGCTGCTCCTCTTCTGATCTGGTTTCCTACTATGGCTTGGGAAGCCAGTAGAGGATGGCCCAAGACCTTGGGCTCCTAATCTATGTGGGAGACCTGGAGGAAGCTCGTGACTCCTGGCTTTGGATCAGCCTAGCTCTGGCCATTGCGGCCATTTGGAGGAGTGAACCAGTGGATGGAGGACTTCTTTTTCTCGCTCTGCCTCTGCAACTCTACCTTTAAAATAAATAAATAAATCTTTAAAAAAAGAAAAGAAAATCATAATTTTTAATGTCATATGTTTTTCCATACCCAGTTTAGCTTATTCCAAGAGTAAAATACATATGATTATGTTTATTATTTAAAAATTCATTTTATTCTTGATATACAACAATGCAACTTTCATTATCAGTTTTAAAAGTCTGGTGTATAGCCGGCGCCGCGGCTCACTAGGCTAATCCTCCGCCTAGCGGCGCCGGCACACCGGGTTCTAGTCCCGGTCGGGGCGCCGGATTCTGTCCCGGTTGCCCCTCTTCCAGGCCAGCTCTCTGCTGTGGCCCGGGAGTGCAGTGGAGGATGGCCCAGGTGCTTGGGCCCTGCACCCCATGGGAGACCAGGAAAAGCACCTGGCTCCTGGCTCCTGCCATCGGATCAGCGCGGTGCGCCGGCCGCAGCGCGCTGGCCGCGGCGGCCATTGGAGGGTGAACCAACGGCAAAGGAAGACCTTTCTCTCTGTCTCTCTCTCTCACTGTCCACTCTGCCTGTCAAAAAAAAAAAAAAAAAAAAAAAAAAAAAAAAAAAAAAAAAGTCTGGTGTATAATTTTGAATACTCAAACAATGAAAAAAATTTCTATTACAACTATATTAGATTAAGTGATAACAGTTATAAACATGCAACCAAAACATCTGACTCTATCTAGAAAGTTACTTTAATTAAAGAAAATGATTGTTTTGCTTAATATTTTCCTTACCCGTGATTTGAACAACTGATCATAAACTTCTAGTAGTCGAGGTAATGGCACTCCAATTTCATTCATTGTCTGTATTACGAAGCCCACATCCCAGTTCAAAGTACATACTTGCTGCTCTAAGAACTGTACTATGAAATCTGGAAAGGGAAACAGATCAGAAATTAGGATTCTATTTTTTTTTCTGAAAGTCAGAATTATAGACAGAGAAGGAAAGACCCGAACTGAAGCCCAAATAGGATGCTGACATTGCAGGCAGCGTCTTTACCCATTATGCCACAAAGTGGCCTTTCTTAACTGTTGATCCTAAACGGAAAGTCTTAATCATAACTAAGTAGTCTGTAGGGTGAAACCTTCTTAGAAACAATTATAGGGGCCGGCGTCATGGCTCACTTGGCTAATCCTCTGCCTGCAGCACTGGCATCCCATATGGGCGCCGGTTCTAGTCCCGACTGCTCCTCTTCCAGGTCCAGCTCTCTGCTGTGCCCGGGAGGGCAGTCAGTGGAGGATGGCCCAAGTGCTTGGGCCCCTGCACCTGCATGGGAGACCAGGAGGAAGCACCTGGCTCCAGGCTTCAGCACAGCACTGGCCGTAGCAGCCATTTGGTGAGTGAACCAACGGAAGGAAGACCTTTCTCTCTCTAAAAAGAAAAAAAAAAAAAAAAAAAGGGAATAAAATGTCTTCCAAAAAAAAAAAAAATAAAAACAAAAAGAAAAGAAAAGAAGAGAAAAGAAACAATTACTTCATAAAAGATATACACCAGGGGCCGGCGCCATGGCTCACTAGGCTAATCCTCCACCTAGCGGCGCCGGCACACCAGGTTCTAGTCCCAGTCAGGGCGCCGGATTCTGTCCCGGTTGCCCCTCTTTCAGGCCAGCTCTCTGCTGTGGCCAGGGAGTGCAGTGGAGGATGGCCCAAGTGCTTGGGCCCTGCACCCCATGAGAGACCTGGAGAAGCACCTGGCTCCCGGTTTCAGATCGGCGCGATGCGCCGGCCGCAGCGCGCTAGCCACGGCAGCCATTGGAGGGTGAACCAACGGCAAAGGAAGACCTTTCTCTCTGTCTCTCTCTCTTACTGTCCACTCTGCGTATCAAAAAAAAAAAAAAAAAAAAAAAAAGATATACACCAGAAAATCTAGAGAAAGAAAGTACAGTAGTGGTTGCCTAGGGCTTAATGGTGGGAAGAGATGAGAAGTAACAACTAGGGGCTGGTGCTGTGGCATAGTAGGCTAAGCCTCCACCTGCAGTGCCAGCATCCCATATGGGTGCCAGTTCAAGTCCTGGCTGCTCCACATCTGATCCAGCTTCCTGCTAATGGCCTGGGAAAACAGCGGAAGACGTCCCAAGTGCTTGGACCCCTGCACCTTCATGGGAGACCCTAAGGAAGCTTTTGGCTCCTGCCATCGGATCAACACAGCTCTGCCACTGTGGTCATTTGGGGAGTGAACCAGTGGATGGAAGACCTTTCTCTCTGTCTTTCCCTCTGAAAGTCTGTCTTTCAAGGAAATAAATAATTCTTAAAAAAAAAAAAAAAAAAAGTAGTAACTACTAATGAGGACAAGGATAAAGTCATATCATGATGGTTGCACAACTCTGTAAACATGTTAAAACCATTAAATTATACACTTCTTGTGCAGAAGGCGTTTGGCATAGCTGTTCAGATGCCCATGTCCCATAGTAGAGCCTGTGTGAGATCTGTCTTTGACTCCTGACTCCAGCATCTTGCTAATGCAGATCCTGGGAGGCAGCTGTGATGGCTCAATTAATTAGGTTCTGCCACCAGTGTGGTAGACCTGGCTCTCAGTTCTGGCACAGGCCTGGCTGATCTGGGAGTAACCAGTGGATTGAAGTTCTCTGTTTTTATCTCAGCCTTTCAAATAAATAAGTACAAAATTTTTTGAGTGTAAAAACCTACAATATTTCGGGACTGGTACTGTGCCACAGCAGGCTAAGCCTTTGCCTGCCGTACCGGCATCCCACATGGACGTGGGTTCACATCCCAGCTGCTCCTCTTCTAATCCAGCTCTCTGCTATAGCCTGGGAAAGCAGCAGAGGACAGCCCAAGTGTTTGGGCCCCTGTACCCACATGGGAGACCCAGAAGAAGCTCCTGGCTTCTGATCGCCCACCTCTGGAAGTTGGGGCCATTTGGGGAGTGAACCAGCGGATGCAAGACCTTTCTGTCTCTTCCTCTCTCTCTCTGTAACACTACCTCTCAAATAAATAAATAAAATCTTAAAAAAAAAAAAAACCCTAAAATATTTTGGAGAACTTAGAAAACATAGAGGGGCTGGTGTAGTGGCACAGTGGGTTAGGCCACAGCCTGCAATGGTGGCATGCCATATGCTCATATGAGCACTGGCTTGAGTTGTATCTCTTCTACTTCCATTTCATTGTCCTGCTAATGTGCCTGAGAAAGCAGGAGAGGATGACCCAAGTGTTTGGACCTCTGCTACCCATATGGGAGACCTGGATGGTGTTCCAGGCTCCTGGCTACAGCCTAGCCCAGCTCTGCATGTTGTGGCCATATGGGGAGTGAACTAACAGACAGAAGATCCCTCTGTTTCTCTCTAACCATAACTCTTCCTCTTAAATAAGTAAGTAACTCTTAAAGGAAAACAAAAAAAGAAAATACAAAAAGGTACCAGAAAAAAAAAAAAAAAAAGACTAGAAAACAGAGATGGTGGCCAGCGCTGTGGCGTAGTTGGTCAGGTTGCTGTCTGCAGTGCTGGCATCCCTTATTGGCACCGGTTCGTGACCTGGCTGCTTCACTTCTGATCCAACTCCCTGCTATGGCCCACAAAAGCAGCAGAAGATGGGCCGGTGCCGCGGCTCACTAGGCTAATCCTCCGCCTAGCGGCGCCGGCACACCGGGTTCTAGTCCCGGTCGGGGCGCCGGATTCTGTCCCGGTTGCCCCTCTTCCAGGCCAGCCCTCTGCTGTGGCCAGGGAGTGCAGTGGAGGATGGCCCAGGTGCTTGGGCCCTGCACCCCATGGGAGACCAGGAAAAGCACCTGGCTCCTGGCTCCTGCCATCGGATCAGCGCGGTGCGCCGGCCGCAGTGCGCCGGCCGCGGCGGCCATTGGAGGGTGAACCAACGGCAAAGGAAGACCTTTCTCTCTGTCTCTCTCTCTCACTGTCCACTCTGCCTGTCAAAAATAAAAAAACAAACAAATAAACAAAAAAAAAGCAGCAGAAGATGGCCCAAGTCCTTGGGCCCTTGCACCAATATGAGAGACCTAGAAGCTCTAGGCTCCTGGCTTCGGATCGGCCCAACTCTGGCCATTGCAAACATTTGGGGAGTGAACCAGCAGATGGAAGACCTCTCTCTCTACCTTAGCCTCTCTGTAGCTCTTTCAAATATATATATATAATATAATATATTTTAATAAATATTTATTTATTTAAATATTTATTTACATATTTAAAAGAGCTACAGAGAGAGAGGGAAAGAGAGTGAGAGATCTTTCATCCAGTGCTAGGCCAATTGGAAGCCAGGAGCCTGGAATCACTGAAAAAACTGCTATCAAACTGTCATCTGCAGAATTTATCATTCAAGGACTTGGAGACAGGCAACAGGAATTCTAAAAACTTTAAGCTCTAATCCAGTTTGAAGTCCCCTGGAGTTTGTCTGCCTTTGAGAGATAGATAGAAAAGGGAAGGGTTCATTTTCTCTGAATGTTATTGGGTTCAAAAAATAATCTAAATCAAAGCAAAAATATCCTACAAAGGGATCATGTACAATATGGTGTTTATAAACAAAGAGGGGGGCATGCATCCTATATGTGCAGTGGTTTAGACCTAGATGCTCCACGCTAATGAGCCTGGGAAACCAGCGGAAGATGGCCTAAGAACTTGGGTCCCTGAACTCACATGGGAGACCCAGATGAAGCTCCTGGCTCCTGGCTTTGTTCTGGCATAGCCCCGGCCACTGGGCCATTTGGGGAGTGAACCAGAAGATAGACGATCTTTGTCTCTCCACTTTTCAAATAAATAAATACATCTTAAAAAAAGATATGATTATATGGCTTTTTTTTTTTTTATTACATACAAGAAAGCAGCCTTGAAAGTCAAAAATGGTCTGTCAAGAAGTTTGAATGTTCATTTAAAAAAAAAAGTAATCCAGGGATGGCATTTGGTCCACTGGTGAGAATGTCATGTAAGACACCCAAATTCCCATCGGGTTGCTTCGCTTTGATAACAGCTTCTATTCCTGAAATCTTCTGGCAAATGCAGGCTTTAGGGGGCAGCATAGCTCAGTTAATTGGGTTCCTGCCACCCATGTGGGAAAATTAGATTGAGTTTCCATCTCCTGGTTTTGGCCCAAGGCCACTGTAGCCCATGCCATTTCAGGCACCTGGAGAGTGAGCCAGAGGATTTGAGCTCTTTGTCTCCACTGGTGTCAACTAACTAAATAAGATCAAATAATGTTATATTGTAGAAAATTCTTTTTTTTTTTTTTTTGACAGGCAGAGTTAGACAGTGAGAGAGAGAGACAGAGAGAAAGGTCATCTTTTTTCCGTTGGTTCACTCCCTAAGTGGCCACCACGACTGGTATGTTGTGGCCGGTGTGCTGCGCCGATCAGAAGCCAGGAGCCAGGTGCCTCTTTCTGGTCTGCCCAAAGACCTGGGCCATCCTCCACTGCACTCTCAGGTCACAGCAGAGAGCCGGACCGGAAGAGGAGCAACCGGGATAGGACCGGCGCCCCAACTGGGACTAGAACGCAGGATGCTGGCGCTGCAGGCGGAGGATTAGCCTAGTGAGCCGTGGCACCGTCCTGTAGAAAATTCTTATGTTTCTCCATATTTTTCGGAATACAAAGTACTTACTTAATATTCTACTTTACAGATGGACCTATGTTGCTTTCTTTGTTTTAGAACTGAGGAAAACATCCTAGATCAGCAAAGGCCTCATAAAAGGTAAGCTACTTAACAATTATAGTCAGCATATTTGGTTAAGAAAGAGGTTCAAGCAATTAATATTTTAATGTAACTTTTTTCTATTTCAGAGAAAACTATGCCCTCCATGTGATAAAGAATGATGGAATCAATGAGATTATCTAGGCACAAAATCATCAGCCATTTTTCTTTTTCTCTTCACAAGGCCTGTATACAGCTACCAACAATATAATCACTTACTGTCAGCACAATATGCAAACATGGAAATTTACTCAAAAGAAAGTTTCATACTAAACTATTCATTAATAAATTCTGCTATTCTTTGGAGGTCTTTCTGGAAGGTAGAATTAAACTGCTAAGATAAATAGCAATAAATTCACTGATGATTTTTATTGTTCCTTATCTTTGAAAAAAACCATCAGAACAAAATAAAATACGTCAGCATCTAAAGTTACTGCTTACCTAAAGGAAAGAAACGAGGAGTGCCAGCATAAATCTTCCCAAGGAGGACAATCTTGAGGCTAAGTGCATGCATTCTGTCTGGGGAGCTCAACGTTACGCTATCATTCAGTTCTGTAAGAAAGAGGCGTACAAATTACTTGTAATACATGGGCTATTTAATTTTTCTTTGATGTTCAAAATACTTTAGAACTGGTATTCTAACCCACATAGTTAATATATTCTGTTTCTGCTAGTGTCTGATACACTCTCATCTTATCATGCTACTGCTTATGAGATTTTGAGGAAGACGTTTCCGTATCCTTTACCAGGCAGCACAAATCATAAAAATGACACATCCTCTTCACTGAGCATCCTCCCAAATATTCATGTACAATCACCCCTAGCATACACAGATGCCCTACATTTACTCTCTGCTTAGACAAAGATGATTTTCATCAGTTTTACATCTATTCCCTACTAGCAGTTTGTGTTCCTGTATTGAGTTACTAAGTAATGAATGCTAATATGTGTATCACCAAACACTCACCTTTCTCTACTATATCCTGCCAAAGCGTCTGCACCAATATAGGGTCTGAATAACCAGCACAATGAATTATTGCAAGTTTACACTCTGCAAGTTTAAACGGGTCGGCAAATTCTCCATAAAGCTGTGGGAGAAAATTCCGAAATTAAACATTCAACAAGAGGTCAACATTCAGAGATTAATAATGGAGTACTCCGTGAAAATTATAGATAACCAGGGGCATAAATTTGGCCTAGCAGTTCAGACACTGGTTGGGACACTTGTATCCATACTGGAGTGCCTAGTTTCATGTGCTGGCTCTACTCCTGATTCCACTTTCTTGCTGAAGTGCATCATGGGAGGGAGCAGGTGATGGATCCCGTAGTTGGGTTTCTGCTACCCGTTTAGGAGATGTAAACTGAATTCCCAGCTCTTGGCTTTGGCTTGGCCCAGGTCCAGCCCCAGTCCAGATGTAGCATGCATTTGGGAAATGAACCTGCAGATGAGCAGGCACTCTCTCAACAAAATATTTTTTTCAAAAAGGAAATTAAAGATAACCAAATATTTAAAGTTCCTAGAATATGACAGGAAGATATAATAACTTAATGTAGTAAGCCATAACTCCAGATGAAGGATGGTGGATGGGGGTGGGCGCTGTGGGGCAGCTAGTAAAGCTGCTGCTCTGGACACCCACATCTTGTATGGGAGTGCCTGGTCTGACTCCAGGATATCGGGGCTTCCCTTCCAGCTTCCCGCAAATGTGCCTGGGAGGCAGTCAATGACCAATCATGTATTTGGGCCCATCACCCACACAATAGACCTGGCCAGGGTTCCTGGCTCCTGGATTAGGCCTGGCCCAGCCCTCATTGTTGCATCTGGAGAGTGAACAAGTGAATGGAAGACCTGTGTCACTCTGCCTTTAAACAAATATCAAATCTTAAAAAAAAAAAAAAAAAAAAAAAGTGAATGTGTGATAAATACATTCAGATAGATTTTGACTATGTGTCATTTTTTTTTTCTTGGTTGGAGGGGAGATGTTACAATGACATTTCTTTTAGAGTTAGTGGTGTCTAAACTAGGGGTTGAAGAATCAGGAATACTGACATATTTCAAGGTGTTTCCAGGTACTTGGAAATGAAGGGGAAAGAACCACTCAGAGTGGTACAGGCAGAGGTTTGGAGAGTTAAGTAAAGGCAAGCTGCTCTTATTAAGGCGAGAGGCAAGCTGATTTTCCACAGCTTTCAAGTGAGGCTGAAAGGTACTTCAAATCTACTGGACTGGAAGAAGCAGCTTAGCCTTTGCTGGAGTGAGATGCAACACTGGTGATCTGTTAGCCCAGCAACAAGCTGCCAAGCATGACTTATCTTATTTTATAGTACTAGGTTAATCTTTCCCATGAAATGCAAAGCACACTGCAAAATAACCAAGGTATCTCTAGAAATTAAGATATCATTGGGCCCAGTGCTGTGGCATAGCAGGTAAAGCTACCACCTGCAGTGCCAGCATCCCATATGAGTGCCGGTTTGAGTCCCGGCTGCTGCACTTCTGATCCAGCTCTCTGCTAAGGCCTGGGAAAGCAGTAGAAGATGGACCAAGTCCTTGGGCCCCTGCACCTGCATGGGAGACCAGGAAGAAGCTCCTGGTTTCAGATCGGCACAGCTCTGGCTGATGCGGACAACTGGGGAGTGAACCAGCAGATGGAAGACCTCTCTCTCTGCCTCTCCTTCTCTCTCTGTGTAATTATGACTTTCAAATAAATAAATAATCTTTTTTTAAAAAAAGACATCATTAAAAGAATTCCACTTGCTTTTTCATTACCTTAGTTATGTCCATTAGCTCAGAATCCAACTGAGAAACTGCATCCTGCACAGAAGAATGATGGGAATATTGCCTTTGTAGAGTCTCTTGTATCTGAAGTTGGATCCTAGCAACCTAGTTTGGGCAGAAAATAGGATAAAGTAATTTCTTTGTGATAAATTAGCAGGTACTTGAAGGAATGACCCCTAACACCTGATTAAAGGTTTGCTAAAATAATATACACACAACTAAGTTCTCTTCAATGGAATGTGAGTGAAAGAAAACTAAGTAAATTCAGAGCTGTGGTTTTTAAGAGTGAATGCGCTGGGGCTGGTGCTGTGGTGCAGCAGGTTAAAGCCCTGGCCTGAAGTGCCAGCATCTCACATGGGCATCGGTTCTAGTCCCTGCTGCTCCTCTTCCAATCCAGCTCTCTGCCATGGCCTGGGAAAGCAGTACAAGATGGCCTTGTACTTGGGCCCCTGCACCCACGTGGGAGACTGGGAAGAAGCTCCTGGATCCTGGCTTTGGATCGGCACAGCTCCAGCTGTTGTGGCCATCTGGGGAGTGACCCAGCAGATGGAAGACATCATTCTTTGTCTCTACCTCTCTCTGAAACTGTCTTTCAAATAAATAAAATAAATCTTAAAGAAAAAAAAAAAAAAAAAAAGAGTGAATATGTTCCTCACATGTGCTTTTTTCCCCTCCTTCTTGGAAAAAATATAGCAAAGGTTCTAGGGAACCAGAATATGGCATTTGTGTCACTAAACTAATCATATAGAGGAAAGATACCTGCTAATCAGGAACACCCACTGTACATTTGTGTAAATGAGCAATAAGCTTCTGTATTTAAGCCATTATACTATTTTTGAGTCTCTTAGTTTAAGTTCAGCCTATTCTACTTCATAATCTACTTAACAGCTTCCAGAATGCAGGAGCCATCTGCTGATGGAAAATATGGGAAAAATATTTAGAAATGCTGGAAAATATTTTCTAAATTATAACAAAATCTTCAGTACTAATGATTTAAGTGCTAATCCTTAAAATCTCTTTAAGACATATCTAAAGGTGAAAAGAAATAAAAATATTAGAAGGAAATTAATAATAATGACTCCTACAGACCTATTTTTATTAGGGAAAGAAATAAGAGTAGAATAAGTATGTGGCCGCTGCTCTCTGGGGACAGAGCTTACGCGTCTTTAGCACTTGCCTCCATTTTCTCCTCTAATTCATGAAGGAATTCACCATCCGCAGCTATAGACGAGATAGCAGTGGAGCTTTTGGCACTGAGAATGGCTCGAGCGATGTATTCCAGCCGCTGCTGAAGTGAAATTTCTGTGCTAGGAGAGAAAAGCCCTTATTTTTACATGTTTTCTTAAGCACTGAAGAAACAAATGTCAAGTAGGATACATTATTTTAACCCAAATGAACTGAAACTTGAAAAATTGTCATTTATTTTCAAATAAATCTAAACACCTTGCATTTCTAATAAGAGTGATCTGCAATTTTAAACAAAGTAATTTTTTGTTTATATGTAAAAAGTAACTTCCTATCTTAAAACTTGAGGTAAGTATAGTAAAACCAAGATCCTTCTAAGAAAAAGTTAAGGAAAATTTTTATTACCCTACATACTCATTTCTGTACCTTAATATGGCCTCTATTACATTTCATCTTCCACACAGCATCTAGAGTAACCACTTAAAAACAAAAATCAAATTATGTCATTGCTCTAAAAAACCTACTTATTTAATTAAGAGGCAGACAGAGAGGGCTCTCGCTGGCTAGTTTACTCCTCAAATGCCTACAATGGCCAGGACTGGGCCAACTTGAAGCCAGGGGCTAGGAACTCAGTCTGAATCATCCACATGGGTGGCAGGGACCAACTGACTAGTTGATGCATTACTGCTGCCTGTAGGCTCCACATTAGCAGGAAGCTGGCAGCAGGAGATGCACATCAGGGATCAAATCCAAGTACTCTGGTATGGGACGCAGATGTCTTAACCACTAGGCCAAACACCTGCCCCACACACTTTCTTAAAACTCTCTAATTGCCTCCAGCATCCCACAACCTTGTTTCTTGCACTCGCTCTTTCACTATCTCCAACCTCATTGGCTTTCTCTTTCGTGCACAAAACACTACAAACCTGCATATTGTAGTACCATAGCACCCTCTATTCTTACTGTGCTTAAGTCATTTTTTCTCTGTTTCTATACATAGTTGCTTACTTATTCTAGTCTCAATTTAAGTGACAGTTTTTCTCAGGTCTTTTCTCGCAACTCCTAACCAAAGCAACTCCCAACTCCCTGGATACTTTCTACTACATTATCTCTTTTTTACTGTCTAGCACCTTAAGTCATCTATTCACTTATGTAATCCTGCATATTTTAAACATCAGTGGTGCTCACAATACATCTGCTGGCTGACTCAGATTATGGTCTGAGCCCCTGGCTTCAGCCTGGCTCTGCCCTGGCTGTTGCAGGCTTTTGAGGAGCAAACTAGCAGATGGAAAAATCTCTCTATGGCTTTTAAATAAAAATTAAAATAAAAAAAAGATTCAGAAGGTAGTCTGAATAAAGAGGGTCTTATTAATATACTTTTGGTACCTCCAACACATTATTTTTTTAAATTAATTAATTAAATTTTTTTAAAATTTTACAGGTAGAGTTATAGACGGTGAGAGAGAGAGACAGAGAGAAAAGTCTTCCTTCCATTGGTTCACTCCCCAAATGGCCACTAGAGCTGGCGTTGCGCCAATCCAAAGCCAGGAGCCAGGTGCTTCCTCTTGGTTTCCTATGTGGGTGCAGGGGCCCAAGCACTCAGGCCATCCTCCACTGCCTTCCCAGGCCACAGCAGAGAGCTGGACTGTAAGTGGAGCAAACGGGACTAGAACCCGGTGCCTATATGGGATGCTGGCGCTGCAGGCGGAGGATTAACCAAGTGAGCCATGGCGCTTGGCCCCTGACACATTATTAAAAGCAAAAGTTTGTTAAGAACTGGAAACATTAGGTAAATCTCAGTAAAAACAAAAAATTCTACCAATGTATATATAACATGCATGAGGTTTTATTTGAGAAATCCAGATGTAACCATATAGGATCCAGTATTCAAACGTTCGTCCCAAAGAGAATATTATAGCATACCTATGCATGTCAGCCAACTTGGACAGGACACGGGCAGCACTACTAAAACTTCTGTTTTTCTCATAATACCTCCAGAGTAAATCCATGTAACAGACTTTGTTTTGATCAACTTTGGCCATTCGAGCTAGATGTGGCTCCAGAAATGGAGAAGCGATCTGGAAATTGCAGAGTTGCTCAGACAAATGTTCTGACCATTTTCTCATTTGTAAGTAGACAATATAGTATTTTAAGACAACTATAATTGTGCTTTGTTTCATGAAAACAAAATTAGAATTCAACATTAACAGATTAAAAAAAGAAGCAATTTTTTCTCACACATGTTTCTGTTTCACTACAAGTTAAAAGGAAGAGTTTAACAGTTTCTTTAGATTGATAAAAATTTACCTTATTATAAATCTTCTAATAAACTTTGATGACACAACTATTTTTGTGCAAAGGCATCCTTGAAATTAGCAAATGCTATGTATTCATTTTATAGACTGAGGATCACTGACACAACAGTAAAATGTCATGTATGAAGTCTCCTAATACTCAATTCAGTGATTTGTACCCCAAAATAGAAATTATCCTAACCAGCCTCCAAATAATAAGAAAATTGGAGCAACAGTCAACTCTGCCCCTGAGGAAGGATACTGCATTACTTAGTTTTCTTTTAATATCTAAAGGTAGGCACAGGGCAAGAAACTGAATTTCCTGTAACTGTAAAAATGTGCTTAGATTATTGTATTATGTGATTTAAAAACATAAATAGTACTGTAATAAAAATATTTCTTACCTGTAGCAGCTTATCTGCAAGATCAGCTTGTATTAGCCAGTTATAAAGGGCAATACTAAAGAGCTCATCCTTCGATCGCTGAGCCAGTTTAAGCATTTGTTCAAACTAAAATAAAGAAAACAGCAAAAATTAGCATAGTTAAAGCTCTGTTTCTAGGCACCCCAACACTTTAACCCTACAAACCTCTGGAGAAAAATCAAGCATCTTTAAATGGTAACTTCTAACACAGTGCACTGTCAGAAAGAAAAACATGCCGTGTCCCTTACATGATGTCCAGCTTCTTCATTACTCAGCATATTGGGATCAGACGACAGAACTGGGGGGCCTGGCTTTTTGGGTACACTGGGAGACTGAGGAGCAGCCTTACTTTGATTTACCAGTTCTTGAAGTGTGTCCGTAATGCATTTGTAACTGTTTAATCTGAAAAAGGATAGAGAAAGGTTAATTACATTATTAAACTAGAAACCAGTTGATTTACCTTGTCAAATTTAAATATAAAAATAACTTGAAGTCTATTTTGGAGAATATACGTAGTATATTTGGTATAAAAAAAAATACAGGGGCCAGCACTGTGGTGAAGTGGGTA
This sequence comes from Oryctolagus cuniculus, assembly GCF_964237555.1. Lineage (NCBI taxonomy): Eukaryota > Metazoa > Chordata > Mammalia > Lagomorpha > Leporidae > Oryctolagus > Oryctolagus cuniculus. The sequence continues at coordinate 62,771,408 of NC_091445.1, forward strand.
AGGCCACGAGCTGCAGTGCTGGCATCCCATATGGATGCCGGTTCTAGTCCCCCAGCTGCTCCACTTCCAATCCAGCTCTCCTGCACCCATGTAGGAGACCTGGAAGAAGCTCCTGGCACCTGGTTTCAGATCGGCACAGCTCCAGCCATTGTGGCCATCTGGGGAGTAAACCAGTGGATGAAAGACATCTCTCTCTGCCTCTCTGTAACTCTGCCTTTCAAATAAATAAATAAATCTTAAACAACAACAACAACAACAACAAAACCCACAAATCAAGGCTGGCAAGGGTGCAGTGGGTTAAGCAGCTGCTTGGAATGCTAGCATCTCAACGGCATCCCATATTGGGCGAGAGTTTGACTCCTAGATATTCTGCTTCTGATCCCGCTCCTTGATAATACACCTGAGAATGCAGCAGATGGGGGACCAAGAACTTGGGCCCTTGCCTCTGATGTGCAAGACCTAGATGGGGATCCTGTATCCTAGCTTTGGCCTAGCCTAGCCCGAGTCATTGAGTCCATCTGGAGAATGAATTCACAGAAAGAAGATCAGTCTCTACATTTCCCTCTCTCTGTTGCTCTGCTTTTTGAATAAATGAATAAATAAATAAAAATAATAATATAAATCATGTACTTTTTTCAGTAACTCTGAGAAATGTTTGGTTAAACATAAAGGTAAAATCATGAAAATGAATATATTAGCACAATATATTTTCTTTCTTGACATACACATTTTTCTTTTAACAGTATCTCCATTATTTATTTTTTAAAGGGTTATTTATTTATTTGAAAGTCAGAGTTACACAGAGGAGAGGCACAGAGAGAGAGAGAGAGAGAGAGAGAGAGAGAGAGAGAGAGAAAGAGGTCTGCCATCTGCTGGTTCACTCCCCAATTGGGTGCAATGGCTGGAGCTGTACTGATCTGAAGCCACAAGCCAGGAGCTTCATCCGGGTCTCCCACGAGGGTGCAGGGGCCTAAGGACTTGGGCCATCTTTCATTGCTTTCCCAGGCCATAGCAGAGAGCTGGATGAGAAGTGGAGCAGCCGGCTCTTGAACGGGTGTTCATATGGGATGCTGACGCTTCAGGCCAGGGCATTAACCCACTGAGCCACAGCGCTGGCCCTAACAGTATCTACGTTATTTGTGAACAGTTGAAAAGTATCCTTTAAAGTAAAATACTAATATTTACTCTGAACTAGAAGTGAGAAAACAAAATGGCAGTTTTGTTTTCTAAAAAGTGATCTTACTAAAAGATAACATCAATAAAGTCTTTAAAAACTAGAGGCACTTTTAAATTTAATTATTTTATTTATTTTTAAAATTTTTAAGTTATTTATTTATTTGAGAGGTAGAATTACAGACAGTGAGAGGCTGCAATGGGAGGAGCTTAGCCGATCTGAAGCCAAGAGCCAGGAGCTTCTTCTAGGTCTCCCACATGGGTACAGGAGCCCAAGTGCTTGGGCTGTCTTCTACTGCTTTCCAAGGCCACAGCAGAGCTGGACTGGAAGATGAGCAGCCGGGACTAGAACCAGCGCCCACATGGGATGCCAGCACTGCACCCACTGCACCACGGTACCGGCCCCCAGAGGCATTTTTAAAAATATTTATATGCTCTGAAGAGTTTTCATCAGACTACAATTTTATCCCTAGGCTAAGAACTATAATCTGAATTCAGATAAAACAAAAAGCTATTTTTAAATGAAAGCATAGCCGGCGCCGCGGCTCACTAGGCTAATCCTCCGCCTAGCGGCGCCGGCACACCGGGTTCTAGTCCCGGTCGGGGCGCCGGATTCTGTCCCGGTTGCCCCTCTTCCAGGCCAGCCCTCTGCTGTGGCCAGGGAGTGCAGTGGAGGATGGCCCAGGTGCTTGGGCCCTGCATCCCATGGGAGACCAGGAAAAGCACCTGGCTCCTGGCTCCTGCCATCGGATCAGCGCAGTGCGCCGGCCGCAGCGCGCAGGCCGCGGCAGCCATTGGAGGGTGAACCAACGGCAAAGGAAGACCTTTCTCTTTTCTCTCTGTCTCTCTCTCTCACTGTCCACTCTGCCTATCAAAAAAAAAAAAAAAAAAAAAAAAAAAGAAAGCATAATTCCGTTTTGGAAGAGTTATATGGAAATATTAATTCTCTAAGACTAAAAATCAAAACTTTACACAAACAAAAGTCTGTATCCATAAAGCTGTCAATTTATTAAGGTTTCAGGACTCACCTTTCTTGGAAAGCCTGAAGTCCTACTATGTCTTCTTCTGGTTCTCCATGTTTATAGAAATGAAGTCCAAGACCCTGAGGATCTTTTTTCTCTGCAGCAGTTAGAGAAAGTTCCACTACACCCTCATAAAAACGCACTAATGATAAAGAAAAGGTACAACTTACAGCACATTGCCAAACTGGATAAACTTTTTCTTAGCTGGCACATAAAAATAACAGTCAATTATGTCTCTACTGTACATCACTCTAGAAATGACAGCATAAAAGATTTCCCTCTTAAACAATTATTTTGTTTATTCAAAAGGCAGCGTTACAGAGATAGGGAGAGATAGAGAATCTTCCATCTGCTGGTTCACTCCTCAAATGTGTGCAATGGTTGGGGTTAGGTCCATGTAAAGTTTTTTTTCATTTATTTATTTATTTATTTATTTGACAGGCAGAGTGGACAGTGAGAGAGAGACAGACAGAAAGGTCTTCCTTTGCCATTGGTTCACCCTCCAATGGCTGCTGCGGCCTGCACACCACGCTGATCCGATGGCAGGAGCCAGGTACTTATCCTGGTCTCCCATGGGGTGCAGGGCCCAAGTTCTTGGGCCATCCTCCACTGCACTCCTTGGCCACAGCAGAGAGCTGGCCTGGAAGAGGGGCAACCGGGACAGAATCCGGCGCCCCGACCAGGACTAGAACCCGGTGTGCCGGCGCCGCAAGGCAGAGGATTAGCCTAGTGAGCCGAGGCGCCGGCCAGGTCCATGTAAAGTTAGAAACCAGGAACTCCATCTGGTCTCCCAAGTGGATGGCAGGGACCCAAGCACTCAGGCTATCTTCCAATGCTTTTCCTAGTCCTGTCAAAGTTGCCTGCTAAGGTACATCGTGGGAAGTTGCAGGTGACTGCTCAAGTTTGGGTGCTGCCACCTGCATAGAAGACACAAATCTAATTCCTGGTTCCTGGTTTCAACCTGGCCCAGCCCTGCCATTATGGGTACTTGGGGAATGAACCAGTGGATGGGAGCTCTGTCTGTCTCCTCTCTAAGATTAGGTCTGGTTCGAATCTAGGTTGATCCACATCTGATCCAGTTCCTTGTTAATGTGCTTGGGAAAGAAGCAAAAGATAGCCCCAGTACTGGTATGACCCCCGATGGAGACACAGATGGAGTTGCTGGCTCCTGGCTTCAGCCTCACTCAGCCCCAGTTGGTGTAGCCATTTGGGGAGTGAACCAGAGCACCGAAGATCTCTATCCTTCTGTCTCTCCCTCTCTGTAACGACCTTTTAAACAAAGAAATCTCTTAAAAATAAAAAAAAGAATAAAAAATTGTTAAGCACTTTAATCAATCAAGGCAACACTCTAACAGATACAACTGGCTGCTTTACCTGCTATGCCATGGTGCCGGCCCATAAAGTGAACTCTTACATCGTATCACTTGGGTCACTACTGTGGAACGCTTAACCATTACCTTTCTTCATTCATATACTGTCATTTATCCTCTAAGTAAAAGACGTGACAAATTTTTTGTTTCTCACCTTGTCGATACTGAGCACAAACACTGGAAAGGTCCACTTGATTGCTGATTTTTTGGTATTCTTTTAATGATTCCCTTAACATCCTTTCCTTTTCTGTCTTATTCTGAACTTGTCGGGAACGCTGGAGAAGCTCATTTGCCTAGAAGAGATGATAAAAAGTTGAAAGATATCAAATTAAGCAGATAGATGATGCTGTCAATATAAATCTTAGAGTATGTCTACATTTATATGTTTATTTCCATTAAAAATAAAAACTCTACAAAACTTACTTCTTCTTAACTTTAGGCAGAAAAATTTCTGACCAAAAAATCCTAGCTATTCTTAATTCCTCTCACAAATACGTTAAGCAAGATAGCTTTTGTCTGGCAATTCTCTTGCCTAGTCAATACATTATTGGTCAGCAGGCAGTCCGTGTGATACTGATTTATTTTTTTTCCACCTGTAGGAAAGGATCAATAAAAATTGCCCCATTAACTCTATTTCAATACAGAGTTACTAAAAGTTTTACTGATTTTCCTTAATTTCTAAGGAGAGAAACTGGTTCTTTAATTATCAATTTTCCTTAATTTCACAGTGATTTTCCTTAATTTGTAAACTTTATCTTTTTAAGTATGTCTGAGAAATATTATAAAAAGATTCTTGATGAAAAGCTTAGAGTTTACATGAATTTTAAGAAACTAAGTATTCTGGGGCTGGCGCTGTGGTGCAGTGGGTTAACACCCTGGCCTGAAGCGCCAGCATCCCATATGAACTGCCGGTTCAAAACCTGGCTGCTCCACTTCCCATCCAGCTCTCTGCTATGGCCTGGGAGAGCAGTACAAGATGGCCCCAGTGATTGGGCCCCTGCACCCGCGTGGGAGACCTAGAAGAAGCTCCTGGCTCTTGGCTTCAGATCGGCGCTGCTCCGGTCATTGCAGCCAACTGGGGAGTGAACCAGCGGATGGAAGACCTCTCTCTCTCTCTCTCTGCCTCTCTCCTCTCTCTGTGTAACTCTGACTTTCAAATAAATAAATAAACCTAAAAAAAAAAAAAAAACAAACTAAGTATTCCATTCCAACTCTTCTTACACTTCTAAGGCCAGGGGTAATGAAGATGTCTACGCAAGGTCATATATTAAGTAAAACAAGACAGTTCCCAAGAACACTTCCCAGAGGAAATATTGAAACAGGTAACAAAACCTCATACCTTAGAACACACAGCATCATCAGTGCTATACAGAAGGGGGCAGATATCCTGCAAGTGCAAACTAATGCCATCAACAGCAGCGTTGTCTCTGATGTAGCAGTTGATCAGAGAAGCAATTAATGCCCCAGTGAGTTCTTTGTCCCTGATAACCAGATCTTTAAAGGTAGTGATTTTCAGCTGCTCTTGAAATTCCTAGGAGTATTAGGAGAAAATCCTTTAATTTATAGATATATTTACTTCCACACAAAATGATGAATTATTAAAATAACATAGGATAGACATTATAATTAAAAAGATATACATTATAGAAACAAATGTTTGCAAGCTTTATAAAAATCAGAGTTAAAAAATCACCCAGAGTAGGTCTACTCCAAACCTCTTACTTTACAAACGAGCAGAGTAAAGCCCAAGTAGAGCCAAAATTAAAGCCACACCTCCTAACCTTTAGTCGTACCTAGGAAATAAGAATCATTGGGTTACATTAAAAAACCTTGGGTTTGTATCATATTGTCCCTTAGTAATGTTTGAATTTTATTATTCAACATTGGTTTTTATCTGCCTTTGAACAAATCTGCTTATTAAAAGTGGAGCTTTAAATGCTGTTACATTAGGGGCCAATGCTGTGGCACAATGGGTAAAGCCACTGCCTGCTAGTGCTGGCATCCCATATGGGCATCAGTTCGAGTTTCAGTTGCTCCACTTCCAATCCAGCTCTCTGCTATGGCCTAGGAAGCAGGAGAAGATGGCCCAAGTCCTTGGGCTCCTGCACCCACATGGGAGACCCAGAAAAGCTCCTGGCTCCTGATCTATTCAGTTCTGGCCATTACGGCCATTTGGGGAGTGAAGCACTGGAGGAAAGACCTTTCCCTCTGTCTGCCTTTGCTTCTCTGTAACTCTGCCTTTCAAATAAATAAATAAGTCTTTAAAAAAGTTGTTAAATTTTAAAACTAAAACCATAAATTTATAGAAATAAAAAGATGCGGCCGGCGCCGCAGCTCACTAGGCTAATCCTCCGCCTTGCGGCGCCGGCACATCGGGTTCTAGTCCCGGTCGGGGCACCGGATTCTGTCCCGGTTGCCCCTCTTCCAGGCCAGCTCTCTGCTGTGGCCAGGGAGTGCAGTGGAGGATTGCCCAAATGCTTGGGCCCTGCACCCCATGGGAGACCAGGAGAAGCACCTGGCTTCAGATTAGCGCGGTGCACCAGCCGCAGCACGCCGGCCACGGCAGCCATTGGAGGGTGAACCAACAGCAAAATAAATAAATAAATAAATAAATAAAAATATTTAAGTGGTATTATTACCTGAGTTCATTATAAAATTTTCTTTATCCTGTATGACTGTTTGATTGCCCAGAAGTGCTTAATTCTTGACTCTTCACCACTTTTTTTTTTTTTTTTTTTTTTTTTTTTTTGACAGGCAGAGTGGACAGTGAGAGAGAGAGACAGAGAGAAAGGTCTTCCTTTGCCGTTGGTTCACCCTCCAATGGCCGCCGCGGCTGGCGCACTGCGGCCGGTGCACCGCACTGATCCTATCGCAGGAGCCAGGTACTTCTCCTGGTCTCCCATGGGGTGCAGGGCCCAAGCACCTGGGCCATCCTCCACTGCACTCCCTGGCCACAGCAGGGAGCTGGCCTGGAAGAGGGGCAACCGGGACAGAATCCGGCGCCCCGACCGGGACTAGAACCCGGTGTGCCAGCGCCGCAAGGCGGAGGATTAGCCTAGTGAGCCATGGTGCCGGCCATTAGCTTGAATTTTAAAAAAGGAAAACAAAGTGTATGTTTAAAAGAAAAAACTGTCAACAAAAAACCCAAAACCACTCCTCAGGCACTGCTGGAAACCAGAGGACTTTTAACTTTAAAAAGTGGTGGGCTGGCGCCGCGGCTCAATAGGCTAATCTTCCACCTGTGGCGCTGGCACCCGGGGTTCTAGTTCCGGTTGGGGTGCCGGATTCTGTCCCAGTTGCCCCTCTTCCAGTCCAGCTCTCTGCTGTGGCCCGGGAGGGCAGTGGAGGATGGCCCAAGTGTTTGGGCCCTGTACCCCCATGGGAGACCAGGAGGAAGCACCTGGCTCCTGGCTTCAGATTGGCGCAGCGTGACGGCTGTAGTGGCCATTGGGGGGTGAACCAATGGAAGGAAGACCTTTCTCTGTCTCCCTATCTCACTGTCTAACTCTGCCTGTCAAAAAAAAAAAAAAAAAAAAAAAAAAAAAGTGGTGAAGAGTCAAGAATTAAGCACTTCTGGGCAATCAAACAGTCATACAGGATAAAGAAAATTTTATAATGAACTCAGGTAATAATACCACTTAAATATTTTTATTTATTTATTTATTATTTTTTATTTTTTTATTATTATTATTTTTTATTTTTTTGATACGGAGAGTTAGACAGTGAGAGAGACAGAAAAAGGTCTTCCTTTTCCCCTTGGTTCACCCCCCAGATGGCCGCTACAGCTGGTTTGCTACGCCAATCCGAAGCCAGGAGCAAGGTGCTTTCTCCTGCTCTCCCATGCGGGTGCAGGGCCCAAGCCCTTAGGTCATCCTCCACTGCCTTCCTGGGCCACAGCAGAGAGCTGGACTAGAAGAGGAGCAACCGGGAGAGAACCAGTGCCCCAGCTGGGACTAGAACCCAGGGTGCTGGCGCAGCAGGCAGAGGATTAGCCTAGTGAGCCACGGCGCCGGCACCACTTAATTCTAAATATTGTTAGTCTTATTATAAATTAGGACAACTGAACAGTTTGTATCTCCTAATAGTTGAAAGAAAAAAGCCTTACTGTGAAGTATACTATTCTTTCTGAAATAAATGGATCTGAACCCAACTAAGCCTACATAGACTTAACATCCATTTGATAGAAGACATATGAGGTAGGGCTGGTGTTGAGGTGAAGTGGGTTAAGCCACTGCCTGCAGCATCCCATATGGAAGATCTTTCTGTTTCTCCTCTCTCTGTAACTCTAACTCTCAAATACGTAAATAAGCAAGAGGATTTTATTGAGGCCAGTAAAAGAAATATAAACTGGTCATTTCCTATGAGAAACATCTTTTTTTCTTTTCTATTTAGATTTAATTTATTTATTTGAGACGGCAGTTACAGACAGAGAGGTCTTCCATCCACTGATTCACTTCCCAAATGGCTGAAATGCCTGGAGCTGGTCAGATTCAAGCCAGGAGCCAGGAGCTTCTTCTTAGTCTCCATAGCGGCCACTTGGGGGGTGAACCAACAGAAGGAAGATCTTTGTCTCTCTCACTGTCTAACTCTATCTGCCAAATAAATTTTAAAAATATATTTTAAATAAATAAATAAAGTTAAGAGTTCTCTCACATACCACTAAGAAGTTCTCATATACTGCAGAAGCTTGCGGAGTTGACCATATGATTCTCTCAAGTTATCATACTTTAGTGCATCTTGCTATGATATACTGAATCTACTGTAACCAAAATAATCCCTCCCAAGTCCAAGTGTAAGATGAAAAAGCATGCCAAAGAAAACAACATTGCTTGTAGCATTAACAGATCTTAAAACAAAGAAAAAAATCCTACCTTCTGAAGTTCTCCCACAATGAGAGTAAACTGATGTTCACAAAGAAGTTTCCATAAAGCCAGAGCCTGGTAGGATTTTCGAACCAACTGCTGGATTGCCTGAAGTGAAACCTTTTCACTCAGTTGAGCCTCTAAAGATAAAACACAATTAAAGAAATTTTATAAAAGTAACACAGTTTTTTTAAAAAAGATTTCACTTATTTATTTGAAAGGTGGTGGGGGCGGGGGGTAGTCTTCTATCCGTTGGTTCACTCCCTAGATGGCCGCACTGTCTGGAGCTGAACCAATCCAAAGCCAGAAGCCAGGAGCTTCTTCTGGGTCTCCCACAAGGACTTGGGCCATCTTCTACTGCATTCCCAGATCACAGCAGAGAGCTGGATTGGAAGTGGGGTAGCTGAGTCTCAAACTGGCACCCTTACGGGATGCTGGCACTGCAGGCAGTGACATTACCCACTGCACCACAGTTTTAAAAAGCAAAAAAGAAAAGACTGGTGTTGTGGTGCAGGTTAAGCTGCCACCTATGACACTAGTATCCCATACTGGAGCACCAGATGGTCTCAGCTGCTCTGCTTCCAATGCAGCTCCCTACTAATGCACCTTGGAGGTAGGTGAGGATAGCTTAATACCTTGGGCCCTTGTCACTAATGTGGGGAGACCTGGATGGAGCGCCTGGCTCCTGACTTCAGCTGTTGCGGCCATTTGGGGAGCTATTCAATGAATGTAAGACCTCTCTCTGTCATTCTGCCTTTCAAATAAATCTTAAAAATGAAGAAAGGACATGAGTTGTTTGCTTTGCTTCAAATAAATACTATCTTACAGCTTAAATTCCTTTTGTTCTCCTTATCCCTGTTAAAAGCAACAGTAATCATCAGTTGTTATATTCATGTTTTTAACCTCTTGTTACACTTAAATGTGTTTGAGTGTTTGTCTATGTATATACAAATATAAAGATATTACTGTGCTTTTAACAACTGCACTGTGCTTTATCCACTGAGTTAAATGTCCCAGTCTATACATACCAATAAATATAAATTTTAAATTTTCATGGCTGAGTGTTCTATCATGTAAATATACCACAGTTTGGCCCATTTCCCTCCTGAAGGTCATTTAGATTGTTTCCAGTGTTTTGTTACCAAAAAATAATTCAATAAGTATCCTTAAAAAAGGTCTCCTCGAACAGTCAAGTTTCTCTAGGAATGAGTTTTTCTTTTTTTTTAAGATTTATTTATCTTATTTAAAAGACACAGCTACAGAGACAAAGAGAGACACAGAGAGAGATATTGTTCATCCACTGGTTCACTTCCCAAATGGCTGCAATGGCTGCACTAGATTGAACCCAGAAGCCAGAAGCTTCATCTGGGTCTCCCACATGGGTGCAGGGACTACTTGGGCAATCTTCCGTTGCCTTTCCAGGCACATTTGTAGGGAGCTGGATTGGAAGTAGAACATCTGGGACTGGAAACTGGTACCCATAAGGAATGCTGGCACCACAGGTGGTGGCTTAACCTATTATGCCACAATGTTGGGCCTGGAATGAGTTTTTCAAGTCCTGGATTAACATGCATTGACAGGTCATATCAATTTAGTTTGTCATGATAGCTTTCCCACTACTTCTTCAATAAGAAGAACAGGAAAAAAAAATATCGGAGTATAAAACAGGGAGAGTTATTTCAGGAATTTTGTTTCAGTTATGTAAGTTTTTACACATCTAAGTCTTAATGTTAAATGTATTTCCCACTGAGGGAAAAATAATTTAAATCTCCTCAAGGACGTATACCTAGACATGACGCTGCTGGCCTTAGGAGGGTGCATGCATTTCCACCTTTCATCAGATATGAACCACCAAAGAGGCTGTTTCAATGTAAATGCACCCATTTGTGTAAATCCTTACCAATGCCTTGAAATGACTCACTGAAGGCCTTACACCAAACTGTGTAAACCTTCACCAATGCCAAGGCCTTACTCAAGCATCACTAGCAGTTCTCAAAAAAGGACTTTCAAAATGGCAAATAGAAAACTATGGCCAGTAGGAGGGAAGAAAGTAGCATGGACCAAAAATTAAGGAGTAGGTCATAATTAAGAAAGCTCTATTAGCAAAAATATTGGATGTAACAAATGAATGAAAAAGAACATTAAACAACTGAGTGACACAAAAATGAATGCAAGTATTATTATAATTCATATTTTGAATAATTGATGGTTATAGGGACTTTCAGTGTCCTTGCTCTTTCTTTGTTACTATTTAAAATAGATAGTAAATACAGACAAATACTTGATTCATATTCATACTTCTGAAAAAAGGTGAGTCATTAATCATTAGGAAAATGCAAATCAGAATTACAATGAGATACCACCACTCAAGCCCATCAGAATGATTATTTAACAAACCTCAGAAAATGCTGGTAAATGTGTGAGAAACTAGAAGGTACTGCTACAGGGAATGCAAAATTGTGCAGCTACTATGGAAAACAGCATGGCAGTTTCTCAAACATTTAATAGAATTAACATGATATTCAGCAATTCCACTGTTGAGTATATAAACAGAACTAAAAGCAGAAACTTGGATTTTTGTACATTTATGTTTACAGCATTATTCACAATAGCCAAAAGGTAGCAGTAATGCAGTGTCCATCAAGAGAGGAATTTAATAAAGTGTGGCATCTACATACATGTAAATACGTATTACTCAGCCTTAAAAAAGGAAATTGTGACACATGATTTACCACAGATAATCCCTGAAGACAGACTGATAACTGAACCTAAACAATCACAAAAGAACAAATACTGGGGGACCAGCGCTGTGCCGTAGCGGGTAAAGCCACCTCCTGCAGTGACAGCATCCCATATGGGTGCCGGTTCAAATCCTGGCTGCTCCATTTCTGATCCAGCTCTCTGTTATGGCCTGGGAAAGCAGTACAAGATGGCCCAAGTCCTCAGGCCCCTGCACCCACGTGGGAGATCCAGAAGAAGCTTCTGGCTTCGGATCAGCACAGATTCAGCCATTGAGGCCAACTGGGGAGTCAAATCAGTGGATGGAAGACCTCTCTCTCTGCCTCTCCTTCCCTCTCTGTGTAACTCTGACTTTCAAATAAATAATCTTCAAAAAAAAAAAAAAAAAAAAAAAAAAAAAAGAACAAATATTGGGGTCAGTGCTATGGCATACTAGGTTAATCCTCCACCTGCAGAGCTGGCATCCCATATGGACGTCAGTTCGAGTCCCAGCTGCTCTACTTCTGATACAGCTCCCTGATAACGTACCTCAGAAAGCAAAGGAAAATGGTCCAAATGCTTGGGACCCTACACACATGTGGGAGACCCAGAAGCAGCTTCTGGTATCTTCTTCTCTATCTGTAACTCTGCCTTTCCAATAAATAAATAATTTTTTGAAAAGATTTATTTAAAAAATTAAAAAATAAAGATTTATTTATTATTTGAGAGGCAGAGTTACGGAGAGGCAGAGGCAGAGAGGTCTTCCATCTGTTGGTTCACTCCTCAGATGGCCGCAAAGGCTGGAGCTGAGCTGATCTGAAGCCAAGAGCCAGGAGCTTTTTCCCAGTCTCACACATGGGTGCAGGGGACCAAGGACTTGGGCCATCTTCCACCACTTTCCCAAGCGATAGCAGAGAGCTAGATTGGAAGAGGAGTAGCCAGGTTTCAAACCAGCACCCATATGAAATGCCAGCACTGCAGGCAGAAGTTTTACCGACTACACCAAGCACAGGCCTCAATATATAAATCATTAAAAAAAAAAAAGAACCTATACTGTATGATTTTATTTATAGGGAGAATCACAGAGTTAAATTCACAGAGATAGAAAGTAGAATGGCAGTTGTCATGGTTTGGGGCTAAAGGTAAAATGGGGAGTTACTGTTTTAGGCATACAGAGTTTCATTTCTGCAAGATAAGAAAAGTTTGGAGACAAGTGTTGGTGATGGCTGCACAACAATGTAAATATATCAAATGCAACTCAGCTAAACACTTAAAATTGCCAAAATGTTAAAATGCTAAAATTTGTGATACATGTAATTCACTATCACAAATAATGTTCATAAAGAGAAAAGGTGTGTTTGTTTCTTGGCGGAGGAAAATACAAAAATGTATGGACTAAAACAGTTTTGGAAGCATCTGATATTCAAGATTATCCCACTTTCCCATCATATCAATGATATTTTAATAAAAACATTCAATGTTATCAGGCAAATTACATCCTAGCAAAGTCCACTGTTTCCTATTCAAGTAATAAAACTCTTTTCTGGGGTCATATACATTTAACTAATTAAAATGGAATAAAGTACCATGAAACTTCCTCTGTAGCTCCTGTTGCATTTGCTGGGAATTTCCATTTTCAGGACGCATGAATCCCATCAGCCTTTGTTGTACTTTGGCAGTAGTACTGAAACAAAAATTGCAGAATATGTGTGTGTGGCTTTCTGACAACTTTATTGAGATATAACTCATTTACCATACAGCTTAACAATTCAACATGTATAATTTAATCTTAAAAAAAAAAAAAAGAAAAAGTATAACCCATCAGAAGTGCTCTTTTCCATAAAAAATGAAATATGTGAAAATAAGAAAGAGTTCATGGGGACTGGTGCTGTGGCATAGTGGGTAAAGCCACAGCCTACAATACTGGTAGGCAACAGTTCAAGTCCCGTCTGCTCCACATCTGATACAGCTCTCTGCTATGACCCAGGAAAGCAGTGGAAGATGGCCCAAGTCCTTGGGCTCCTGCACCCACATGAGAGATGCAGAAGCTCATGGCTTAGATCGGCTCAGCTCTGGCCACTGTGGCCATCTGGGAAATGAACCAGAGGATGGAAGACCTCTTTCTCTCTGCCTCTCTGTAACTCTGCCTTTCAAATAAATATATAAATCTTAAAAAGAAAAGAAAAGAAAGAGTTCATGAAATAAAAACTACAATGCCAAGGAAAAAAATCATATCAGAGAGACTAAACAAATGTACTTAAAAAATCATTTGAGCTAGTCAAATGATTGACAACAGTAGTGAATACTAGAGAATGAAACAGATGGAATACAAAAGAAGCAACAGAAGAAAATTTATCAAAGTTAAGTCTTTTCATTTTTCAATTATTTATTTAAACAACAGAGGCAAAGTGAGAAAAAGATCTTTCAACTACTGGTCTACACCCCAAATAGCCACAATAGCTGGGCCTGGGCTAAGTCAAAAATCAGAAAGCCAAATCTCAATCAGGGTCTCCCAAATGGATGGTAGGGATCCAGGTTGAGTGATCACCTGCTGCCTCCCAGAGTACACATTAACAGGAAGCTGGACTGGAAGCAGAAGAGTCATAAAGTGAACCATGAATTCCATATGGGATGTGACTCTCCTAAGAGGCATCTCTAACCACTGCACCTAATGCCTACCCCCTGAGTCTTGTTAAAAATGTTTATTTATATAAAGTTGTCAGATGGGGGATGGGAGGTATTGATCTTATTTGCTAGTTCACTCTCCAAATGCAGGTAACAGCCAGGGCTGGGCTGGGCTGAAACTGGAAATCCAGAACTCCATCCAGGTTTCCCATACGGGTGGCAGGGACCCAAGAACCTGAATAATTACTACAGCATCCCAGGGTGCACAGCAGGAGCTAGAATCAGGAGTGGAGATGAGACTTGATCTGAGGTACAACATAGTATAATTACTCTGGTGACTTCAGCTCCCTGGTAATACATACCCTGGGAGACACACGTATTGGCTTAAATAGTTGGGTCCTTATCACTATGTGGGAGGCCTGGGTTTGTCCATGGTCTAACTTCGGCCAAAGCAGGCATTTGGGATGTGAACTAGCAGCCAGGAACAACCTCCCTAACCCTGGCTTGTTTCTCTCTCTATATATACTGATTTATCAAATAAATAAATAAAAGGATTAGCCTATTGAGCCACAGCACCAGCCAAAGTGTTCTAAATATTAGAAATAAAGAAAGTTTATATAATCTTCTCAGGAAACAACCAGATACTACATTTTAACATTCAAAAAGCACTCAAATGGAACAATTCTACAAAAATTCATTTGAAGATTGCCAAACAAGTAAACAAACACTATACCTTTTTCATAATATCAAGAAATACAAATTAGCTTTTTATGAGTAGGAAGTTATATCATCAAACACTTGCATATATGTAACCATTAACAAAAATAAGGTAAATTTTCCCATTGGTTTGGAACATTCTAAAGGATACAAACAATATCACATAAAAGTATAGCTACTTACATGCTCTTTTTGCTTTTAAAGACAGATATATTTATACATGGTAAATGATTATATATTCATATTTATCAATTCTTTTTAAATTTTTATATATTCACATTATTTTTAGTAGTATGTATTATTATTATTTTTTTAACAGGCAGAGTTAGACAGTGAGAGAGACAGAGAGAGAGTTAAAGACAATGAGAGAGAGGCAGAGAGAAAGGTCTTCCTTCTGTTGGTTTACTCCCCTAAGGGTCACCACGGCCAGCGCTGGGCCAATACAAAGCCAGGAGCCAGGTGCTTCCTCCCGGTCTCCCATGCGGGTGGCAAGGACCCAAGCACTTGGGCCATCCTCCGCTGCCCTTTCGTTTCACAGCAGAAAGATGGACTGGAAGAGGAGCAACCGGGACTAGTACCCGGTGCCCCAGCTGGGACTAGAACCCAGGGTGCCAGCGCCACAGGTGGAGGATTAGCCAAGTGAGCCATGGCGCTGGCCAGTAGTATGTATTTTTTAAGATTTTTATTTATTTATCTGAAGGCAGAGTTACAGATATATATATATATATATATATATATATATATAGAGAGAGAGAGAGAGAGAGAGAGAGAGAGAGGTAGGTAGGTAGGTCTTCCATCTGCTGGTTCACTCCCCAAATGGCCCTAATGGCTGGAGCTGTGCCAATCCAAAGCCAGAAGCCAAGAGTTTCTTCTGGGACTCCCACATGCATGCAAGGGCCCAAGGACTTGGGCTATCCTTTACTGCTTTCCCAGGCCATATCAGACAGCTGGACTGGAAGTGGAACAGCCAGGATTTGAACTGGTGCTCATATGGGATGCCAGCAGGCAGCGGTTTTACTTGCTATGCCACAGTGCCAGCCCCATAATATGTACTTTTTTACAATTTTAAAATGTCCATCTTAAGTATATGTCCATAAAAAACCTTTATAGGAACACTCAAAATTGCATTATTCATAATAGCCAGAAAGCTGAAACACCCCAAAGAACAATCAACTGATGAACTGAGAAATCAAAGGAAGTAGTGGTTCATGCTACAACATTTGAACCTGGAAAACATTATGCTAAGGGAAAGAAGCCAGACAGAAAAGGTTACATAGCGTGTATTTCCAAAATATACAGAACAGACAGATTTACAGTGACAGAGAAAAGCTTAGTGGTTGCCAGGGACAGGAAGAGGAAAAATGGTTAGTGTGTGCTAATGGGCACAGGGTTTCTTTGTCATGAAGATTCTGGAGTTCTGCAGTAGTAATGGTTGCATAACCTTGTGAATATACTAAAACACAGTAACCTAGAATTTAAAAGGATTAATTTTATGGTACGTGAATTACATTTTAAAAAAACACAATGTAAATGAAAAAAACAAATAAATGAACATTATTTAGTCTTACTTTGGATTTCCTAATGGTCCTCCAGCAAACTGGGAGTTTCGGTCTAGAAATTCTTGCAAACCTTTTAATTCCTGCAACACTGATTCCAGCAGCTGGCAAGGAACACTACTTTCGATCTGTAAGAATGATCATTTAGAAACACTGAGAAAACATACATAAAGAAGATACTCTATAAATATAACTGAATATAAGGTATTCTATATTTATAAACAATTGTTGCTTTTCTTTTTTTAAAAGATTTGTTTTATTTATTTGAAAGACAGAATTACAGAGAGAGGTAGATCCAGAGAGAGGTCCTCCATTCCACTGGTTCACTCCCCAAATGACTGTAACAGCCAGAACTGAGCTGATCCGAAGCTAAGAGCCAGGAGCCTCTTCTGGGTCTCCCACACGGGTGCAGGGGTCCAAGCACTTGGGCCATCTTCTACTGCTTTCCCAGGCCACAACAGAGAGCTTGATCAGAAAAGGAGCAGGGCCGGTGCCACGGCTCAATAGGCTAATCCTCTGCCTAGCGGCGCCGGCACACCAGGTTCTAGTCCCGGTCGGGGTGCCGGATTCTGTCCCGGTTGCCCCTCTTCCAGGCCAGCTCTCTGCTGTGGCCAGGGAGTGCAGTGGAGCATGGCCCCTGCACCCCATGGGAGACCAGGAAAAGCACCTGGCTCCTGCTATCGGATCAGCGCGGTGCACCGGCCGCAGCGCGCCAGCTGTGGCGGCCATTGGAGGGTGAACCGACAGCAAAAGGAAGACCTTTCTTTCTGTCTCTCTCTCTCACTGTCCACTCTGCCTGTCAAAAAAAAAAAAAAAAAAAAAAAAAGGGAAAAGGAGCAGCCAGCCAGGACTCAAACTGGCACCCATATGGGATGCTGGTGCTGTAGTGCTGTAGGCTGGAGCTTTAACCTGCTGTACCACAGCACCATCCCTAAATAATTGTTTCTTATGATCAATTCTCACTTGCTAACTAGAATAAAGGGCAATAAAGGAAACATAACCTTCCCCTCATGTTTCAAAAAGACTGATGCAAATAGAAAATCAACATCTTCACTGCTTTCCATGTGATAATGGTCACAGCCCAGATCACAACACAGAGTAACTCCAACACCCAAGGAAGCTTCTTGATGCCCCATTGTAGTTAGTGGTCCTCCCATCTCTGAAGTGTCACGTCTTACTTTTACTACTAGATTGAGTTTTTCTGCTCCTGAATCTCATACAAATGGAATCACACACTGTGTTAGGTAAATACTTTCCTCTTACTACAAGTGTGTTCTTGGAGCTGGAGTTGTGATGCAGCACGTTAAAGCCCTTGTCTGCAGTGTAGGCATCTCATATGAGTGCTGGCTCAAGTCTTGGCTGCTCCACTTCTGATCCAGCTTCCTGGTAATGCACCTGGGAAAGCAGCGGAGGACAGGCCAAGTCCTTGGGCCACTACACCCATGTAAGGAGACCCAGAAGAATCTCCTGGCTTCGGATTACCTCAGCTCTGGTCACTGTGGCCATTTGGGGTGTGAACAAGCAGATAGAATACCTCTCTAATTAACTTTTTCTTTCAAATATATAAAATAAATCTTAAAAAAAAAAAAGAAATGCATTCTTTAAAAGAGTATATGGGCAGGACTGGCACTGTGGTGTAGCGGGCTAAGCCTCTGCCTGCAGCACTGGCATCACACATGGGTGCTGGCTTGAGTCCCAGCTGCTCAATCCAGCTCTCTGCTGTGGCCTGGGAAAGCCGTAGAAGATGGCCCAAGTCCTTGGACCCCTGCACCCATGTGGGAGACCTGGAAGAAGCTCCTGGCTCCTAGCTTCCCATTGGTGCAGCTCCGGCCATGTGACCATCTGGGAAGTGAACCAGTGGATAGAAGACCTCTCTCTGCCTCTGTCTCTCTGTAACTCTGCCTTTCAAATAAATATATCTTTTAAAAAAAAAACAGGAAAAAAAAAAGAGTATATGGGCACCGTGGGCCATCTGCATCCTATCTAAGAGTGCCTTGATTTAAGAGCCAACTCCGCTCCTGATTAGTTTCCTGCTAATGGGAGGCAGTAGGTAAAGGCTCAAGTAACTGGCTCCCTGCCACTCACATAAGAGACCCAAACTGAATTCCTAGCTCCTGGATTTGACCTGGCCCAGTCCAGGTTCTTGTGGGCATTTGCAGAGTGAACGAGCGAATGGGAGATAACTCCTCTCTTTCACATACATAGAGTAAATAAAACCTCTTAAAAAGAGAAAATTAGGAAGGATAAAAAAATTAAAGGGTATCATAGTTAAAAATATTTGGTATCTTTTCATTTTAAAGGGAGACAATTTTATAAATCATATTTGTATTCTAGATTAAAAAAGGAAGTTACTACTTGAATTTGTAATAACATAAAGTATTTTTTTTTAAAGATTCATTTATTTATTTGAGAGAGAAAGTTAAAGGTGCAGAGAGAGAGAGAGAGAGAGAGAGAATGTCTTCCATCTGTTAGTTCACTCTTTAAACGGCCGCAAGGGCCATGGCTGTGTCAAGCCTAAGGCAGGAGCCAGCAGCTTCATCCAGGGGCAGGGTCCCAAGGACTTGCGTCATCCTCTGCTGCTTTCCCAGGTGCATTAACAGGGAGCTGGACTGGAGCTGGCACTGCAAGTAGCAATTTTACTCACTACACCACAGTGCTGGCCCCAGTACAAGGTTCTACAAGATGTTTTCTTAAAACAGTCTGGAGAATATGCCAATACAAGGAGATTCGGGTTGGGTCCACGAAATTTTTGTGTGTATAAGCCGAAGTATTAAGTAGTAAATTTTGACCAATGACTTTATTTATCCTTCAACAAACTTATGAGTAAGATACAACAGTCTTATTTTAAAGTGAGATATCAGGCTCTAAAATATTAAGAAATTTACAAATGATCAGATAATTAATAAGCGACAGACAAAAAGGGGGTAGATAGTTTGTTGGACACAAATGTACATAAAAGAAAAATCACTGCATCTTTGTAGTAGCATTGGGAAATGTGAATCAACCTAATAAATTATTTATACCATCAACTGGTTATATAAAAATCACAGTAATAAACACACTTACCGCAGTGATCTCTCTGTTGCCACTCTTGAATACTCTCTCCACAACTAAGCTAGCATCCCAGATGTTTCTGAAACAAAAAATATTTTAATGGATTGTGCTATAAATGCATAAAATCAATTAACATATGTAGTGAATCCCTTTCAAGTAAATTTAAAAAGAAGTTTTTGGGGCTAGTGTTGTGGTGCAATGGCATAAGCCCCTACCTGCAATGCTGGCATCCCCTATCTGAGCACTGGCTAGAGTCTTGGCTATTGTGCTCCCTGTTGATGTGCTGGAAGCACTGGAGGATGATCTAAGAACCTGGGCCCTATCACCCACGTGGGAAATCTGGATGGACTAGTGCTATGCTTCAGGCTTTGGCTTGGTCCAGCCATAGCCATTGCAGCCATTTGGGGAGTGAGCCAGAGAATGGAAGATCTCTTTGTCTCTTTGTCCCTCTGTCACTCTGCCTTTCAAATCAATCAATCAATCAAAGACAAAAAGAGGTACTGCATTGTTACACATTTTTAAGCAAATGTGATGAAAGGATATTCCTCAGATTTACTAGATAGGAGAGCTATTTAGGTATGATAGACAGGTTAGAAAAAAATGGCCACAATTCTTTGTCCTATCCTATACATATTCCCTTTGTCTCTCCTTCAAGGAGCTCAAATCTATTTCCCACATTCCAAATCTGGGCTGGATCTGAGACTTCCCTCTGGCCAAGTGAATGTGGCAGAAAAGTGAATGGTAGACCAGTTCTGAGCCTTGGCATCAAGACATGTTTTTCATGGAGCCCTGACACCACCAAGTGAATTATCCTTGGCTGGCCAGCTGGAGATAGGAGACCATGTGAAAAACAGCTCAAGCTGTCTTAGCTGAGGCGATTCCAGATCAGTCAATAAATATTGCCCAACATGTGAGATTCTAGCCAAGACAAACACATCACTCTTGAACCTCAGAGCTGAGTGTCTATGCATAAGTGAGCTCAGAAGATCAGAACTGCCCAGCTGATCTATAGACACATGTCCTTGAGTTAATTGTGGTGCTAAGAATACTATATGTTAATATGTACACATATACATTTTGAGACCATGAATATTCTCAAATAAAATACCTCAATGAATGCAGATAGATAATAAAAAGGCTGAATGACAGAAAACAATCTCATCAGTGGAAAAGTGAACTAAGTCTAAAGTAAAATTTTGGAAATAAACTGTCCCAACTTTAAACATATTTCACTACTCAAAGCAGAGCAATGTAAGCAACAGTTAATTGTTTCATGAAAAACTTACCCCATGATTCGAGAAAAGTATATGCAGATACCATTGTGCTTTCCAGAGTACACAATCTCTGGTCCAGTCATACAACTCATACTGGCGGCCTGAGTTGCAGGGGTTCCCACAGCACACACTGGAGTTGACATAGCAGGAGGCTGTATACCTTGCACACACATAGAAAAAAAAATTTATTCAAATATAACCCTAAAAATTCAAAATTATCTATAACTCAAGTTGCATATGGACAGAAAGGTGGGGCCACTTACAAAACTCATGGACTAAAATGATACTTAATATGTTCTTCTTGGTAATAAGAAACTTAGGTGGGTGCCTGCAGATATTTTCAAGTGCTGACAATACAGAATAAAAAGGGAAGAAAGCTTGTAAACGCTGCTCCTAATGCTGGGGGTAAAACAGAACTGATACTACATATTTTAGCACCCAATTAAATTCTGGCACCCACAAAAGGGGCTTTCTGGGTATGTTATTAGAGATCTGAGGTAAAGGAAATCAGGGCCAGAAAATACTTGCTCAGATATCACTTCTACTAAATGACACTTATTTTCAAGGGAAGATGGCAAGTTAGTAATTTTCACACTAAGCATGACAGATAATGACACATAATGTTAGCTTTTCAAAAAGATCAGAATTAGCAATCAAAAACAAAACAAAAAAAAGAGGTACCTTGAGATGGTGTTCCTAAAAAGGATGGATTTGGATAAGGACTACCACTAGGAGCAGGAGAACCTAAGAAAAGGAACAAGAACATGAAGATTTATAAAATCACCTTCCAGTCTTTTCAGTCTAATCAAAATTAAACTCATAAGCTCTTTTTAAGCCTAAAAGTGAGGAGTGCTATCACCCACAATAGTCAGGAATTAGGGACTCATCTTATCCCCATTCTGTAATACTTCCCACTTGGGAAAACAAAATATGGGAGTTTCTTTTCATCAAGTCACTCATCTCTCTCACCTTGAGTCAACACCAAATGAGTTCTATAAATACTACTATGTACATATTATGCATGCTAGCACACATTAAGGTTTCAATGTTAATAAAATCATCAATTTTCTAAGTCAGACTCTGTAGATTTACCAATAATACAGTAGTAACAACTAAAACACAATCAAAAGCTTTACTGACTGAAATATAAAAAGTTTCCAATATTCAAACTGCATTAGAAGCAACTTCATTTCAGTATTTCATACTCACTAGAATAGACAGGAGACCCCAAGATGGGACCAACATTACTTGGAGGTGGAAGAGAGGTTGGAAATCTCATCTGCGCTTCACCACCATACCTGTTTGTATGACAACAGAGGCTGTGTTTATTCAGTAAAACTGTCCATTATAAAAGGTGGAATTGTTCCTAGTCTTGCTCAGTTTCCAAATAAAGATTTTAAACATTACAGACTTTAAAGTCTAGTGCTGACAGCAAAATATATGTATTAAGACACATTATAAATACATATTCACTAAATGTTGACTTGATATTGCTCCTAGGACGAACTATAAAGGACTCCGGTAACTTCTAAAAAGAGATCTGCAATGCATGAAATTCATGAGTGAATGGCACTGCAATTTTTCATACTACATTATGGTTACATGGTGTTTCAGAAAATAATTTTTTAATACTGTATGTTGGCCGGCGCCACGGCTCTCTAGGCTAATCCTCCACCTGTGGCGCCAGCACCCTGTGTTCTAGTCCTGGTTGGTGCACCGGATTCTGTCCTGGTTGCTCCTCTTCCAGTCCAGCTCTCTGCTGTGGCCCGGGAGGGCAGTGGAGGATGGCCCAAGTGCTTGGGCCTTGCACCTGCATGGGAGACCAGGAGGAAGCACCCGGCTCATGGCTTTGGATCAGCAGCCATTTAGGGGGTGAACCAACGGAAGGAAAACCTTTTTCTCTGTCTCTCTCTCTCACTGTCTAACTCTGCCTGTCAAAAAAACAAAACAAAACAAAACAAAACAAAAAACTGTATGTTAAGCCACTGCTTAGAAAAGCTGTATTCCATGATGGAGTGCCAGTCTGAGTCCTGGCTACTCTTCTTCCAATCCAGCTTCCTGAAAATGAGCCTGGGAGGTAGCAGATAATGGCTCCAGTGCTTAGCCTCCTGCCACCCAAGGGAGACTCGGATGGAGTTCCTGGCTCCTGGCTTTGGCCTGGTCCAGCCCTGGTGGTTACAGGCATTTAGGAGAATGATCCAGTGAATGGAAGTTCTTATTTTCCCTCTCTCTCACTCTTTCAAATAAATAAAACTTTAAAATCTCATGGATACCAAATTTCCTTACAATGATTCAGAATCCCTCAATACTAATGGAACACTAATACAAACTAGATTTAGTGTTGGAAGAAGCAAAAAACAGAGATCAGATAGTAAATGAGGTAGACACAGAAGTTAAGATCAGAAACCACAGAGAGAATAATGTGTATATGTCTACTAGCATTATAATCTTTCCAGACTTCAACATTTTGAAAATGAATTTGAGCAATTTGCCTACATAGTCCCTCAATTATTGGACCAGACCTTCGACTATCACAATATCATCGACATCCATTTCTTATTTATTTATTTTTTTAAAAGAACATTTTTTAAAGAAAATTTATTTATTTATTTGAAAGGCAGAGTTACAGAGAGAGAGAGAGAAGGGGAGAGAGAGAGAGAGAGAGAGAGAGACAGACACACCTTTCATCCACTGGTTCACTCCCCAATGGCTGCAACAGCTTGAGTTAGTGCAAATTGAAGCTTTACCTACTACATCATGACACCACCAGCTCCCCAATGCAACCATTTAAAAAAAAGAATGGTGCAGTACACAGAAAACCTCACACACCTGAAGAAAGCTCGAGTAGCCCAAGCAGATACTTCTCTGTCACAGGCAGCAGTAGAGCAAGCAAGGATAAGGCATGTTGCACAAGCCTGGTCTTCCTAGTTAAAAGAAAAAAGAACTATCACCTCCAAAATTAACAAATATCGCAAAAGAAGGTTTGTTTAGTGCTGCATCCAGTGTTTCTGTCTGTGCCTAGCAATGAGAAGCTGGTCAGTAAATAGCTGCTGACTGAAATCAGCTGCTATTACAAATTAACAATACTGATTTTAAAGTTCATCACAAGCAGTACTAGTAAAGCATGCTTACTTCTCATCTAGTTTCTGATTTAGTTGCTGGCTATCTAATTTTTTTCTCTACATTTTAGAAAACCATAGAAAGAGCTAACATCTTTTGAGTACCTGTCATTAGTCAGAGTCAGGCACCATTTTTAGAGTTGAGTGCATATTAAGCCTCACATCACATACTGTTGTAACATTAACATTCTCTGAATCTCAGACAATGTATGTAATTTACCCTAGTGGCACTGGGATTTTTAACACAAATGGTTTCAATCTAGAGTCTGTGTATTTAACTTAGATCTGAAATTCATTCTTTTACAATAAATATTCACAGTATTGCCTCATAATTTTTAGTTATAGCTTTGAAACACTAAATGTCTCCAACTATTATCTCAAAATCATTTCTCAGATCAGTAAGCACAAAAGGCTTAGCTGGAAAGGTCTTGTGCTTTTAATAAAAATGCATTTATCACAAAACTTGAATACAAGACTATCAGCATACTGTAAAAAGAATTTATCAACAACAGAGAATAAAACTCTGACAGTTTAAGTTTATAACATTAACCTCGCTCGAAATGTCAGAATACAGAGTCATGTAGACATAAAGACTGATAAAATCACCTGTTTATTACAATATTTTAGTCTCAACTTACATTAAGTTTAACTACCATTTCCACTGTTTCATTATTTAAAATATCACATTAAGAAAGTATAATTACCTGATGTAATTTAAAGAATCTTTCAATTTCTTCTCCATCTCCACCCACGTTACTCACAAGTAAATGCCTCAGTTGATCTACAGGTCTAAGTTTGTGAAACATGAGACTCCCCTAAGAAATTATAAAAACAAAGAAAACAAGTAATAGATTTTCCAAGCTTGGCTAGTAGCAACTTTCTCTGCTATCTCATTTAACAAAATAAACAACAACAACAAAAATAAAGAATATAAACTAATTAGTCAAAAAGAACATCTATATTTCAACTGGAAACCTACACTAACTTACATATTCATAGAGAAGATTTTATAAGAAAACATTGTAGGTTGGCACTCTGATGCAGTAGGCTAAGCCTCTGCTTGAGGTGTTGACATCTCACATGGGCGCTGGTTCGTGTCCTGGCTGCTCCTCTAACAATCCAGCTCTCTTCTATGGCCTGGGAAAGCAGCAGAAGATGGTCCAAGTGCTTGGGCCTCTGCACCAGCGTGGGAGACCCAGAAGAAACTCCTAGCTTTTTACTGGCTCTGCTACGGCCACTGCAGCCATGTGGGGAGTGAATCAGCAGATGGAAGACCTTTCTCTGTCTCTCCCTCTCTCTGACTATAACTCTACCTCTCAAATAAATAAATAAAATCTTTTTTTAAAAGATTTATTTATTTAATAAACAAAATATTTTTTTAAAAAAGAGAAGAAAACATTGTGCCCTTTCCCCAAAGTTACCCCTCAAACCGCTGGATTAGAGTTAGATTATTAACATAGCATACTTGTACTATGCACATTTAGAAAAAAATAAAGTTGGATCCATATCTATACCTTATAACAGGATAAATTCCAAGCAGATCAAAAATTTAAAGAACAAATTAAATTACAACAGAAGAAATTATGAATTTAACTCTTAATTAAGAATTAACTTAATAATTCTTAATAAATTCTTAATTTTTAGTTAAGAATAAATCTTTTCATAAATCTCATAGTGAGGAAACATTAAAAAAACTTCTTTTTTTAAAGTAAGAGGCAGAGAAACAGAAACAGAATGAGAGCCACATTTGCTGATTTACTCCTCAAATGCCTACAAAACAGCCATCACTGAGGCTGTCACTTGGGTGACAGGAAACTACTTGTGCCATCATCTCTGCCTACCAGACACTGTGAAAAATCTAGAACAAGGGGCCAGAGCTAGGAATAGAACAAATGCATTTTAATGTAAATTACAGATATTCTTTTTTCAAAGATTTGATTGATTTGAAAGGCAAAGTTGCAGACAGAGGGAGACAGAAAGAGTGGTCCTCCACCCACTGGTTCACTCCCCAAATGTCCACAACAGCTAGGGCTGGGCCAGGTTGAAGCCAGGAGCTTCTTCTAGGTCTCACACGTAGATGACAGGGGCCCAAGTACTCGGGCCATCTTCCAACTGCTTTCCTCAGATGCAAAAGCAGGGAGTAGAGTAGCTGGGACACAAACAGGCACACATATGGGATGCCAGTGTCACAGGCAGCAGCTTTACCTACTCCACAACAATGCTGGCCCCTACAGGTATCTTAACAAGCATCTTAACTACTACGGCAAATGCCTGCCCCAAGATGGTACTTTAAATTGCAAGAGATAATCCATTAACAGAGGGAGGTCTAATTCAATATGGCATTTGCATACAAAGGAATATCTTTCAAATGTAAAATAGAATGAGAAAAAACTTCATAAACTAATATAAAAAGATCTCCAAAATATATTTTTGAAATATAAAAAGCAAAGAGGACGAGGTCAGCATTGTGGTACAGTGGGTTAATCTAACATTTGGACATTAGCATCCCACATTGGAACTGTGGTTTGAGTCTTGGCTGCTGGGCTTCTGACCCAGCCTCCTGCTAATGTACCTGGGAAGGCAGCGGATGATGGCTCAAGTATTTGGGTCCCTGCCAGTTATCTAAGAGATCTGGATGGAGTTCCTGGCTCTTGGCTTCAGCCTGGCCCAGCCCAGAATGCTGCAGTTATTAGGGGGGTGAACCAGTGGATAGAAGACATCCCTTGCTCCCTCCTTCTCTAATACTCTGCTTTTAAAATACATACATACATACATATTATTTCTAAAAGAAGGCAGAGCATACAATAGTGTAAATATCATACTATCTCTTGCTTGCATATCCATAACACATCTTTGGGAGGATTCACAGATACTGATATTATGGACATCTAGAGGAAAAGTACCTGGACTGGAAGCTTTTACTGCCTATTATACCATTTGAATTTCTTTAAAGCATTACTATTAAAAAAGTATAAAATACTAAAATTTTTTAAAAGCAAAAAGAGTTATAAGAAATACTTGGTTGTTGTTAGAAATAAAAATCACCTTTTAGTCCACTTAATGTTGTGAAACACAAATGTCAGAAATGCTACTTTAAGCCGGCACCGCGGCTCACTAGGCTAATCCTCCGCCTTGCGGCGCTGGCACACGGGGTTCTAGCCCCGGTAGGGGTGCCGGATTCTTTCCCGGTTGCCCCTCTTCCAGGCCAGCTCTCTGCTGTGGCCAGGGAGTGCAGTGGAGGATGGCCCAAGTGCTTGGGCCCTGCACCCCATGGGAGACCAGGATAAGTACCTGGCTCCTGCCATCGGATCAGCGCGGTGCGCTGGCCGCAGTGCGCCTTCCGCGGCAGCCATTGGAGGGTGAACCAACAGCAAAGGAAGACCTTTCTCTCTGTCTCTCTCTTTCACTGTCCACTCTGCCTGTCAAAAATAATAATAAAAAAAATTAAAAAAAAAAAAAAAAAAAAAAAAAAAAAAAAAAAGAAATGCTACTTTAGCGAAGAATGTTCCTGGGGCTGGCGCTGTGGTGCAGTGGGTTAACACCCTTGCCTGAAGGGCTGGCATCCCATATGGGCGCCAGTTTGAGACCCGGCTGCTTCACTTCCAATTCAGCTCTCTACTATGGCCTGGGAAAGTAGCAAAAGACAGCTCAAGTTCTTGGGCCCCTGCACCTGCATGGGAGACCCAGAAGAAGCTCCTGGCTCCTGGCTTCGGATCGGCACAGCTCTGGCCATTGTGGCCATTTGAAGAGTAAACCAGCAGATGGAAGACCTCTCTCTTTCTCTCTCTCTGCCTCTCCTCTCTCTGTGTAACTCTGACTTTCAAATAAATAAATAAATATTAAAAAAAAAAAAAAGAAAAGATAGTTCCTTTTGTAGCACTTAGCATTTTTGGCATTTATTAACTATTCCTTAAGAATATTCTAAAAGGAAACATTCCTAACCACTTAAGAAAATGATTCTATTAACTGACTACTTCAGAATATTTGAAAAAATCATTAAATATTGCTTCTCTTTCCACTACAGCAGATATGTACGTACCTGTGCTGAGAGGAGAACAAATTTCTTTGGAGGTAACATGTGCTGCTGCACAACCACTGGTGAGTCAGTTATTGGAATATGATCCTTATTTAACGGTGTAATTATCTTGTCTACTTTCAATTCATCTATTGCAGAAAGAGCCCAGGAATGACCATCAACACGGGTTGTCATCTATGTAAGAGAAATAAACATTTTACCCATCTGATTTAAGTTATGCAAAGCAAAAGCTTCATAAAAAGAACACAAAATACAAACCCAATCTGTAAGGAAATCTAGATTCAATATATTAGTAATACATCAGTATGAATGTTCTCAAAAGTATGCATTTAATTTTTACTATCCAATTTGTTTTTGAAGATTCTATTTATTTATTTGAAAGGCAGAGTTGCAGAAAGAGAAGGAGAGAGAGACCTTCCATTTGCCAGCTCACTCTCCAAATGGCTGCAATAACTGGTGCTGGGCCAGGCAAGCCAGGAACCAGAAGCTTTTCCTGGGTCTCTCAACTGGGTGCAGGGGTCCAGGTACTTGGGCCATCTTCCGCTGCTTTCCCAGGTGCATTTGCAGGAAACTGGATCAAAAGTGGAGCAGCCGGGACACAAACAGACACCCATATGGGATGCTGGCATTGCAGATTGTAGCTTTACCCATTACGCCATAATACCAGCCCCCTAGTATCCAATTCTTTTAATCAAGTACTTGATACTACTAAACTTCTCACAGTAGAGGACAAAAGCAAACTATTCTTAGAATGAATGTAGGGGCCAGCACTGTGGAGTAGCTGGTAAGGCCGCCACCTGCAGTGCTGGCTTCCCACATGAGTGCTGGTTCAAGTCCTGGCTGCTCCACTTGCGTAGTAAAAGATGGTCCAAGTCCCTGAGCCCCTACACCTGCATCAAAGACGTCAAAGAAGCTCCTGGCTCCGTATTGACGTAGCTTGATCCATTGGGGCCATCTGGGAAGTGAATCAGTGGATGGAATACCTCTCTGTCTCTCTGTAACTCTGCCTTTCAAATAAATACATAATTTTTTTAAAAGATAAATACAAACATTATTTACTAAATTATTTACTATTCTATCAACAACTAAAGAATGGTTATCTTCCATATTTCCAAGATAAGAATAATCTATATTTGTAGGTTTAATATTCATATTTATTGGCACATAACCTTTTATTCTCTTGTGAAGTTATATTTCTTTTCTAAGCTACTATCATTTCTTTTTTTAAAAAAAGGATTTACATATTTATTTTAAAGGCAGAGTTACTAAGAGGCAAAGAGATAGAGAAAGAGAAAAGAAAAAGAGAAAGACAAAGTCTTCCATCTGCTGGTTCACTCCCCAAATGGCTTCAATGGCCAGAGCTGGGCCAATCTGAAGCCAGAAGGAAGGAGCTTCTTCTGGGTCTCCCACAAGGGTGCAGGTGCCCAGGTGCTTGGGCCATCTTCTACTGCTTTCCCAGGCCATAAGCAGATAGCGGAATCAGAAGTGGAGCAGTCAGGACTTGAACCGGCACCCATATGGGATACTGACACTGCAGGCTGCGGCTTTACCCTCTAAGGCATGCACCGGCTCCCCATCATTTGTTTTAAAAAAGTATTTTAGTCTGAAATACTTCAGGGGTCGGTGCTTCGGCATAGCAGCTAAAGCCGCAGCCTGCAATGCCAGCATCCCATATGGGTGCCGGTTCAAGTCCTGGCTGCTCCACTTCTGATTCCGCTATCTGCTTATGGCCTGGGAAAGCAGTAGAAGATGGCCCAAGCACTTGGGCCCCTGCACAAGGTGGGAGACCCACAAGTTCCTGGCTTCAGATCGGCCCAGCTCTGGTTGTTGCAGCCATTTGGGGAGTCAAACAGCAGATGGAAGACTCTTCTCTCTGCCCCTGCTCCTCTGTAACTCTGCCGTTCAAATGAATAAATAAATATTAAAAAGAAAACTTCATTATATAATTTCAAATATCCCAATAGATTTAGAATATAGTATGCATTATTCTTATATATGTTTTATATTCTTATGCAGTATCATTATAACACTTAACAATGTAATAATTCCGGCCGGCGCCGTGGCTCAATAGGCTAATCCTCCACCTAGTGGCGCCGGCACACCGGGTTCTAGTCCTGGTCAGGGAGCCGGATTCTTTCCCGGTTGTCCCTCTTTCAGGCCAGCTCTCTGCTGTGGCCCGGGAAGGCAGTGGAGGATGGCCCAAGTGCTTGGGCCCTGCACCCCAGGGAGACCAGGAGAAACACCTGGCTCCTGGCTTCGGATCAGCGCAGTGCGCCGGCCGTGGCGGCCATTGTAGGGTGAACCAATGGCAAAAGGAAGACCTTTCTCTCTGTCTCTCTCTCTCACTATCCACTCTCCCTGTCAAAAAAAAAAAAAAAGTAATAATTCCCTAATATAAAGGAATGTTTAGTTAACATAAAATTTCCTCTGTTGTCCCCAGTGTCTTTAAAGCTGTTTTTGGAACCTAGGACTTAATCAAAGTTCATAAACTATGTTTGTTTCTTTATATTTTTAAACTAAAGTCCGTATCTTTGAGAACTTGAGCATTACAGAAATGAAATAATATGACGTATAGTTTTTAAGAAAAATGTTAAGATTTATCAAGTGCTTTCTGTTTGTAAGGCACTACTGAGTGCTTTATACTTAGGAATTCATTTAGTCCCACAACTCCATAAAAGTAGGTACTATTATTAGAATTACAAATGAGGAATTAGAAAGCCAAGAACACATTGAATCCTGTGCTCCACAACTTTGAGGAGGTGAAGTTAGAGTTCAAACCATGGTACTATTCCTACCCTATCTCCCAACCTCACCCCCACCAAACCTATATCCTCAGGGCAGCATTCTCAACAGTATTCTTATTGAGTTCTAAATCCTCACTATCACAGCGGAAGATATTTAGTAAAAGTTCAAAGAATAAAGGAAAGAGAGAAGCACCCCTTGGGGCTAGTAATTGTGGCACAGTGGGTTAAGCTGCCACCTGTATTCTATGTGGGCTCCAGTTGAAGTCCTGGTTGCTCCACTTCCAATCCAGCTCCCTGCTATTGTGCCTGGAAAGGCGGTAGAAGATGGCCTATGTCCTTGGATCCCTGGCACCCATGTGGGAGACCTAAATGAAGCTCATGGCTCCTGGCTCCTGGATTTGGACTGGCCCAGCCCCAGCTTTTGCAGCTATTTGGGAAATGGACCAGAGGATGGAAGAGCTTCTCTCTCTAACTATGCCTTTCAAATAAATAAATAAATAAATCTTTAAATCAAAAAACGAACAAAAAAATCCCTTTATTTCCTTACCTATCTATTATGCCAATTCCATGAAGCAAGTCATAAATTTGCTGAAGCTCATTCAAACCACACTCTCAACTCCAACCCTAGAAGTTGGGTTTTCCTGCACAACTTTTTCTATGCATTTCATTAGAAGGGCTCAAGTTTGAGAATAATTAGAAAGCAGTCAGTGACAGCTGAAACCAAAATAGAGCACCCAACATTCACACTCCAGTGGGGGGTGGTATATCTGGTTTGATCTCCAGCCTCTGGGGACTTTGCAGGGATACCTAGAAGTCAGAGGTGAGCAGGACACCAAAAGGAAGCAGAGTGAGGCCTTCCCCCCAAGCTCCTGGTGGGTTTGGGAGTAGGACTGGGAGGCCCAAGTGGATCCCATGGGTGTGTTCATGGCAGCCTTGCCCCTCTCCCAGGATAACTACACTGACTTCATGGGGTATATGGTGGTACTCATATTTGCTTTTAAAACAAAACTGTGTGTCTGTGTATCAAGAAGAAAGATAAAACACGAAAAATGTTAGTAATTCTCTCAGGTAGGGTTCAATGTACCATTTAAACTGTAAATTGTTACAATGTACAAAAGAAATTTATATATATAGGTAAAATTACAGACTAATTCTAAGTTATAACTAAAACGGGATGGTTATATATTTAAATAGGATAGTGATCATTTCAGAAAACACACATGTATTTTCATGTATATTATTAAAGACATTTAAAAAAAGGTCCAATATTTTCTTTAAAGATGTTTTAAATGATGACCATAATAACTGCTAATCTGACAGAGTGAAAACAAATAGGATATATTTTTAAAGTATGATTTTTAGCCAAATAATATAAATTGCGATGACATGGAAATGATTTGGCTCCCAAACACATAGAAGACTTTAAACTACAAACTCATAAATTAATGGCTTAGTGCCATTAATGGTGGAATTATGATGACTGAAAGGTAGACCTACTGGGAGGTCCTTAGAACACTAGGGGTGTGGCCTTGGAAGGTAGTCCTTGTGAAAGGGTTGTTTATAAACGCTGAGCATCGCCAGCCTCCATCTCTGCTTCCTCGCTTGCCATTTGGTTCTTTCTACGTCTGCGCTCCTTACTCCAACACTGTTGCCCTCATCATAGCCCACACCAATGGAGCTGCCCTGTCTGGACATGAACCTCCAAAACTATGAGCTAAATAAACCTCTGCTTTTTACAAAGATAGTTTCCTCATGTATTTCAGCGTAGTGATAAAAAAGCTAATACAAAAGCAGACAGTAGTAATTAAAATATAAAGCTCCTTATGCTATTAGTCTTTACTTAACATTATATGAAAGATTAGAACTCTCAGGATAACGTACCTGGGTTTCCATCATTGGCTTTTGGAATGGAAATGTATCATGATTGACACACCATAAAATGTCATTATCCTCATTTTCTGAAGCTGCCATTAGTAGAATACCTAAAAGTTTCACATATACAATTTTATTAAACAGTGTCAAATAATATGCATCCTTAATAGCATTAATAATATTAGTCTTAATAAATTTATGCTCATCAATCTTTTTAACAAACTTATAAGCAAAATTAAATTCTCTCAAAGAACATGTAAACAAGGGTAGAGCAGAGTCATTAAGTATTCTTGAGCTGATTCTATATTTCTTTCAGAAGGAACCCCCCTCATTTTTTACCAATTCAAATTTCTTAAATTAGGATATATTTTACAATCAATACGTTCATCAATTTACTTACCAACATAATAAAAATTAATTTAGTAAATAAAAAATACTGTGACTTACAATCAATGGATATTAAATATTCAATGAAATAGAGTATAAGTACAGTAATAATTAAAACACAGAAAAAATAAAAATGATGAAGATACTAGTGGAATAACAGAGAAAAAGTACCAAAGAATCAGTCTCAGCAAAAACTAGGTAATACAGTCTGATTTAGAAATTTACTGTCACACGATCAATTGCAGCTCCTCCAGCCTAATATGCCCTCTCTGACTTTAGTGGTACCAGTAATGACCCTCTAGATGGTTTTAGCTGAGAGCATAATTAATTAATAAAGCATACAATTGGACTACGAAAAGTTGAGTTTACATCAAAGCAGCAAAAGATGTTTATTCACTTTTAGCATCTTAGAGTTTGAAAAATGCAATATATTGTATGAAAACACAATTAAAAACCACAGTATTTTGTCCTGAATACATTTCTAGTTTTCAAACTGACTTTTTTTTTGTTATAGTATCAAATAAATGAATAGTATCCAAAAGAATAAAAATACTTAGGAATAATCTAACAAAGAAGCAAGACTGTACAGTGTATACACATCACTGAAAGAAATTAAAGGAGACCTAAATAAAAAGACAACTGTGACTTAACATAGTTAAGATGGCTATAATTTCTAAAGTGATCAAAAAAATTAAATTCTAAAAATCCCAACTGCCTTTTTTACAGAAATTGACAAGTAGATCCTAAAATTCATATGGAAATGCAAGATTCAGAATAGCCAAGTAATCTTAAAACAATTTCAAAACTTATACAAAGCAATAGTAATCAAGACTGCATGTTACTGGCATGAGGACATGTAAGGGTACTTCAGAAAGTTTTTTAAAATTGAAATTAACAAATATTTAGGTATAAAAAAAATCTAGAAATAAATGCATTGTTTTTCGTAATATATATTTCCTATGAAATCTTCTGAAGACTCATCATGGTAGTGCAAGAAAAAGAATTGAGATTCTAGACAGAACTCACACAGTTAATGGTCAATTCATTTGAGAAAACGGTGCCAAACAAATACAATGGGGAAAAAATACTTTTTTCAACAAATGATGCTCAGAAAGTGGATATCCACAGGTAAATAATAAAACCAAACCCCCATCTCGTAAGACTTATAAAAATTTATTCAAAACGGATTAAAGGCCTCAGGCTGGACTTGTAGCACAGTGAGTTAAGCTGAGGCTTGCTATACCAGCAGCCCATATGGGAGTCTGGAGTCCCAACCACTGCACCTGCAATCCAGCTTCCTATTATAGCACCCGCACAGGCAGCAGAAGATGGCCCATGTACTTGGACTCCTGTCACTGTCAAGCTCAGGCATTGTGGCATAGCAGGTTAAGCTACCTGAAGAACTGGCATCCCATATGGGTGCCAGTTCAAGTCCTGGCTACCCTACTTCCAATCCAGCTCCCTGCTAATGCACCAGGAGAAAGCAGTGAAAGATGGCCCAAGAGCTTGGGTCCCTGCATCCACATTAGAGACCTGGAAAAAACTCCTGGCTCCTAGTTTCAGTCTAGCCCAGCCCCACCAATTGTGGATACTTGGAGAGTAAACAAACAGAAAAAAAATCTCTGTCTCTATAACTTGGCTTTTCAAATAAGCAAGTATTTAAAATATTAAAAAAAAAAACCTTAATTATGAATCCGGAAAAGTCTGTCATCACAATTTTTCACTGTTGCATGCAGAATTCTACACATCCATAGACACTGACATAGTATTAGAAAAAGTCTGATTGTTTTTTGGCCTTTTGGCTAAGATCAAATGAAGAAAAGTCATTGAGTTTTTCTATTTTAAAGGATGAGTTCACAAAGCCATGTATTATAAGCTGTATAATACTGAATTTAACAAGAGCGTTCAAAAACAAAGCTAATAACAAGCTAAAATTAAATCATAATTAAATAGTTGTATTTAAAAATGGGGTTTTAATATACACACCAATTGAAAAATACTCAAAATATGTTAGTATAGAAAAAGAACACTGGATAAAAATCAAAAATTTCCAACTTTATTAGAACATTTGTTTATTAATTATTTTTAAATGCCTCAAAATGCCTTAAAATTTTAGAAAATTTAAGAATCTCACCTAAAATCTGATAATATTTCTTAACTTCCTAAAATCTGATAGAATTTCTTAACTTACCTTTGCTATAAAGGGCTTTATGTACTTTGGAGGGCTTTTCCACTGTCGAAGATGCTGAGAATCCAGGAGGTAAGCGGACGTGAACTAGTGTCAGTGTGTTAGGACGTGCTAACGGCTGTCTGAACGGACAAGTGCTAAAATATAATCGAACACCTGACGATGGGGTAAAATTATTTATCAGTAACAGAAAACAAAGCATCTGAGGTACATATGTATTAAAGCAATGCTATATAGAAACTCAGAACTCTGTTAAAACCATATACCACTTTCCTAACTGATCTTAAATTGTCATCTAAAGTACCAGCTGAGAAACAATTCTAAGAAAATGGGGGCTGGTGCTGTGGTGCACTGGGTTAACGCCCTGGTCTGAAGCTCCAGCAACCCATACGGGCGCCGGTTCGAGACCTGGCTGCTCCACTTCCGATCTCACTCTCTGCTATGGCCTGGGACAGCAGTGAAAGATGGCCCAAGTCCTTGGGCCCCTGCATCCATGTGGGAGACCCAGAAGAAGCTCCTGGCTCCGGATCATCGCAGTTCTGGCCGTTGTAGCCAACTAGGGAATGAACCATTAGATGGAAGACCTCTCTTTCTTTCTGCCTCTCCTCTGTAACTCCGACTTTCAAATTAATTAATTAATTAATTAAAAAAAAGAAAAGAAAGGTGTTACTTGGAATTAGAGTTGAAACAACACATTTTCAGAGGAACATGGAACAAATCAAAGGAGACTGCTCCAGTTCGGGCTCGGTCATTAAATCTGAGGCACTCTACCTTTCATGCTATAAAATCAGGAAACGGAGGACACAAATCTTCCTATCTTCAAAAGGCTTAATTTTATGAATTATTAATATGGCTTGATAGCTATTATGGAAGTAAAAACATTTCCAACCATAAATTTCCAAATCTAAGGATTCCAAAAAGACAACAGTAGATATACTGATATGGAGAAAACATACCTGCATGAGTGACAGCCAGTAACTGACAGTCCAGTGATTCAGAATTTTCAATCACTGCTATTTGAACAATTGGCTTAAAAACAGAACGATCAATGGTCCTAAAAGAAAGGAAAAAAACTAAACTGTATTTTAAAGATGTGTCTTCTAAATTATGAGAAATACTTTCCATCAAGATTTTTACATGTCTAAATGAGCTAAAATAATTTAAGACTAACCTTTTAGGAAGGTAATAGAACATCAGCAAGAGCTGGTACAAACTCCCTGAATGTGTAGTTTGCATTAATATTTTTAAGATTAACTTCATTATTGAACAAAAGTTATCTTAAAAGACTAAAAGTATTAGGCAAATGGTGGGTGGTAAACAAATGTTCTCAGAGTACCAAATAATCATTGTAAAGATCGTTACTGGGGCCGGCGCTGTGGCGCAGCGGGTTAACGCCCTGGTGCCGGTTTGAGACTCGGCTGTTCCACTTCCAATCCAGCTCTCTGCTGTGGCCTGGGAAAGCAGTTGAAGATGGCCCAAGTCTTTGGACCCCTGTGTCTACGTGGGAGACCCGGAAGAAGCTCCTGGCTTCGGATGAGTGCAGCTGCGGCCAACTGGGGAGTGAACTAGGGAAATGGAAGATCTCTCTCTCTCTCTCTGTGCAACTCTGACTTTCAAATAAATAAATAAATCTTTAAAAAAAAAAAAAAAGATCGTTACTAATTAAAAAGGGGGAAAATGGATCCTTAAATGGGAGAGATTTGGTGACCACCACCTTAACCAAGCGTTCAAAAGTGGGAAAACTGGGCTGGCGCCACGGCTCAATAGGCTAATCCTCTGCCTGCAGTGCCGGCACACCGGGTTCTAATCCTGGTTGGGGCGCCGGATTCTGTCCTTGTTGCCCCTCTTCCAGGCCAGCTCTCTGCTGTGGCCCAGGAGTGCAGTGGAGGATGGCCCAAGTGCTTGGGCCCTGCACCCCATGGGAGACCAGGATAAGTACCTGGCTCCTGCCTTCGGATCAGTACGGTGCGCCGGCTACAGCCCACCGGCCGCAGCAGCCATTAGAGGGTAAACCAACGGCAAAGGAAGACCTTTCTCTCTGTCTCTCTCTCTCTCACTGTCCACTGTGACTGCCAAACAAACAAACAAACAAAAAAGCGGGAAAACTGATACTATGTGCTTTTTGACACAATGCACTAAGAAGCTTCCATCATCTTAATACTGGTTTTAAGAAAATATTACTGAGAATCTATAATAAAGAAAAAGAGAAATTCAGAAATTGGGATGGGGCAGATGTTGTGGCACAGCAGGTTAAGCTACCGTTTTGAATGCCTACATTCCACAGTGTAAAGCAAGGTTGATTCCCAGATATTCAGTTTTCAATATAGTTTCCTGCTAATGCCCCTGAGGGGCACCCCAAGTACTTGAGTTCCTGCCACCCACATGGGAAACGTGGATAAAGTTCCTGGCCCCTGACTTTAGCCTGGCCCAATCCTGACTGTTGTAGGATTTTGGGGAATTAATGAGTGGATGGAAGATCTCTCTTACATGTTTCTCCCTCTGTGTCACTCTGTCTTTCAAATAAATAAAAAAAATCCTTTTAAAAAAACTGGGACAAGCTATAAATAATTCTTTTGCCTCTCTCTCCCAAATGTCAACATTATAAAAAGTAAAGCTGGTGAGGAGGCTGTTCTATAGCAGAAACTAGACTGATGGCATACTTAAGCTCTGTTAACTGGAGAAAAATGGAAAAACAGCCATAGAAGATTTGGGGGAATACTGGGAAATTTTTATATGGTGTGATCATTACTAGGCAATGTTACAGACTTACTGTTAATTTTCTACCGTGCTTACATAAGAGACTTAAGAGGTCAAAGCGGGGGCTGGCGCTGTGAAGTAACTTATAGCCCATGCCGGCGGTGTCAGCCTCCTATATCAGCACTGGTTCAAGTACCAGCTGCTCCACTTTCGATCCAGCTCCCTGCTAATGTCTGTGGGAAAGCAATGGAAGATGGCCTCTGCACCCACGTGGGAGACCCAAAAGAAGCTCCTGGCTCGTGGCTCCTGACTGGTTTGCCCCCAGTCATTGTGGCCATTAGGGGAGCAAACCAGAGGATGGAAGACCTTTATCTCTGTATCTCTCTCTCTAACTCTGCCTTTCAAATAAACAAAATAAAACTTTAAAATCTTAACAAATGGTAACTTTATTTTTTTTTTTTAAAGATTATTTATTTGAAAGGTGGAGTTACAGAGAGGCAGAGAGACACAGAGAGAGATCTTCCATCTGCTGGTTCACTCCCCAAATGGCCACAATGGGCCGATTTAGAGCCAGGAGCCAGGAAATTCTTCTGGGCCTCCCACATGGGTACAGAGGCCCAAGCACTTGGGCCATCATCTACTGTTTTCCATCCCAGAGAACTGGATTGGAAGTGGAACAGCTGAGACTTGAAATCAGTGCCCATATGGATGCTAGAATTGCAGGTGGTAGCTTTACCCGCTATGCCACAGCGCTGGCCCCAAATGGTGACATTAGATAAAAGGTGTATCAGACTTTTTCATTATTTCTTTCAATTTATCTGTGGATTTGAACAAATTTCCAAGATAAAGTTGGGGGAAAAAACAAAATCCTCTGTTTTCTACTTTTTGTCTTCAGAATTATTTTGCCACTAAAGAGCAAAAGGAAACATGTTGATTTTTAGATAGCTGATTGCAGCACACAGACAACAAAAGCTGAAAATCTGAGGCCTTTACTATAAGGAAACAAAGTCTGTAGCTGGACAAGGCAGTTGGTATACATGCAAGAAGCAGGGTCAAGTGTTTAAAGACTTGGCTTCCAGGTTGGGTTTCAGCAGTTAGAAATCAGACAAATCAGAACACCTCTTAGTTTAGTTTCTTTATCTATAAAAAGAAGACACTACAATCATGATATATTACATTTTTCATTCGTGTAAATAATAAAACAAATC
The DNA here is from genome assembly GCF_964237555.1 of Oryctolagus cuniculus. Taxonomy (NCBI): domain Eukaryota; kingdom Metazoa; phylum Chordata; class Mammalia; order Lagomorpha; family Leporidae; genus Oryctolagus; species Oryctolagus cuniculus. Next base: position 62,810,030 of record NC_091445.1, read on the forward strand.
AAACTGTACCACGTAGGCCCATTAAAAGGGTGGGTAGTTAGGGCTGGTGCTGTGGCAGAGTGGGTAGATATTGCCTACAGTGCCAATATCCCCTCTGGGTGTTGGTTCGGGTCCTGCTCCACTTTCATCCAGCTCATCTGCAAATGTGCCTGGGAAACCAGCGGAAGATGGCCCAAGTCCTTGGCCTCTGCACCCACATGAGAGACCCAGAAGTTACAGGCTCCTGGCTCCAGACTGGCCCAACTCTGGCCATTGTAAGCATTTGAGGAGTAAACCAGCGGAGGGATGACCTATCTCTGCCTCTCTGTAATTCTGCCTTTCAAATAAGTCAATCTTCAAAAAACAAAAGGATGAACAGTTAAAAAGAGATGCAGTGTTTTCAGACTCATCGCATCTTAGTCAGGATCCCTGAAACAGATCAACTAAACTTAAAGTTCCAGGTAAAACATACAAGCTGCCTTTCACACCTGTTTCAAACAAAACCTAAATTATTATCATTTTCAATGTTTTTACCTTCTAGATATATTTTGAAGAGGGAATAATTTTAGCATGCTATACACAAAGAGTATAATTATACCTACAAATGAAATGTCTTATAATCAACTGCCATATTTACCTAGCAATGTTTCCGGCAGCAGAGACAATAGCATTCTGTGAAACTGAGGCAACTCTGCTCATTCCTTGTCCATCATGGCCCAAATCATAAACCTATAAATAAAAAATCCTTCTTACTTAAACATGTTTATATACTATACACATTATGTCAAATAAAAAATTTTTGAGGATACTTTAATTTTATTAATTGCTAGAGATATGCCAACCTCAGAGATTTGAAATTTCATTAAAAGGAGCCATAAAAAGTGGTTTGGAGGGGCTGGCACTGTGGCGTAGTGGGTGAAGCCAATGCCTGCATTGTTGGCATACATGTGGGCACTGGTTTGAGTCGTGGCTGCTCCACTCAGATCCCATTCCCTGCTATGGCCTGGGAAAGCCATAAAGGATGGCACAAATCCTTGGGCCCCTTCACCTGTGCCAGAAACCTGGAAAAAGCTCTTGGCTTCTGGCTTCAGATCGGCACAGATTCTGGCCATTGCGGCCATCTGGGGAGTGAACCAGCAGGTGAAAGACCTTTCTTTCTGTCTCTGCATCTCTCTAACTCTGCCTTTCAAATAAATAAATAGAAAAAAGTGTTTTTTTTTTTAAATAAACACACAATTCACAGGAAAGAAGAATGGATATTATGAATATTCTTCCTTAAAAATAGGGATTTGGAATATCATTTAAAACACAACCTAGGTGGCCGGCACCACAGCTCAATAGGCTAATCCTCCGCCTGCGGCGCTGGCACACTGGGTTCTAGTCCCGGTCAGGGCGCCAGATTCTTTCCTGGTCGCTCCTCTTCCTGTACAGCTCCCTGCTCTGGCCCAGGAGTGCAGTGGAGGATGGCCCAAGTGCTTGGGCCCTGCACCCGCATGGGAGACCAGGAGAAGCACCTGGCTCCTGCCTTCGGATCAGCGTGGTGCGCCGGCAGCGGTGGCCATTGGGGGGCGAACCAACGGCAAAGGAAGACCTTTCTCTCTGTCTCTCTCTCTCACTGTCCACTCTGCCTATCAAACAAAAACAAAAACAAACAAACAAAAAACTGCAACCTAGGTTCTTACTTTCTGCTAGTATGTACCCTGGGAAGCAACAAGTGATGGCAAAAGTGCTTGGGTCCCTACCAACTAAGATGAAGTATGCAGGTTGAGTTCTAGGCTCCTGCTTTTGACCTGGACCTATCCTAGGTGCAGTCGTATCAGGAATGATCCAGTGAATGACTGCTACCTCTATCTGACTGAATGTCTTTGTCTCTCTGTCTGTCAAATCAAAAACAAAAACTAAAACAAAGCAACAAAATGAGGGATTTTTTTTCACTCTTAAATGGTAGTATATTAATACTTACCTGTATTACACCTTTCTCCGATCGTGTATATAAAATATTTCTAGAATTATCTATAGCAATTTGAACAATAGGATCTAAAAGAAAGACAAAGAAAAACAATCCAAGAATTAATAAATTGAACACAGTAGCCACTTATACCAGATTCAAGTTGCTAAATTAGAACTCTGCATTCAGTGGTATTCCTGTCTCTCATTGTGTAGTTAAGCCCTATATGTATAAGGCCCAAGCCACAAACATTCAGACACAAGAACACATGAAAAACAGATGTCAGACACTGTCATTGGGTTAAGAGCGTCAAAAGTAAGTTCTTTTTTTCGTAAACAGATGTTAAACCAAACCAAAAAACAATTTCTAGATTACTTCTTCAATCTGCAGTCTTTAAAGAATGTAATAAAAGCTAGAAACATATAAAATAACTACATTCATATCATTTTACTTAATACTTTATTGTGTGAAGGAAGAGAATTTTTTAAAAAAATTTATTTATTTGAAAGGCAGAATTAGAGAGACAAGTCTTCCACTGACTCCCCAAATGGCCACAAACACCAGGTGTGGGCCAGGTCAAAGCTAAGAGCCAGGAGCTTCATCTGGGTCTCCTACTTGAGTTGTGGGAGCCCAAGCACTTGGGCCATCCTGCACTGCTTTCCCAGGGGCATGAGCAGGGAGCTGCATATGAAATGGGAGCAAATGGGACTCGAACCAGTACCCGTATGGGATGCCAGCACTGCAGGCAGCAGCTTTACCTGATACACCACAGCATCAGCCTCAAAGGAAAATAATTTAAAAATTCATCCTATCAACATTTTCAGGTGTATATATCTTATTTTACCAAAGCATTTTATAATTATTTGATCAGTGTAAATCACACAGTTCATCAAAAACTCAGATATATTCTTTTTTTTTTTTTTTTTAATTTAGGTACTTCTTTCATTGCCAAAAGATTACTTTATTTGAAATAGAAGCATTAAGTTAGTTTTGGGCAATATCTGTTTAATTTTAGTGATAAATCAATTTTTTTGGTCAACTCATATTTATTCCCTCAATCTACAGAAATACAACAAAACTTCATATATGACAAGGATTCTGCTTAAGAATTTTTTCACTGGCCGGCACTGCAGCTCACTAGGCCAATCCTCTACCTGCGGCACTGGCACCCCGGGTTCTAGTCCCAGTCGGGGTGTCGGATTCTGTCCCTATTGCTCGTCTTCCAGGCCAGCTCTCTGCTGTGGCCCGGGAAGGCAGTGGAGGATGGCCCAGGCCCTTGGGCCCTGCACTCACATGGGAGTCCAGCAGGAAGCACCTGGCTCCTGGCTTTGGATAGGCGCAGTGCGCCGGCCGCAGCGGCCATTTGGGGGGTGAACCAACGGAAAAAAGAAGACTTTTCTCTCTGTCTGTCTCTCTCTAACTCTGCCTGTCAAAAAAAAAAAAAAAAAAAAAAAAAAAAAGAACTTTTTTCACCTGTATGCTTATAAAACAACTCCTTTTGAAAAAGCTGTTTAATAACTGGAAGTAATATATAGAAGCAAATATGTTCTTTTTATACTGCAAATTTTTTGTAGACCAGGCAGAGCATATATTAGATGTCTGAATATCTTCCTCTCTCACATATACACATACTTTGGTTTAAATATGTGTAGCTGTTTCAATATATGTTCTATCATGTTACATTTATAGACAATAAGTAACTTTTAGATAAAATCCATACGTTCTCCTTGTTTTATAAATTCTTCCCCCTTTAAAAGACCTGATGAGTTTATAAAAATTGCTATTTAATGTGACAATGAGCAAGTATTGTGGCACAGTGAGTTAAGTCGCCACTTGCAATGCCTGCACCCTATATGAGTATCAGCTTGAGTCCTGGCTACTCTGCTTCCAATTCAGTTTCCTACTAATAAGTCCTGGCGGACACTAGATGAGGACCTATGTACTTGGGCCCCGCAACCCGCATAGGAGGCCTGAGCTCCGGGCTTTGGACTTATCCAGCTCCAGCTGATGTAGACATGTGGGGAGTAAACCAGTGGATAGAAGAGTTCTTTCTCTCAGGGCCGGCGCTATGGTGTAGCGGGTAAAACCGCCACCTACAGTGCCGGCATCACATATGGGTGCTGGTTCAAGTCCCAACTGCTCTACTTCCGATCCAGCTCTCTGCTATGGCCTGGGAAAGCAGTAGAACATATCCCAAGTCCTTGGGCCCTTGCACCCACGTGGGAGATCTAGGAGAAGCTCCTGGCTCTTGGCATCAGATCAGCATGGCTCCGGTACTGCTGCCAACTGAGGAGTGAACCAGTGGATGAAAGACCTCTCTTTCTCTCTCTACCTCTATTTCTCTCTGTATAACTTTGATTTTCAAATGAATAAATGTATCTTTAAGAAAAAAAAAAAGGGGGGGGCCAGCCCCACGTCTCACTTGGTTAATCTGCCTGCGGCGCCGGCATCCCACATGGGCACCGAGTTCTAGTCCCGGTTTCTCTCTTCCAGTCCAGCTCTCTGCTGTGGCCTGGGAGGGCAGTGGAGGATGGCCCAAGTACTTGGGCTTCTGCACCCACATGGGAGACCAGGAAGAAGCACCTGGCTCCTGGTTTCGGATTGGCGCAGCACTGTGCCAGCGGCAGTGGCCATTTGGGGGGTGAACCAACAGAAGGAAGACCTTTCTCTCTGTCTCTCTGTCTCAAATTCTACCAAAAAAAAACAAACAAACAAACAAAAAAAAGGAGTTCTTTCGCTTTCCTATATGGGTCACTCTACCTTTCAAGTAGATGAAAATAAATACAAAAAAATTTTTTTAAATATGAAAACAATTCTGTGGCCAGCATTGTGGCACAGTGGGTTAAGCTGCTGCCTGCAATGCTGGCATTAAATATGAGCTCTGGTTCAATTTCCGGGTGTTCCACTAGTGATCCACCTCCCTGGTAATGCCCCTGGGAAAGCTGCAGAGGATGGCCCAATACTTGGGCCACTGTTCCCATATAGGAACCCCAGATGGAATTCCTGGCTCCTGACAGTGAACTAGCAGATAGAAAGCTCTCTCTCCGTCTCTCCTTCTCTAGTAACTCTGCCTTTCAAATAAATAAATCTTTAAAACAAAACAATTCTGATTAAGAATGACAATTTGTGGAGCCAGCCTTGTGGCATACCAGGTGAAACTGACACCTTAATGCCAGCATCCCATGTGGGCACTGGTTAGTGTGCTGGCTGTTCCATTTCCAATCCAGCTCCCTGCTAACGCATCTGGGAAAGCAGAAGATGGCCCAAGTGCTTGGGCCCCTGTACTCACATGGGAGATCTGGATTAAACTCTTGGCTCTGGCTTCAGCCTGGCCCAGCCCTGGCCATTGGGGCCATCTGGGAAGTGAACCAGAGGATGGATGATCTTTCTCTCTGTCTCCTCAACTCTCTCTGCAACTCTGCCTTACAAATAAATAAATAAATACATCTTAAAAAAAAAGTTAGGACAAATGTTTTACTTACCATCTTCTGAGAATGTGAATTGCAGTAAGGAAGGAACAAGAAAAGAAAGTGAACTCTTCGAGTGGTTTATTTTCCTACATCGCTGGCTAAACCAACCTGCTTCTGCCTTAAAAGAGAAAAATAGAAAGATGACTTGTGAAAGTAAAACAAGTTGTCATAACAACTACTATATACCCATATTTACAAAAATTTTCAAATCTTCATGATATACCAATGATTGTAAACAAAGTAAGGCTTATTATTCAAATTTAATTATTTATTTTAGACTCAGAATTAAAAATAACTACCAAGTACAAGGACTTTCAAAACATAATTATGAAGGTAGGCAACATGGCGCAGCAGGGTGAGCCATGGCCTGCAGTGGTGGCATCCCACATGAGCTCTGCACTTCCCATGCAGCTCCCTTAGTCACGCTCCTGGGAAAGCAGTAGAAAATGGCCCAAATCCTCAGATGCCTGCACCCATGTTGGAAACCTGGAAGAAGCTCCAGGCTCCTGGCTTCATATTGGTCCAGCCCCAACCATGATGCCATTAGGTGTCTTAAGCAGCATATGGAAGATATCTCTGTCTCTCCTCCTTATTAACTCTTTCAAATAAATTTTTTTTTTTTTAAAAAGGGCCATAATTATTTCAAAATCCAACTGAGACTCAAAACATAACCAGTAATCCTATTAAAGCATAATTTGCAGAAATAAACTATGCATTTGTGTGTGTATACACAAAAAATATGTAATATTTATATATACACATACATCAATGCATATATCACAGTCTATAAAGACATGCAAAGAATTGATAACGGTTTGTCCCTCTGGGAAGAATACTGGATTTAATTTTCATGGTGTAATCACTGAAGACTACAGGTTTAATTTTATGCTTGATTACTTTCCACTAGTATATATAAATGTCTTTATATCAGAATACAAAAACAAGCCCATCTTTTTTCATCAACAGAGAGGGAAAGGAGTTCAAGTCCCGGCTACTGCACTTCCAATCCAGCTGCCTGCTTATGTGTCTGGGAAAGCAGAGGAGGGACCAAATGCTTGGGAAGAAGCTCCTGGCCCACGTGGCCATCTGGGGAGTGAACCAGTGGAAGGAAGACCTCTCTCTCAGTAACTCTTTCAAAAAAAAAAAAAAAAAAAAAAGATGCTCAGATCCTGTTTCAGAGGACCTGGGTTCACATCCCTGCTCTGCTCCTGTTTCCAGATTTCCACCAATGTACATCTTGGGAGGAAGCAGGTGATGGCTCACATAGTTGATTACCAGACACCCATGTGAGAGAAGTGGATGAATTCCCACCTCCTAGTTTTACCTCAGCCAGTACTGGCCTTTTGAAGCATTTGGAAAGTGAAACACAGGATAGGAGCACTCTATCTCTCAAACAAATCACAAAATAGTTAGTCAAAACAAGAGAGAGGGTAAAAAGTTTATGCATGTCAGACTTACTTGGTATGCTACTTCATATAAACAGCCATCCTTCCCAGCCAAGAAAATTCTGCCATTATCAGTGGAAGTTATTGTTAAAAGGTATGTATTATCAGTGGGAAGAGAGTATAAAGGATCTGGAAGCAACTGCATCCCACCAGACATACTGTCATTAAGAATTCCAGAACCTAATTTTTTAAAAGAAAGAATACAATAATTATTAGCTTTTTCAAGGTTAAAAAAATGATCTTTGTAGTATCTTCAGAATTCATTCCTACTAAATTCTTACTTGAAAGTGTCAATATTTTGAATTAGTACAAGTCTGATACAAATAATCTGATAATTCAAGTTAAATAGAAACTATAGTACTATAGTACACATATATAAATATATAAAATGTGTAGTAAAACATTACATAAAAAATAATTCCAAATTATTAAATTTCAAGAAAGAGCCTGAAGATTTGATAGAAATAATTATTCAATTGAGTCACTGGAATCAAGCATTTCACCCAGATTAGTTTTTTTTTTTAATTTTATAGTTTTTGTTTTGTCCCCTTCTCCCACAAAAGATCTACAGAGGGCAAGAAAACCATTCAGAAATAGATTAACAATATAGAAATCTTACAGTAAGTTATTTACATTTCCTGCTCAAAATCTTTCTTACCTTATTACTTTAAGGAATCAACAGTATATCTGAAAAGTACTTTCCTATCTGGTTGGTGTTTAATTGCCCTCCCAGATAGAAGACAAACAAGGCCCCAAAAAGGCAGCATCTTTCTGGGATTTTTCCAGCACTGTCCAGAGGGGTGGAATCTGATATCTTAACATTTAGTTTAAATAATTTTCAGAAACCCCTTCTTCCTGATCAATCAAGCCCCAGAGAAGGCACTGAATTGCACTGCTGGTCTGACAACCTGGCAGACACACACACACAGACGTCCAGTTCCTAGGTCACAGGGCCCACAGTGTGAGACCACGCCCCAGCCACTCTCAGCTTCCCTGCCTTTGGAAATGCCACGTTTACAACAAAACCTCTCACTGACCCAGTCATTAAATGTTTATGGATTCTTCTCTATCTTTCTCAAGCAGCAGCTCCTTGAATGCCTGCCAGGACTCAATGAAGACCCACTGAGAATAAGACACTGAGTTTGGCTCTTGGATGAACTCATTTCATGTTGCTACAGCAAAATACCCAATGCTGGGTACTTTATAAAACCCAGAGGTTTGTTTGGCCCATGATTCTGATGATTGGAAGGTCCCAAGAGCACAGTGCCAGTGTCTAGGAAGGCACAGATTAGTTTTTAATAAGACTACTTATTGTCAACGTATTGTTTTAAAAAACATAACATGGGGGACAGCATTGTGGCATAGCTGGTTAAGCAGCCACCTACAATGCTGGCATCCCATATAGGTGCCAGTTCAAGTTCTGGATGCTCCACTTCCATTCCTGATCCCTGCTGTGCCTGGGAAAGCTGCGGAAAATGGCCCAAGTGCTTGGGTCCCTGCACCTGCATGAGACCCAAAAGAAGCTCCTGGCTCCCAGCTTTGGCCTGGCTCAGCCCTGGCCATTGCAGCCATTTGGGGAGTGATCCAGCAGATGGAAAATCTCATTCTCTGTCTCTCCTTCTCTCTGTAACTCTGACTTTCAAATAAATAAATAAATAAAATTAAACCAATAAATAACATGTGGGCTGCCATACCTGTCTGCAAATTAGCATAGCTGAGTCCAAGGATTACTATATCCACAGGGGTTGCCAAAACCAGGAGGTGTCGTACATGAGGTTGAAAGATCCCTTAAAGTAGACACAATGTAGGAATTATTTTTAGAAAAAAAGATTCATAATTTAAACAGAACATAGTTTTTCATTACGAACTACTGATTAAATAGTATATAAAATGTTTGAATCCATTTACTTCTGATGTTAATGCATGATGATTTATATAAGTAAATAGCAGTAGAAAAGAGCCACTTCAGGAAACAATCACTTCAATAGCAATCACTTCAGTATTTAATGGCATTTAAAAAGTTACATTTTAAATAGTTTCAGTTCATTAAAATATAAGACTTATACTTTCACATCCATGTTCATAGCAACATTCATTATTCGTAATATCTGAAAGGTAAAAGTAATCCACATATCCATGAACTGAAGATTAATCAAAAAGTAGCATCTATATACAATGTACTTTTATTCAGCCCTCAAAAGTAAATGCTGATACATGTTACAACACGGCTATATCTTGAGGATATATGCTAAATGAAATAAGCCAGTCAAAAAAAAAAAATCACAAAAACTGTATGACTCCATTTAAATGAGAACCTAGGAGTCAAATTCATGGAGCCAAAAAGTAGAATGGTAGTTGTAAAGGGTTGGAGCAAAGAGGAACAAGAGTTCAATGGGCAGAGCTTCAGTTTGCAAGATAAAGAGTTCGACATGGACAGTGATGATAGTTGCAGAACAGTGTTTACATATTTAATATTACTGAAATTTACACTTAAAAATTGCTAAGGTGGCAGGGTTTTTACTCTAAATTCAGTAATTGATGAAAAATCTATAATGCAAAAATAAATAAATAAATAAATAAATAACCCTCCAGGTAAGCCAATAAAGAGTTGTAAAAAGTAAGCATAATAAAATTCCAGAACATTGTTTAACATTTAAGAAGGCAGACTCATACCATTGAAGAGAATTAACCAGAAAATAGCCCCAATCCCTTATATATATGTAATTATAAGCAATTTGGAACAAAACTTCATTTGGAAACTCAACTATTTATCTGTATAATTTTACTTCTTACCAGCTTTTGGTTTCACAAGCCCCACAGCAAGAATAGTCTCACTAAGTCCATCAAAATAGGCAAGGTCTCCTCTGTAAATAATTGAAGAAAACATGTTACACATATAAAGAAAACAAAGTTGCATCTCACATGCTCTTTAAAGGTTAAATAAATTTAGAGAAGGAATATAATGAAAAAGTAAGCCAGTATACCCAATTGTTTTATTCTAAAGACCATGGATAAAGACCTACCTAAGGCCATGAAAAATACACAAACAAAAAAGCAAATCTATTGAGTCACTTCAATAAGTTATCAGAGGCCCACTCAAAAGAAATGCAAGGAAAAGAGATGTCTTAAAAAAATGTGAAATCGCCGGCGCCGTGGCTCAATAGGCTAATCCTCCACCTTGCGGCGCCGGCACACCGGGTTCTAGTCCCGGTTGGGGCGCCGGATTCTGTCCCGGTTGCCCCTCTTCCAGGCCAGCTCTCTGCTATGGCCAGGGAGTGCAGTGGAGGATGGCCCAGGTGCTTGGGCCCTGCACCCCATGGGAGACCAGGAAAAGCACCTGGCTCCTGGCTCCTGCCAGGATCAGCGCGGTGCGCCGGCTGCAGCGGCGGCCATTGGAGGGTGAACCAACGGCAAAGGAAGACCTTTCTCTCTCTGTCTCTCTCTCTCACTGTCCACTCTGCCTGTCAAAAAAAAAAAAAAAAAAAAAAAAAAAAAAAAAAAAAAAAAAAATGTGAAATCTCTGAAAAAATCACTAGTACTATCTTTACTACGGGGTTAGAGCTTGGGACCTAGATCTTTACTACTCAAGAGAGCAAGCTTGTAAAGGAAGGCTCTTGGGCCTCACTGAGAACTACTAAAATGGAAATCATATTTGAACATCCCTAGATGACTGGCATGCATATTTAGAAGTACTGATCCAGATGCTAATGAATGAAAGATAAACCAGGAAGCTTCTAATGAGTGGGACACTGGCTACAATGTTTGTTTAAATTCTAATCACAGTAAAGCCTTAAATACATACCCATCCTCAAAGTTCCACATGAAAATGTCACTGTCAATGGTAAGCCAAGCTCTGCTGATAGGAGGGAATACGCCCATCATGCAGTTACATTGCATATCTGAGGTAGTGTGGATGTAAGGTAGAAATGGCTCAGTCTCATTTTTCATAAATTTGCTTCAATAACTTTTGACTTAAACTTGATTTTAAACATCACAATCAGTCTAAAATTTAATAAAATAGCAAGCCATTCATACACTTAAACATACTTCAAATAAAACCCTTAAATGAACTTACACAAAATACAGCAATTAAACACAAAATAAGAATTCCAGTAATGAAAACACCATTTTTCACAGAGTTAAATAAAAGCTAATAGGATACGTCCAAACTGTTCGACAAGTTCAGGTGGGAGAGGAACTCTTCGGATGGAACTGATCTCTGGAAGATTGGGTACCGAGAGCAAACCTGGTCCTTGGAGAGGATAATCCATATCTGACATGCCAGAAACGGTGGGACTGTCTGAAAAAAAAAAAGAAAGAAAAGAAAGTATTTGTAATAATACACTGCTCATCAGTTGGGCAAAGAGAAGCATTACAAGCCATAAAACATGGTGCAGGAGACAGTTCCACAGAGACAGAGAAAATAAAGTCATTCTAGCTGACACACACAAAGTAGGCCTGAGAAATTCCATTTTTTAAATGATCAAGTACTTCATCCCTGCAAATGATTTTTTTAAATGATTTATTTGAAAGGTATAGTGAAGTAGAGACAAAGAATCATCCATCCACTGGTTCAATCCCCAAATGCCTTCAACAGCCAGGGCTGAGCCAGGGCAAAATCAGGAGCCTAGAACTCCATCTGGGTCTCCCACCAGAGTGGCAGGGGCCCAAGCACCTGCCTTCCCAGGTGCACTATCGGGAAGCTGGATCAGAAGCAGAGCTGGGCTGGAGCTGTGGCATAGTAGGTTAAGCTCTGCCTGTGGTACCAGCATCCCACATGGGTGCTGGTTTGAATCCCTGCTGCTCCACTTCCAATCCAACTCCCTGTTAAGGGCCTGGGAAAGCAATGAAGGTGGCCCAAGTGCTTGAGCCCCTCAATATAAAGGAGAGCTCCTAGACCAAAAGGAAACGTCAGGCTCCTGGCTTCAGATCGGCTCAGCTCTGGCTGTTGCGGCCATCTGGGGAGTGAAACAGCAGATGGAAGACCTCTCTTTCTCTTTCTCTGTAACTCTGGGACTCAGTGCCCATAAAGGATGCTGGCGCTTAACATAAAGGTGGGCGCGCTTAACCTACTATGCCATGGTGCCAAGGCACCGGTCCCAATAAATCAATCTTAAAACAAAACAAAATACAGCAGATCAGCCAGGACTCAACCAGCCCTCTGAAATGGGATGCTGGTCTCCTAAGCAGCATCTTAACAACAATTGCCCTAAAAAATTCCATAGTTAACCTCAGAAGGTTATCTTTTACAGCAACTTACTCCACAGTAGCTTAGTGTTTTTCTATTATTTTATTAATCTTAAAATGGAAAGCATTTATAAAACTGTGTAGAAATTTGTAGATCAACTAACCTTGGGCAAAAAAAGATGGGGGAAAACAGCTTATTGTCTTTCCCATTTAAACATTTTCAGATTAAAACAGTCCATGCCTTTTCCCTCTAGACTTCTCCTTCACACAAATATAACAAAAACAAATGCTAACATAAGGACTGTTTTATTGGGGAGAAAAGCCACAGAGAGTTTTATAAAACGCTCTCAGCAGGCATTCCTTCTCTTAAGACTCAGGTCATGAAGGGCAGATAGCTGGTCTCCTCAGCTTGTCCTCCCTGGTCCTGAAGCTGTGCTGTAGATCTGACTGATGACATAATCATCCCAGGCATCTTTTTAGGAATCTAGATGTTAGGAGGAACTGACATACAAAACAATTTTTGAATAATGAAAATTTAAAGAACACACAAAAATAGGAGAAATATGCAACTCATTTCTATGTACAGATAACCCAACTTCAACAATTACCAGTAAGACTCAATCATATTTCATTTGTAACACTGTTCACTCCTTCTCCAATGGATCCTTTGTAAAGCAAATCTGTATTTCATTCTAAAATACAATTTTAATAAAATACTGCATATTTTAAATGGCAGTGGGAAGTGAAAGAGGAAATTAATTTTAGTGAACATGGGAATCACTGAAAAATACTTCAAAGAAAAACAGAAGACTTTCACAAGGAGTCTGGAAGAAATCTGTCAGGTAAATTAGAAAGAACATTCTAGAAATTATAGATTTTGGTAGTGAATCTGCAGATGGGAAGTCTGTTTCTCAAATAAAATAATCAGAAATAATTTCCTTTTTAAAAAAGTATTTATTTATTTGAAAGGCAGAATTAAGAAAGAGGTAGAGGGGCCGGTGCTGTGGCATAGCAGGTAAAGCCGCCTCCTGCAGTGCTGGCATCCCACATGTGGCTGGTTCGAGTCCCGGCTGCTCCTCTTCCGATCCAGCTCCCCGCTAATGTGCCTGGGAAAGCAGTGGAAGATGGTCCAGGTGCTTGTGCCCCTGCACCCACATGGGAGATCTGGAAAAAGCTCCTGGCTTCTGCCTGGCCCGGCTCTAGCCACTGTGGCCATTTGGTGAGAGAACCAGCGGATGGAAGACTTCTCTCTCTCTACCTCTGTCTGTGACTCTACCTCTCAAATGAAATATTTAAAAAAAAAATGTAAAATTCTGAAAAGGGAGCTTCTTAGGGAAAGCATTTTAAATTCTGTGCTACTGAAGCAAGACTTCAAGAAAAACACAAAAGAGAGAGATTGGGTTGACCAGGTAGAAGTGTGTAAAGGGATGAGATGTACAGTAAGACCAGAACGTACTAACTTACATCTTGCTTTCAAAGCAGACAGCCAAAGCAAGTAATGATGTCAGGATGGCAGTTACTAACAGGAAATCTGGTCTCCTAAGACGAATTCAATGGTAAGTAGCTGTCAAAAGTAAATACTACCTCTGTTTTAATCATTTCTCTAATGACAAGTCTACCGATGAACAATTTTCATATATCAACAGAAGAATCTTTTTGGTTCGCCTTGCATACACTGTCTTAGATAGCTTTTATGGGTTCTTGCTTACCAAAAATCTCATCTCTTTCCTACACTTCTCTGCTTTTCTTCAATTTCCATCTCACGAAGGGGTCACTTTTTTCTAACTGATGCAATTCCATCAGCCTAGAAAAACTGGTTATAATTTAAAACTATTAACCTTTCCAATCACCCCATTTCTGTGGACCAACAAAAGTACTCTAACTTCCCCTCCCTGTTCACTAGCACTGTTGAACTCCCTGTTCTCTTCCTTTATTCCATTGGTAGTTTTTTTTGTTTTGTTTTTTTGTTTTTTGTTTTTTAAGACTTATTTATTTATTTGAAAGTCAGAGTTACGCAGAGAGAGAAGAGGCAGAGAGAGAGGTCTTCCATCCACTGGTTCACTCCCTAACTCCCCAATTGGCTGCAACGGCTGGGGCTGCGCCGATCCAGAGCCAGGAGCCAGGAGCTTCTCCTGGGTCTCCCCCGCGGGTTCAGGGTCCCAAGGACTTGGGCGATTTTCTACTGCTTTCCCAGGCCATAGCAGAGAGCTGGATCGGAAGTGGAGCAGCCGGGACCGGAACCGGCACCCATTCCACTGGTAGTTCTAGCATCTCTCATCACTTCATGTTATACTTACTCTACATAACAAAGTATATCTTTTAGAAATTATAGTAAATCTTCCAATATAACCTTGTGTGCCTTTCTTATTCACTGAAATATTAACTCAAGGAATGAACAACAATGAGATTTTGATTCCCGATTTTGATCAGGAAATTCTTTGCATCTGGGAGCACCAAAAGGCACATTTGGGTTGGGATCTTCGCCTCGTTCAGCTTCAACTGGGGATTCGCCTTCACTCTTGCCGTCTTAAGAATCTACAAAGAAGAAAGTGAGGACGGAAGATTGAAAATAGACTGGGGGTCTTCAAAGATAGAGCAAAACAGCGCCCTAAATCTCGGGATGTCCTCACCAGGACCAACTGAGGATAAGGACCAGGATTAGAGAAGCAGGCGGGGGTCTTTCTGTCTGAGAAAGAAGGGTGACCTAATGGGCACCCATCACTCACTTGGGGCGGACACCATGAGAAGCTCGGAAAGGTCCGGATACATGCGGTCTTCTTGCAATTGCCTGTCGATAAGTCGCCCCGCGTTCTCCAGAGCTTCCTGCAGGGCTGCAGCCGATGTGGAAGCCGGCATCACCGCGCCAAGCAAAGAAGACGGCATCTCCAAAATTGTAAGTATACAAGTCCGAAAAAAATCAAAAACCAAAGAAAATTGACAGAAAACCCAAGAAATTAGCACAGCCCCGCCGCTAACGGCGCGCGCGCCAAACGAGCGCTCCGGCGCCTCGTCATGACGTACTTCCGGTCCACCTGGCGGGGAACTGGGAGACGCCGTTATGGAGTTGGGCGGAAGTTGTTCCGAGAGATGGACGTTGGGGATGGAGCTAGGGGGTGGGAGATACTTTCGAGACGTGGAGAATGAGGATTTTGGAGTGAGGGAGGAAGGGAACAAGCGGAGGTTGTCTAGGGTCGGACGGAAGAAAGGGGGAAAAGGAGAGGGGAGGGCCTGGGGGAGAAGGGGCGGGGCGGGGCGGGGGTGGGTGGGATAGGGAGGAAGGAGGGAGCGGGAAGGCGGGAAGTAGGTAACGGGTAGTGCAGGCGAGCCGTGGGGGCTGCTGGGGTTCCGGTGGATTTGAGCACGTGAGAGGAGTTGGGCTCGGGCTCTGCAAGGCCGAATCCCGCAACGGCAACTGTTAGAGTGGGCCGCGCATCAAGGACTTTGACGCTTCAATTAACGTCTCTTCCCAGTATAGTTAGCGATTGTCAAACAGTTGACATGTAAACCATAATTCCACGGTATTCCTCATGGACTTAGGAGTGTAGGGTTTTCTACTTGCGCAATTTTCTTTGGCTTTGTGGTCTGTTCTGGTGAAACGCTACGTGTCTGGAGGCTTGCTTTCCCTGTGTGAGGTCAGATGCTGCTGCTCTACTTTTCCATTGTCAAAAGGTGGCAGACATTCTATTCCATCTTTTTTATTCCGAGCACTCCCGACAGGGACTGGTATAACAGGCTCCCAATACCCAGTGCTTGTGAAAAATTGGATTCCTAGTTTGTCAGGCACTGTACCTGTTGCTGGGTGTATGAAACTGATTGATAATGTATTTTGTCTTCAAGGGGCTTCACACACGAACACAAATAGCTTTAAAGTGCAACACTATAATGCTCCTAGTGCAGTAGGGAAAGGAGCGGGAGCTGGCTAAGGAGGCTTTGTTCCTCCAAGGCAACTTGAGGGCATAAATCAAGGCACTCTTCTTTCCTTTCTTTGCTTTCTTCCCTTGAAAGGCAGAGTTGCAGAGAGGTAGAGGCAGAGATAGAGAGAGCTTCCATCCGTTCACTCTCCAAATGGGCCCAAGCCATGTGGGCCATTTTTCCTCTGCTTTTCCCTGGTCACTTAGGGAAGTGGTGCAGCCAGGACATGAGCTCATAGAGCTGATCACTGTTGCTGGTGGCGTAGCCCACTGTGCCACAGCAATGGCCCTGAGGCTCTCTTGAAGTGTCACCTATGTAAGCATCATCTAGTTAGATTCTTCATAATCTAGCAAATCAGTAACAAAATAAATTGGATCTTTGCAATTTGATTTTCATTTTTACTTCCTCAAATAAAAGGCTTGACTAAATTTGTGAATATTAAAAAGTTCTGTGTTACTAGTCTAAAATTTGACCTCATAACAAATACTCATATACTAGAATAAATTTTACTATCTGTGTATAAATAGGTAGTTTGGTCTCCAGCTGTCAATTTTTATTTGGTAGATCGCACATTGAAATGAGATGATCTAATATTCTGTTTTTGATTTGTAACAGTATAAACAATTGAAAGTTTTCAACTCCACCAACTGGACAATCTAGTAATGTTTGTCTAATAGTGCTGGGAAGGAACAAGGCTCCCAAGGGTGTTATGTCACTGCTGCTATTCATTTACATATTGCACATGGCTGCTTTCCATCACAGCAGCCACGCTGAGTAGTGGCTTCATGGACCACAAGGCCACAAAACCTGGTGTTAACTTTCCAGCTCTTTAAAGGAAAAGTTGGCTTCTCCAGAATAGAGATTCTAAAACTTTTTGGTCTCAGGACTTCCTGATACCCTTAAAAATTATTCAGAATTCCAAAGGGCTTATGATTTGTAAGAGTTATATTTTATTAATATTTGTTAACTCATAAAATGAAAATTTAAAAATTCATTTACAAGTATGAAAAAACCTAACCCACAGTCATATAAATAACACAATTTTATGAGAAATCACTATAGTTTCTGAAACTAAAATGTTAGAAGAATGATATTTCACATTTTTACAAATCTCTTTTAGTTTTGTATTTAATGAGATCTGGGTTCTCATATCTGTACTTGCTCTGTGTTTATATATATGTGTGTGTATCTATATACATATATATATTATATATATGTATATATATGTGTATATATATATGAATTGGCACCCATTTGGGATCCTGGTGCTGCAGGTGAAGGCTTAGTCTACTATGCCACAGTACTGGCACCCTTTGATTGCCCTTTAAAAACACTGGTGTGGCGGGTGTGTGCGGCACGTGGCATAGTGCAGCGTCAGCATCCTATACAGGCACTGGCTTGAGTCCCAGCTGCTCCTCTTCCAATTTAGCTCTCTGCTATGTCCTGGGAAGGCAGTGTAAGATGACACAGTGTTTGGGTCCCTGGGCCTGTGTGGGAAACACACAAGAAGTTCCTGGCTCCTGGCTTTGGATCAACTCATCAGCTGTTGTGACCCTTTGGGAAGTGAACCAGCAGATGGAAGACCTTTCACTCTGTCTCTCCCTCTCTGTCTGTAACTCTGCCTTTCAAATAAGTAAGTAAATCTTAACACACACACACACACACACTGTGAATATTTGTTCTTTGCAATGTGAAATTTAAAATCAACAAGGTGTCTTCCCTGTCTCTCTGCCTCTGCCTCTCAAATAAAATAATAAAAAGAAAGCTCTGATTTTATCATAGGCACCGAGAACCGTCAATTATTTTCCCTGACGTGACTAATTCATTGATTTTCAAGAAAATGTTTGCAAAATACATCTAAATAGCTGTATTTTAAGTGCCATTCTTTCTAGTCAAAATGTTGTTCCATGAAAAGCTAAAAATTCAATTACAAGTGGTTTTCTTTTAAATGACTGTCATACTCTTAAATGTGGCAGAAGTACTTTATGAGTACTTCTCATATTGTCATACTGAGCATTAAAAAGGCAAACAAGTTTCAAGTTTCAATAAAATTAATAGATGATTTCCTTAAGGATGTTCCTAGGGGAAAATGGTTTTGCTTATGTTGGATATGTACAGTGAGGGATGCATTGAATACTACAGTTTTCATGCCACTGCCTTTACGTATGCTGAGCCACCTGGAGCTTTACTCAATGTTTAATTAATTGGAAGGCTGTTAGACTGAGTTGCCTCCAGGACCTTGGGTTCCTACGTAAGCCAATCAAACCCTAACAATCATATTTTGCACCAATTAGAAATATAAACTGGCCCCTAACTAGGGACGTTCTCTTTATTTGAACCAATCAGAAAGCACCAGATCTCTAAGGACTTTCCTTTGAAATGACCCAAATAAAGCTAATGTTAGCGCTTAGCCAATTAACTATTTTCTTTGGTTCACTCTTGGAAATTCTTTTCCTTGTGCCCCTTTGGTGGAGCCCTGAGTGTCTGGGGCAGCCCATTTCATGAGTCACTGTTTGTTCCAATAAAGTCTGAAATTTTCTTGACCCACAGGTTATCTTTTAACACCACTGTTGCTTTTGCATCATCAGTGCAAGTGTCAGTAGAGTGAAAAGGTAAATTGTGTCTTGGTATCATGTGAAGCTAGCTTTGATCTGATCAGCATCCAGGGAGTCTGCAGGCAACAATGTGAGCGTCACTGCAGTGTTTCTCGTTTCACTATCTAGCTCCCATGGGTAGGTGCAATGAGAAATAACCCTCTTCATTAATACAGAAATTCGGCAAGATCAGGGACTCTGTTCTGTGTCTCTACCAATCTCATTAGCATCTGGCACTTGACAATGGCCAGCACTCATTGGGTGTGCAATATATGCCAGCCATTATTCTGGTTGATTTATCATGATTAATTCATTCAGTCAGCAGAAAAACCTATGATGTGTAGCTTCTATTAAAAATTATTCACTTGGGCTGGTGCCATGGCTCACTAGGTTAATCCTCCACTTGTGGTGCCAGCATCCCATATGGGCGCCATTTCTAGTCCCGGTTGCTCTCTTCCAGTCCAGCTCTCTGCTGTGGCCTGGGAGGGCAACGGAGGATGGCCCCTGCACCCACATGGGAGACCAGGAAGAAGCACCTGGCTCCTGGTTTCAGATCGGTGCAGCACTGCACCAGCCGTAGTGGCCATTTGGGGGGTGAACCAACAGAAGGAAGACTTTTCTCTCTGTCTGTCTGTCTCTCTCTCTCTCTCTCTCTCTCACTGTCTAAAACTCTACCTGTCAAATAAAAAAAAATTATTCACTTAACAATTAAAAAGTTAAAGCCCAGAGAGACTAAGTAACTCACCCAAGGTTACATTATCAAAACCCACATACTATGGTTCTTGAAGCAGTTTACTTAACATTATGCCTCTTGAATATTCAATTAATAAATAAATTCACTTTGCTCCAAGAAAATCAAAGTTTCTCTTTATTCTTACTAATTTTGATTATGAAGATGTGTCATACAAAAACAAGCAGAAAAGATTTGGTCTACCACAGAGGTTGTCAGTACTGTAGTTATTGCCTTCATTCTCTATCAGAAATACAATTTGTCATTTTTTTTAAATGATCATGAGTATCTGTTCCCACTGGTTGATCATATTTATCTTCCACTTTGTTTTTCTCAGCCCTTTGAAGTTTAAAGTTTAGGACATCATCTCAAACTTTTGCCCACAAGTCCTTGAATATTTTTATTTATTTTATTTGAGATGCAGTGAGAGAAAGAGAAAAAGAGAGAGAGAGAGAGAGAGAGAGAGAGAGAGAGAGAGAGAGACGTTTCATCTTCTGGTTCAATCCCTAAATGTCTACAACCTCTGGGCTGGGCTAGGCCAAGGCCAGGAGCCTAGAACTCCATCTAAGTCTTCCTTGTAGGTAGAAGGAAACTGCTTCCCACGGGCATTAACTGGGAGCTGGACTAGAAGCAGAGCAGCTGGAACTTGAATCGGCACTCTGATACCGGATGTAGGCATCCTAAGTGGCAGCTTACCAACTACGCCATAATGTCTGGCCCCAGTCCTCGATTATTGAGGAGTTGAAATAATTATTCAATAAGCTTGGGGAAGATATGGGTCACATAGTGAACTATATTCTTAAAGTTCTAGTCCAGTATGTAAGTGCGTGCTTTCCTCAGGAAAGAGTGGCATTAATAATTTAATCTGTTAAAGTCACAATGAATTAGACTTATTGAAGTTCAAGTTTTGTATTTATATTCAGTATTTTGTGTTTCAGTAATCTCTTGAGATGAAACCAAACTTTATTATCTCAAAATTTTTAAAAAATTTATTTATGGGCCGGCGCCGCGGCTCAATAGGCTAATCCTCCACCTAGCGGTGCCGGCACACCGGGCTCTAGTCCCGGTCGGGGCACCGGATTCTGTCCTGGTTGCCCCTCTTCCAGGCCAGCTCTCTGCTGTGGCCCGGGAGTGCAGTGGAGGATGGCTCAAGTGCTTGGACCCTGCACCCCATGGGAGACCAGGAGAAGCACCTGGCTCCTGCCTTCGGATCAGCGTGGTGCGCCGGCTGCAGCGCGCCGGCCGTGGGGCCATTGGAGGGTGAACCAACGGCAAAGGAAGACCTTTCTCTCTGTCTCTCTCTCTCTCACTGTCCACTCTGCCTGTTAAAAAAAAAAAGATTTATTTATGTATTTGAAAGGCAGAGTTACAGAGAGGCAGAGGCAGAGGAGGGGGTGGGGGAGAGAGAGATCTTCCATCTGCTGGTTCACTCCCCAGATGGCTGCAATGGCTCTACTGCGCAGATCCAAAGCTAGGAGCCAGGAACTTCTTCCGGCATTGCAGGTGGTTGCTTTACCTGCTACACCACATTACAAGCCCCTAGTACCTCAAATTTTATAACATCCTATATGAAAAAGGACTAGCTTTTGCCTTTAAGACTACTTTCTTTTATTCATTCACTAATTTAACAAATATTTATTGAGGGGCTGGCATTGCGGTATAATGGGTAAGACCATTGTCTACAGCACTGACTTCCCATATGGGTGCCAGTTCGAGTCCTAGCTGCTCTACTTCTGATCCAGCTCCCTGCCTGGGAAAAGCAGCAGAAGATGGTCCAAATGTATGAGCCCCTGCCACCCACTTGGAAGACCCAGATGAAGTTCCTGGCACCTTCTGGTTTAGACCTAGCCTAGCACTGGCCATTGCAGCCATCGGAGAGTGGATGTAAGATCTTTCTCCCTTTGTAACTCTGACTTTGAAAGTACATAGGAGGCTGGCGCTGCGGCTCACTAGGCTAATCCTCCGCCTTGCGGTGCCGGCACACCAGGTTCTAGTCCAGGTTGGGGCGCTGGATTCTGTCCCGGTTGCCCCTCTTCCAGGCCAGCTCTCTGCTGTGGCCCGTGAGTGCAGTGGAGGATGGCCCAAGTGCTTGGGCCCTGCACCCCATGGGAGACCAGGAGAAGCACTTGGCTCCTTCCATCGGATCAGCGCGGCGCTCTGGCCGTGGCGGCCATTGGAGGGTGAACCAATGGCAAAGGAAGACCTTTCTCTCTGTCTCTCTCTCTCTCTCACTGTCCACTCTGCCTGTCAAAAAAAAAATTACATAGGGGCCAATGCAATGCTGTGGCATAGTGAGCTAAGTCCCTGCCTGCTGTGCCAGTATCTCTTATGGTGCTGGTTTGTGTCCCTGTGGCTCCTCTTCTGATCCAACTCTCTGCTTATCTGGGAAAGCAGTGCAAGATGGCACAAGTGCTTGGGCCCCTGCATCCATGTAGGGGAGCCAGAAGAAGCTCTTGGAGCCTGGCTTCGGATCGGCTCAGCTCCAGCCGTTGAGACTTTTTGGGGGAGTGAACCAGTGGATGGAGGACCTTTCTCTCTGTCCCTTTCTGTCTGTGACCCTGTCTCTCCAATAAATAAATGAAATCTTTTTAAAAAAATTATTTATTTATTTATTTTGACAGGCAGAGTTAGACAGTGAGAGAGAGAGAGAGAGAGAGAGAGAGAGAGAGAGAGAAAAGGCCTTCCTTCCATTGGTTCACCCCCCAAAATGGCCACTACGGCCAGCACACTGTGTCGATCAGAAGGCAGTAGCCAGATGCTTCCTTCTGGTCTCCCATGTGGGTGCAGGGCCCACAGACCTGGGCCATCCTCCACTTACCCCAGTGACAGGCTCAGACTCATCCCAGGCCACAGCAGACAGCTGGACTGGAAGAGGGGCAACCGGGACAGAATCCGGTGCCCCTACCGGGACTAGAACTCGGGGTGCCAGTGCCGCAGGCAGAGGATTAGCCAAGTGAGCCGCAGATCAGGCAATAAATGAAATCTTAAAAAAGAAAATAAATAAATCTTTACAAAAATGTATTTATTGGACGTCTACCCAGACATTATACTATGCATGAAAAGTACTGAATTTCAC
The DNA here is from genome assembly GCF_964237555.1 of Oryctolagus cuniculus. NCBI lineage: Eukaryota > Metazoa > Chordata > Mammalia > Lagomorpha > Leporidae > Oryctolagus > Oryctolagus cuniculus. The sequence continues at coordinate 62,832,371 of NC_091445.1, forward strand.
AATAGATAGAAGGACCTTAGTTGAGGAAGGTCTACAAAGATTTGTAAATGTTTACAATAGCAAGTAGAATGAAAAATGAGTACGGTGGATCCAAGGGCATGGAAATCAGTGGAGTCAGAGTTTTCAGGATACCATGTTCTGAGGCTGCATATAGAACTTAAAGGAGGCTGATAAGGTGGAAAATAACAGAAGATGAATCTGGAAAGGCAAAAAATACTTTGGAGGCTATGCTGATAATTTTTCATTTTATTCTAAGAGCAATTCAAATGATACTAGACTTGATCATTATCATTTAGAGTGTATAGGAAAGCATCAATTGGGATAGAAGGCTAAGATTAGCAGTGGGGTTAATTAGTAACTATGAAAATATTTCCATTCATTAACATGTGTTAGGAGTATATATAGTTTCCCTGGACTTCAGATATACAAGAATAAAAATATGCCATTAATTCATAGAATCAAGCTGTAAATAAACCACAACCAATATGAATTGAAAGTATAATAAATATGTGAATTAAGTGCTTTGGGAACCATTTATCTATCTGTTATCAAGCATAGTTAATAGTTGATGAGATTCTTGGGTTAAGCACATGAGCTTTTGAGCATTTTCTAACAACTGCTTTACCTACTCAGATCTTTTTGGTTTCTTTCTTTGTTATCCTCAGTCATGAAGTAGATACTCATTTCTTTCTTAAAATACACTCAAAGAATGGAGAATTGGGATGTGCATTTGGGACATTAGTTAAGACACCCACTGGGTCACCAGCATCCAATATTATAGCATCTGGCACCACTTCCAGTTCCAGCTTTTTGCTAATGTGCACCCTGGTTGGCAGCAGATGATGTCTAAGGACTTGGGTCCCTGTCTGCCATGTGGGATACCTGGATTGAGTTCTGGACTGCTTGCAGAATGAACCTGTAGATGGGAACTCTGTCCCTCTCTGCTTAAACAGATAAGTAAATGAGGGGCGGGTGCTGTGGCATAGCGGGTAAAGCTGCCGCTTACAGTGCCAGCATTCCATATAGGTGCTGGTTCTAGTCCCGGCTGCTCCTCTTCCGATCCAGCTCTCTGCTATGGCCTAGGAAAGCAGTGGAAGGTGGACCAAGTCCTTGGGCCCCTGCACCCACATGGGAAGACCCGGAAGACGCTCCTGGCTCCCTTCCCGGTTTCAGATCCACACAGCTCCGGCCATTTCGGCCAACTAGGGAGTGAACCAGCGGATGGAAGACCTCTGTCTCTCTGCCTCTCCTCTCTCTGTGTAAATCTGACATTCAAATAAACAAATAAATCTAAAAAAAAGTAAATGAATAAATTAAAATATTTTAAACGTCTGGAAAATTGTGGGTTTTCCATGGAGAAGGATAAAAAGAAAAGATAAGGAGATAATAAGTTTCTCTGTAGAAATTCTCTTTGCAGTAATCTCGTTTCTTAAAAGCAAGAGGTGTTACATAAACAGGTTTTTCCCCCGGGTGGATTGCGAAGGGTGCACCCCCGTCAGCACTTCCCCGCCCGCGCACTAGGGCGGCGCTGCGCCAACATCTCTCTCCCTCGGTGGAGGATGCCGCTCTTGGCGCTGGCGGCGGCGCTGACGCTTGGAGGCGGTACTTCCTCCCGGGTTCTCTGGGAGCTCCCAGCATCATTTAGAGTGCTGCTGTTGCTGGTTCAGCGGCCATGGAGAGCTCGGGGCCCAGCGAAGGTGGGTTCGGTCGCACGGTCACGGGCGGTGTCGTCAGTACTGAGGCAGCCCCTGGCGCCGCACTAACGAGGCCTGCTTTCTCTTTTACCCCAGTGACAGGCTCAGACGCGTCAGGACCTGACCCGCAGCTGGCCGTCACCATGGGCTTCACGGGGTTCGGTGAGTGACTACGCCGGGCGGAGCCGTCATTACTGCTTCGCACCTTAAGCTGGGGCAGCTCGGAATTAGTTTGGGTGCAGTGTAGACCTCGTAGTTTCTCGACACAGTTCCTCATTCGTCTTCTGACATGCGTCTCTTGCGACTAGCTCAGGTGACACGAGAAGCCTAAAGAGACAGAAAGATTGCTTTTGTGACCCCGGTGGAGAGGGCTGGCGCCGCGTTTTTAGACTGACAGCTAAGGACTGAGTAGCCCTTAGACTCTTTGGGTAATGAACGGGTCGCTGAGTGAAATTGTAATGGCTGTTCAGTAGTTTTTGATTCAAGTCTTTCTCCTCCACAGTGTTGACTTCAGTCTGTGGATTCTAGTGGGAAACATGTTATGAAGGAATGAAGAAAGCCTCATACAGATGTAGTCACATGTTAACGTTAGCCTCCGTAAAAATCAAATGGAAGTTTGTGTCCTCCCATTTCATTCATTCATTCATTCATTCAGTTCATGACTTGAGCAATGCAGCAGTATATGTAAACATAAGTATTGTGCAAGAGGTCGAGAGAGATCGAGTGTGAACAGTTTGCTGGTTCATTTCCCGAATGCCTTTACTGGGAACCCATGTCGATCTTGTAAATGGGTGGCAGGGACCCAGCCGCTGTCTCCCAGAGTGTGCATCAGCGGGAAGCTCATCAGGATCCCGAGCCCGGCATTGAACCAGGGATTCTGATTCAGGAGGTGGATGTCTTAACTGCCAGGCTAAATGCTTACTTTGGAGCCACATTTTTTTTTTTTAATGTTCTAGGTGGTTACATCTACAAAAGAGTAATTTTAATGCTTATTTTTGTTTAAGTTCTTTCCAAGTTTTCCCCTTTAATTTTAAAAATGACATTTATCAGTAGGAAGTCTAGAGAAACACAAATGCATTACAAAGAAGGAGGTAAACTGACCCAATTTCATGTCCTACAGATGGAGACTTTAATTTGTGGGGCCGTGGTTGTTGTACAGCAGGGTAAACCACAGCTTGTGATGGATGCTGACGCCTCGGTGCTCCGCTTCCCATCCAGCTTCCTGCTAATGTGCCTGGGAAGGCAGCAGAAGAGGGCCCAAGTACTTGGCCTCAACACCCATGTATGAGACCAGAATAGAGCTCCTGGCTTTCGCCTGGCACAGATCTGGCTATTGTGGCCATTTGGGGATTGAACCGGGGGATGAAAGATCCGTTTTTCCCTCTCTCTCTCTGCTGCTGTGCTTTTCAATGAATAAATAAATCTTAAATTTTTAAATTGTTTTCAGTCTTATGTATTTAAAAAATTAATACTATTACTGTGGACAAGTTTATATTATTTCCTAAGCACAGTATTTTGAGGCTTACCGCATTTTTTTTTTTTTAAGATTTATTTATTTATTTGAAAGGCAGAGTTGCAGAGGCAGCGGCAGATAGAGAGAAAGAGGTCTTCCATCTGCTGGTTCACTCCCCAAAGGCCCACAGTGGCTGGAGCTGGGTTGATCTGAAGCCAGGAGCTTCCCCTGAGTCTCCCTTGTGGGTTTAGGGGCTAAGGGATGTGGGCCTTCTACTGCTTTCGCAGGCTACAGAGATTTGGATTGGAAGTGGAGCAGCCGGACTCTGGCGCTCATATGGGATGCTAGCACTGCAGGCGGTGGGTTTACTTGCTCTGCTACAGCGCAGGCCCTCCCTATATTTTTAGAAGTTTTCTAAAAGTGGAATTGTAGACTAATAGAGTCATCATAATTTGTAATATTTTTATTTTAATTTTTTAAAGGTTTATTTTAAAGTCAGTTACAGAGAAGGAGAGGCAGAGAAAGAGAGAGAGAGGTCTTTTATTTATTTAATTAATTAATTGATTTATTTTTTGACAGGCAGAGTCAGAGAGAGAGAGACAGAGAGAAAGGTCTTCTTTTTTCCATTGGTTCACCCCCACAAGTGGCCGTTACGGCTGGCGCGCTGCACTGATCCGAAGCCAGGAGCCAGGAGCTTCTTCCTGGTCTCCCATGCGGGTGCAGGGCCCAAGGACCTGGGCCATCCTCCACTGTACTCCCAGGCCACAGCAGAGAGCTGGACAGGAAGAGCAGCAACCGGGACAGGATCCAGCGCCCCAACTGGGACTAGAACCCGGGGTGCCGGCACCGCAGGAGGAGAATTAACCTAGTGAGCCGTGGTGCTGGCCCAGAGAGGTCTTCCATCCTCTGGTTCACTCCCCAGTTGGCCACAATGGCCGGAGCTGTGCCATTCTGGAGCCAGGAGCTTCTTCCGGGTCTCCCACACGAGTGCAGGGATCCATGGTCTTGGGCCATCCTCCACTGCTTTCCCAGGCCATAGCAGAGAGTTGGATCAGAAGTGGAGCAGCCAAGACTTGAACTGGTGCCCATTTGGAATGCCCGCACTGCAGGCGGCGGCTTTACCTGCTGTGCCACAGTGCCGACCCCTTGTAATATTTTTAGTTTCTCCCTAAATATCTTCTTATTTTAACTTTTAACAGTAATGCTTTCATCCATTGGTTTCCAACAGCTGGGCCTGGGTCAGAGCTGAAGCTAGAACCTGGGAACTCACTCCAGGTCTCCCATGAGGGCAGCAGGAATCCAGGCACTTGAGCCAGAGGTGGAGTCTTGACTGCTAGGCTAGATGTTCTCCCCTGAATAGGTTTTATTTCTACACAAAGATTTTTCTGTGTATTTCCAGAGTAGATTTCTAAAAGAAAGACAATTTTATTTAGATATAAACATTAAAAAGTAACTAAAAAGTTGGGTGTGTATATTTTATTTTTTTTAAAGACTTATTTATTTGAAAGGCAGAGTTGCAGAGAAAGAGAGGTCTTTCATCTGCTGGTTCACTCCTCAGTTGGCCACAATGGCTGGAGTTGTGCCGATCCACAGCCAAGATCCAGGAGCTTCTTCTGGGTCTCCCACGTGGGTGCAGAGGCCCAAGGACTTGGGCCATCCTTTACTGATTTCCCATAGTAGAGAGTTGAATCAGAAGTGGAGCAGCCAGGACCTGAACTGGTGACCATATGGAATGCTGGCACTGTAGGCAGTGGCTTTACCTGCTATGCCACAGTGCCGGCTCTGAGTATGTATATAAGTCTTTTTTTTTTTTTTTTTTTTTTCCTGACAGGCAGAGTGGACAGTGAGAGAGAGAGACAGAGAGAAAGGTCTTCCTTTGCCGTTGGTTCACCCTCCAATGGCCGCCGAGGCCTGCGCTCTGCAGCCGGCGCACCGCGCTGATCCGAAGCCAGGAGCCAGGTGCTTCTCCTGGTCTCCCATGCGGGTGCAGGGCCCAAGCACTTGGGCCATCCTCCACTGCACTCCCAGGCCACAGCAGAGAGCTGGCCTGGAAGAGGGGCAACCAGGACAGAATCTGGCGCCCCGACCGGGACTAGAACCCGGTGTGCCGGCACCGCAGGCGGAGCATTAGCCTAGTGAGCTGTGGTGCCGGCCTCTGAGTGTGTGTGTGTATATATATATATATATTTTATTTGACAGGTAGAGTTATAGACAGAGAAAGAGAGACAGACAGAAAGTTCTTCCTTCCGTTGGTTCACCCCCCAAGTGGCCGCCACAGCTGGCACTGCACTGATCCGAAGCCAGGAGCTAGGTGCTACTTCTTGGTCTCCCATGTGGGTGCAGGGCCCCAGCACTTGGGCTATCCTCCACTGCCCTCCTGGGCCATAGCAGAGAGCTGGACTGGAAGAGGAACAACCAGGACTAGAATCTGGCGCCCATATGGGATGCTGGCCCCAAAGGTGAGGATTAACCAAGTGAGCCATGGCGCTGGCCCCTTAAAGCTTCTTGATACTCATTACCATTAGTGATTGACATGTTTCAATTGATTCTAAAATCAGTAGTATATAAGAGTAGCATTTTTACCATATCTCTACCAACATAGATTAGATATTTTATATTATCTTTGTTAAGATTATTTACTTATTGAAAGGCAGGGTTAAAAGGGAAGAGAGGAGACAGAGATTGATGTTCCCTCTGCAGGTTCACTTCTCAAATGGCTGCAAAAGCCAGAGCTGGGTCAGGCTGGAGCCAGGAGCTGCTTCTTGGTCTTCCTTGTGGGTGCAGGGGCCCAGGCACTGGGACTACCTTCTACACTTACCCAGGCTGTTCACAGGGAGCGGGATTTGAAATAGAGCACCCAGGTCTTGCACCAGTGTATGTGAAAGATGTTGGCATTGCAGGTGGCGGCTTTACCCATGGCAGTGCCAGCTCCAGGGTAGATATTTGAAAAGATGAAAAACCAGTGAAAATTTTGCTAATGCAGTACTTGAAAAATGTTTTCTCTTTCTACTTTGTATTTGGAAGTTGTAAGTGCTATTCATTCAAACATGATTCTTCCTACATTTCCTGAACCTTTTCTCAAGGTCTTGGTGTCTTGTTTTGAGCATTGTGTATTAACTCTATTGATCATAAACATTGCATTTGCATGTTTGAGGCCTTTTGAGAATTTATACCTCTTGGCCTTGGCTGTGCTCAGATGTAACTTGGTATGTTTTTAAATCCTTCATTCCAGTACCTCATTCCTCTGTTCAAGAGTCAGAAAGGCATGGTGTATATATTTATGCCAATTAGGGAAATGTTTTAAGAGTTTTGAAAAAGGTATTGGGTATCAAGCATACTTCTTTGCTTTTCAAGTTTATTTTCTTTCATTTGAGAGGTAGAGAGACAGAGACAGATGGAGAGAGATCTTCCATCTACTGTTTCACTCCCCAGATGCTTGCAACAGCCAGCCTGGAATTCAGTCTGGATCTCTCATGTGGGTGGCAAGGGCCCAACCATGTAAGCCATCATCTGCTGCCTCCCAGGGTGCACATTAGCAAGACTTAGCATAGGAAGCAGAGGAGCTGGTACCTGAGCCTGACACTCTGATATGGGATGCAGGTAACCCAGAGATGTCCTAACCACTGTTCCAGATGCCCACCTCCAGGCCTGGTTCTGTTGCTTTAATTTGTACATTCAGTATTTGGTTCATTATGATTAAGATAATGTTGTAAAGATTTTATTATCATTTTGTTTTCTTTGTTGATGCTGAAGTAAAGTATCACAAATTTAGCAGCTGAAAAACATAAAAGATTTGTTACCAGAATTCTATAAGAGATCGTTAAGTCTAGGTGAGCTGTGTTGATTTATCTGCTTCAGGTGACGGCTGAAATCAAGGTGTCAGCAGTCCTAGGCTCTTACCTGGAGGCCGTGTGTCTGTGTGTGTGGGAGAATCATTGCATGCTGATTAGTTCCTTGTAGCAGGGCTGTGGTCTCTTTCCTGGTTGTCAGACCGTGTGTTAGCTCCTTAAGGTATCTGCCTTGCTCTTCATGGTCCTCTTTTCATCCTCAAGCCAACTATAGAGCCCCCAGTCCTTCTCATGCTTTGGGTATCTTCTGCCATTGTCTAAAAGCTTAATTATACCTGCAGAGTCCCTTTTACCATGTACTCTGACATTTCACAAGTTTTAAGGGTTAAGGTATGGACATTCTTCTTTCTTCCTACCACACCAATGTTGTTTAGAGGGCTATGGATTTCAATAAATTAGAGTAGGGCGGGGAAGTCGGCTGGTTAACGGCACTTAGTGATGACATTTCATTAACCATTCTCTGTGATCTCAGCTTTTCTTTGATATCTTATGGTTATCTTGCAACTTGCTATAAATTAGATAAAGTGGTTATTGATAAGTCAGTAAGTATTGAGTATGTAAAATTTGGCCAGCTTATTGCAAGACAATCACTGTCTGCCACTTCCTCCTGTTTTTAGGGAAAAAAGCCCGCACATTTGACTTGGAAGCGATGTTTGAGCAAACTCGAAGAACAGCGGTGGAAAGAAGTCGGAAAACACTGGGTAAGAAAAACATATTTGCCCTTTTATTAGTGTAAATACTGTATATAGTTTATATAAGTCAGTTGACAGTAAAAAAAAGACAGTAAAAATGTTTCAAAATTGTTAAAATACTGTATGTGCTGGTTCCTTTGGAAGCAGAATCTGAAGGAATTTTTCTTTTTTTAAACATAGTTTGCAACAAAGTATAATCAGAGATCTGATTACTGAAATTCTATAAAGTGTATTCTGTGAACAAACAAGGATTCTCAATTTGTTGGAATCAGAATAGCAGTTTATTGCCTCTCCCTCCGCCTCTATCTGACTCTCGTTTCATTTTTTTCTTTCCTGCTTACAGCGGAACCAGTATTTGGAAGGCTGGGCCAGCGGTGGCTCTCAGAGCTGTATACACCACTGAATGTTGACCCAGACAGTATAGAAAATTGGGACATACAGTGACTGTGGCTGCTGCTGTTGAATCCCTGCTTTAATGAGTTGTATCAGACACATAATGAAGGCTTTACTTTCCAGACTGCCCTGTGTAGCAGATGGTTGCCAATTCTAGGTACTGCCTCAGGGTCGTTCAAAGAGACTGAACTCTTGCTTTCCATGGCTCTGATTCAGATCATTTTTACGTTAGAAAAGGAGTAGGTATAACCCGATAGAGCAGAAAGGGCTAGGAATCAGACTGACAGCATTCTTGGAAAAACTGTTATTTAAATTATTATTATTATTATTATGGTACTTGCCACTTTTGGTTTTAAAATTGTAAATTGTATAGCAGCAATATCTAGTGTTTGGGCACTGAGCTTGACATGAAATAATTTTGATCTTTGTAAGAAAATTATTTTTTAGTGTTAAGAATTCTTGACAGCTATCTGCAGACACTGTTTTTTTTAAAAAGACTTTTGTAATTATGTGAAATTTTAAACACCAAAGTATAGTCATGAACTATACTATGTACCTCTCATTCATATTCATCCACTATAACAATTCAACACAAGTGTTATTTCCATCGACTCTCCCAGTGTTAGAGAATTTTCAAGCAAATCCTGGATATGTCATTTCATCCATAAATATTTTGGTGTCCTTTTTTTTAATTTAAGATTTATTTTATTTATTTGGAAGAGTTACAGAGAGAGGTAGAGACAAGAGAGGGGTCTTCCGGTCTTCCAATGGTTCACTCCCCAAATGGCCATGACAGCTGGAGCTGAGTCGATCTGAAGCCAAGAGCCAGGAGCTTCCTCTGGGTCTCCCATGTGGGTGCAGGGGCCCAAGTACTTGGGCCATCCTCTGCTGCTTTCCCAGGCACACTAGCAGGGAGCTGGGTTGAAAGTGGAGCAGCCAGAACTTGAACTGGAGGCTGTATGATATGCTGGCACTGCAGGCCAGGGCTTTAACCCACTGTACACAGTTTTAGCTCTGGTGTGTTCTTTTTTAAAAAATATTTATTTGTTTGTTTGAAATATAAGGTGACAGAAATATAAGGTGACAGTTTGTTTGAAATATAAGGTGAGAGAGGGTGAGACATCTCAGAGATAACTATCTGCTGGTTCATTCCCCAAATGCCTGCAATAGCTAGGGCTGGACCAGGCCAAAGCCAGGAGCTCCATCCAGGTCTCCTAGTTAGATGGCAGGGACTCAAGTACTTGGAACATTATCTGCTGCATTCCCAGGCACACTAGCAGGAAGCTGGAATGGAAGCAGGGTAGCCTGGACTCCAAAATGGGATGCTAGCTGGTATCATAAGCAGTGGCTTAACCCCTTCAGCACAACGCATTCCTTTTAGTATGTTTCTTTCTTTCTTTCTTTTTTTTTTTCTTAAAGATTTATTTATTTATTTGAAAGAATTACACAGAGAGAAGAGATGCAGAGAGAGACAGACAGAGGGGGGTCTTCCATCCGCTGATTCACTCTCCAGTCGGCTGCAATGGCCAGAGCTGTGCCAGTCCAAAGCCAGAAGCCAGGAGCTCCCTCCTGGTCTCCCATATGGTGCAGTGGTCCGAGGACTTGGGCCATCTTCCACTGCTTTCCCAGGCCATAGCAGAGAGCTGGATTGTAAGTGGAACAGCCGGGACTCGAACTGGCACCCATATGGGATGCTGGTGCTTCAGGCCAGGGCTTTAACCCGCTGCACCACAGTGCCGGCCCCTTAGTATGTTTCTTAGAATAATGAGGATTCTCCTAAAAAAATTAACCATAATACCTATAAGAAATAGGAAAAGCCAAACTCTTTTTTCTACTCACATACTTTACTTCTGACCTTGGTGTATCAGAGTTTTTCCTTCACTCGTAACACTACGTGTATCTGAGTTTTTCCTCAACCATCAGTTTTGCAGTAGACACCAGCTGAGTGTGTACTCACTCAGTTAGATTCTGACACTATTTACTTGAAGACTGCCAAAAAACTGCCTCTGCTTTAGATGCTAATCACAGATACTGTATTGTGATGTGTTCTGATGGATTGACTGTACATTGGTATTCCCATGGTTCTCCTTGATTGGATAATTTGCTAGGAAGCTCACAGAACTCAGGGAAATTCTTTGCTTATGCTTACTGGTTTATGATAAAGGGTATTACAGAGGATACAGATGAGCACCCAGGTGAAGTAATACATTTGGCAATGTATGGGGCTGGGGCGGGAGGGGGGATGGCATGTGGAGCTTCCTTCTCTCTCTCAGTACCAACACCTCACATCTTCACCATGTTCATTGATCCTAAAACTCATCAAATAGCAGTTTAAGAGTTTTTAATGGAGCTTAATTTCTAGCTACCCTCATTTCCAAAGTGTGATGGGGTGGGCTGAAAGATCCACTCACCTAATTACTTCGTCTTGCTGGTGAGTAGTCCCATCCTGAGGCTGTCTTAGAGGGCCATGCCCTAAGTTCCCTCAGTAGCTTAAACTCAAGCATGATTAAAAGGGGCTCCTAGTGAGTAACAAAAGATAATTCCTGTCACTCTGGAAATTCTAAGGGTTTTAGGATCTCTGACAGGAAATGGAGACAAAGAACAAATATAATCCATGATACTATTATTAAATCCACATAAACCAAACAATTTTAATGTCCTTAAACAAGATACAAAGACATGCTACTTGTGGTATACTTATAAATTTATAAAAATTTTATTGAATGCTTATATGAAGTGTAAATGTCTTGTATTTATGTCTTTAAGAATGTCATAAAATGTTGAGCAGTGGTTGTCTCATTTAGTGTTTTGTTTGTTTGTTTTTTTTTTTTTTTGAAAGGCAGAGTTAGAAGGAGAGAGAGAGATCTTTTATCTGCTGATTTACTCCCCAGATGGCTGTAACAGCAGGGTCTGGACCAGGAAAAACCAGGAGTCTGGAACTCTGTCTGGGTCTTCCATATGAATGGCAGAGACCCAAGCACTTGGATCATCTTCCTCTGCTTTCCCAGGCACAATTAACAGGGAGCTGGATGGGAAGTAGAGCAGCTGGGATGCCAGCATTGCAGCTGTCAGCTTAACTCACTGTGCCAGAATGCTGACCCCCAGTTTAATCAATTTTTTTCTGAAAGATTTAATTTAGGGGCCGGTGTTGTGGCATAGTGATTAAAGCTGCTGCCTGTGATGCCAGCTTCCCACATGACACTGGTTCAAGACCAAGCTGCTGCACTTCCGATCCAGCTCCTTGCTAATATGCCTGGGAAAGTGGCAGAGGATGGCCCAGATACTTGCACCCCTGCACCATGTGGGAGACTAGGAGGAAGCTCCAGGCTCCTGACTTCAGCCTGGCCTAGCCCCAAATGTTGCAGCCATTTGGGGAGTGAACCAGAGGTTAGAAGATACCTGCCTCACCTTCTCTGTAATTCTGCCTTTCAAAGAAATAAAAAATAAATCTTAAATTTGTTTGAAAGGTGCAGAGAGAGGGAGAGAGAGACAGAGAGAAAGAGATCTTCATCCTCTGGTTCATTTCCCAAATGACTGCAGTGGTCAGGGCTGGGCCAGACTGAAGCCATGCGTCAGGACTTCCATCTTGGTCTCCCACGTGGGTGGCAGGCCAAGTACTTGGGCCATCTTCTGCTACCTTCTCAGGCACATTATGAGGAAGCTGAATCTGAAGTGGAGCAGCTGGGACTCAAACTGGTGTTCATGGGATCTGGCATTGCAGGCAGTGATATAACCCAGAACACCACAACGCTGACCCTAAATAAAAGGTTTAGTCTCTGGTACCATGCCTTGTAAGATATGTTTTTGATATATATTTGAGGAGGTTGAGTTGAATTTAGAACTGGTATGCTACTTTAAAAGTAGAATCCTATTTCTTTGTTTAATGTTCTTTGTAGAATTTTCAAAATGCCACAATTCATTGGAAAGAGTTTGGGGATTGGAGTTGGAGGATTTAGATTTAAGGTTGAGCCCTACATTCTGCTAGATGAATAGCACTGGATGGATTTTTCAAATTTTTGATCCTTAATTTCCCTGTTAGCTATATATGATAGGGTCAGCCTTAGAAGATTCTTAAAGGGATTAAAATATTGGGCATACTATCTTGTAAACAGTAAAATAATTTGTAAATATTTAAATTTTTTTTTTTTTTTTTAACAGGCAGAGTGGACAGTGAGAGAGAGAGACAGAGAGAAAGGTCTTCCTTTGCCATTGGTTCACCCTCCAATGGCCGCCACGGCCGGCGCACCGCGCCTATCCGAAGGCAGGAGCCAGGTGCTTCTCCTGGTCTCCCATGGGGTGCAGGGCCCAAGCACTTGGGCCATCCTCCACTGCACTCCTTGGCCACAGCAGAGAGCTGGCCTGGAAGAGGGGCAACCGGGACAGAATCCGGCGCCCCAACCGGGACTAGAACCCGGTGTGCCGGCGCCGCAAGGTGGAGGATTAGCCTAGTGAGCCGCGGCGCTGGCCTGTAAATATTTAAATTTTGATAAATTTTTTAAGCAAAGCCTGTGTATATTCCACATAAGAGGAATTTGGAATTACTAGATTTCTAAATTTTTAAAAGTTGTCTCAAGTCTATGTTTCCCTTTGATGTTTGTGACCAAGTTAAATGTATTGAACTTTATTGATTTCCTATTACATCTTTGGATTTAGACTGCTGTTTCTACTCAAAAACAGGTATCTAATTGAACATCTGTTTGAAAGATCTAGTTATCTTGTAAATAGAAAATACTGTTTAGATAATTTATAGTTGTATAGTAGTATTCAAACAGTATGGGAAATTATTCATTGTTAAGAGATTTTGGTGTATGTGTTCTTCTAAACTTGGCAATCAAATTACTTCAGACTGTGGTATTAAAAGTAGATGTGCTGGCGCTGCGGCTCAATAGGCTAATCCTCCGCCTGCGGCGCCAGCACACCAGGTTCTAGTCCTGGTCGGGGCGCCGGATTCTGTCCTAGTTGCCCCTCTTCCAGGCCAGCTCTCTACTGTGGCCTGGGAGTGCAGTGGAGGATGGCTGAAGTGCTTGGGCCCTGCACCCCATGGGAGACCAGAATAAGCACCTGGCTCCTGGCTTCGGGTCAGCGCGGTGCGCTGGCTGCAGCGCGCCAGCTGCGGCAGCCATTGGAGGGTGAACCAACGGCAAAGGAAGACCTTTCTCTCTGTCTCTCTCTCACTGTCCACTCTGCCTGTCAAAAAAAATTAAAAAAAAAAAAAAAAAAGTAGATGTTAGATTTGACTTACTTTAAAAGCTTAAGAATTATATGGGCATTATTAATACTACTTTAATTTTTTTATTTTTTATTTTTTTGCCAGGCAGAGTTAGACAGTGAGAGAGAGAGAGAGACAGAAAGAGAGTTAAAGACAGTGAGAGAGCGACAGAGAGAAAGGTCTTCCTTCCGTTGGTTCACTCCCCTAATGGCCACTACAGCCAGTGCTATGCTGATCTGAAGCCAGGAGCTGGGTACTTCATCCTGGTCTCCCATGCAGGTACAGGGACCCAAGCACTTGGGCCATCCTCCACTGCCCTCCTGGGCCACAGCAGAGAGCTGGACAGGAAGAGGAGCAACCGGGACTAGAACCCGGGGTACCGGCGCCTCAGGCGGAGGATTAGCCGTTGAGCCACAGTGCTGGCCAATTTTTATTTATTTTGAGAGGTAGAGAGCAAAAGCACTCCCATCTGCTGGTTCACTCCCCAAATACCTGCAATGGCTGGAGCTCAGCTAGTGCTGAAGACTCCAGGTCTCCCACATGGGTGGCAGGAACTGAATTAATTGAACCATCACTGCTTCTTTGTAGTGTCTGCATTAGCAAGAAGCCAGAGCTGGGAACTGAACTCAGGTACTCTAATGTGGGACACAGGTGTCTTAACTAGTACAGGCATTATATTAATCTTAGAGTTTTTCCTTGGGCATTCATACCATGATAGAGGAAATTAAGACTGAAAACTTTTTGAAAAAGATATTTGAAAGAGATCTTTTTTTTTTTTTTTTTAAAGATTTATTTATTTATTAGAATGAGTTACACAGAGAGAGGAGAGGCAGAGACAGAGAGAGGTCTTCCGTCCGCTAGGTCACTCCCCAGATGGCCACAATGGCTGGAGCTGTGCTGATAATGAAGCCAAAGACCAGGAGCTAGGGGCTGCTTCTGCTTTTCCCACGTGGGTGCAGGGGCCCAAGGATTTGGGCCATCTTCATCTTCCACTGCTTTCCCAGGCCATAGCAGAGAGCTAGACTGGAAGAGGAGCAGCTGGGACTCGAACTGGCACCCATATGGAATGCCAGCACTGCAGGTGGTAGCTTTATCTGCTGCACCACAGTGCCAGCCCTGAAAAAGATCTTTGAACTGCTGGTTTACTCCACAAATACAACAACTGGGGTGGGCCAGGTCAAAGCTGGGAGCTAGGAACTCAGTTTGGGTTTCCCATGTGGGTGGCAGAGACCTAAGTTCTTGAGCCATCATTTGCTGCCTTCCAGATATACATTATCAGGAAGTTGGAATTGGAAGTGGACCCAGAACTCAAGCCCAGGTGTTCCGTATGATAGCAGATACAGGCATCCCAAGTGATATCTTAATCGTTACGCCAGATGCCTGCCCCTTTTATTTGTTTTTATAAAGGCTTATTTATTTGAAAGACTGACAGAGGCAGAGAGAGTGAGCTAGCTACGTCCTGCTGGTTCACTCCCCAAGTGCCCACAACAGTCTGTACTATACCAGGAACTCTATCTGGGTCTCCCCTATATGGTGGGCAGGAAACCAAGTATTTGTGTCATCATCTGCTCCTCCTGTGTAGATTAGCAGAAAACTGAATCAGAAGTGGAATAACTGGGAATCACTCCCAGGCACTCTGATACGGGATGCAGGCAACCTAAGCAATGGCTCAACCTAGTGCACCCCAACATCAGTCCTAGACTTTTTGAATAACTAGTTTAATTGTCTCTTTGTGGATGTGAACTGTTTTGATTGCTCAGTACTCTAAAAAGGATGAAGTGCTGTAAAATCTTAATACGCATTGTAATCTGCAAATTACAATGATATGAATTGATTTTTAATGTTTCATGTTCTCAAAACCTGTAATTATGTCTGTGACTTGTTAGTGGTATAGACCCTTTTTTAGAATTGTTATGAAGAGGGGCCGGCGCCGTGGCTCACTTGGTTAATCCTCCGCCTGCGGTGACGGCATCCCATATGGGCACCGGGTTCAAGTCCACTCTAGCTCTCTGCTATGGCCTGGGAGGGCAGTGGAGGATGGCCCAAGTGCTTGGGCCTCTGCACCCGCTTGGGAGACCAGGAAGAAGTTCCTGGCTCCTGGCTTTGGATTGGTGCAAAAGTACCGGCCATAGCAGACATTTGAGGGGTGAACCAATGGAAGGAAAACCTTTCTGTCTCTCTCTCTCACTGTCTATAACTCTACCAATCAAATAAATTAAAAAAAAAATTGTCATGAAGAGATAAATGGGGAGGAAAATTTTTTGCTTTCATTTGGATATTTGAATGTGGCTGTGCTTTGGATGGATTATGAACCTTTCCTGTTACATGGTGAATATGTCTTTAAATGATTTAAGGTGAGATTTGAATATGATTTCTTTTTTTTTTAAGATTTATTTATTTTACTTGAAAGAGTTACACATAGAGAAAAAGAGAGGCAGAGAGAGAGAGGTCTTCCATCTGCTGGTTCACTCCCCAGTTGGCCACAATGGCCTTGAATATGATTTCAAAAGATGATTTAGTTATCCTGAAGAGAGCTTTTTACAGAAATTAGATGAGTTTAAAAAATTAAAGAAAATTTTGTTCATTACTTTTTGAAGAGCGAGAGAGGCATAGATAGAGAAAGATCTTCCATATATAGTTCACTCTTCAGATAGCTGGTACCAGGCCAGGCTGAAGCAATGAATCCAGAAGCATGGATCTCCTGCATGGGTGGCAGGGACTCAAGTGCTTGATTCATCACCTACCTCCTTCCAGGTTGTACATTAGCAGAAAGCTTTTGGGGCTGACATTTGGGATGGTAGTTAAATCACCACTTGGAACACCCACATCCCTATTGGAGTGCCTAGTTTCAAGTGCCAGCTTATGCACACTCTGGGAGGCAGCAGGTGATGATACAAGTACTTGGGTCCCTGCCACCATGTGGGAGATTCAGATTAAGTTCTGGCTCCTGCCTTTGGCCTGGCCCAGCCCTGGCTATTGAATGCACGTGGGAGGTGCACCATCAGATGGAAAATCTCTGTCATTTTCTTTATCTGTCACTCTGGCTTTCAAATAAAATAAACAAAAACAACTTTCTTTTACCTGAAGCATTTTTCTTTTCTAATTAAATTCTTCCTCATTCAGCAAGGCAAGTCATTTTTTTTTTTTTTTCTTTTGTAGGAACTATTTCATTTCTCCTCTGGACATAGTTTTTTCTTGCCTGTGCTTCCATAACACTTTAAAAACATTATAAATATAATATTGTTCATGTCTTGAGGGTAAAAACTTTGTTCTTCATATTTATACTCACGTGCATAACACAGAGCTAACTATGTAGTAGTTATATACCTGAATATTTAATGAAGTAATGACTGATGTAGAAAAATTCTCATCTGATATTTTACTTCATAGTATTTTGGCATTAAGCAGGTTTATAATTAAATATAGAAGTTTTATGGAGACCAGGAAGAAACACCTGGCTCCTGGCTTCGGATGGGCATGGTGCCGGCAGTAGTGGCCATTTGGGGGGTAAACCAGCGGAAAGGAAGACCTTTCTCTCTCTCTAACTCTGCCTGTCAAAAAAAAAAAAAAGTTTTATGAAATTAGTGTACTAGTTAATTGCTAAAAATTGAAACAAATGAAACCATTTAGCAAGATTTCAGTCTAATAGGTAAAAAATATTTTATTTCTGGTATTTTCTTTTCCTGTACATTTTGTCTTTATTTTTTTTTTTCTGGTTAAGCAATTGCTGTAGTGATTGAAATTTTCAAATATGGAGCTACCTTCCTTTGAATCTATTCTTCCTGTGACTTGGTCCTCATGGTTTTGGATATTTATTATTAACTTGGATGAAAGTACACATATATGAAGTGCTTTTGCAGATACAGTTTAGCGAAATTGGTAACAGTTTGAAAGTGTAAATAGGAAACTATCATAAAATAAGTTTCTTATAAGAATAAAAGGTGTTAGGGAGCAAGTGAATTCACTTTTCTTAAGAAAAGATAGCATATTTAGAGTTTTTCTTACGGTGTACTTTCTTCCACATTTGGTAAAAGTGAGTAATCGCTCTCAGAGTTTACAGTCTATTGAAATCTGTTTGTCTTTGATTTTTATCCATACCTGCAATGAGAAAAATAAATTTGTTTTTTCTAAAACGTCTTCCTTTTTTTCTTTAATGAATCATTAGCTGACAGCAGGAGCATCTGTGATTAGAAAATATTGAGTCTTTGTTAGTATAACAAAAGTTAAAATTTTTAAAGTTAAAATGTTAGATGTTTTAGTAGAATGAGGCCAATAATTTGTAGTAAATATCCATCTGTAAGGAGTACTAGTTAGGGAGCAGATCAGAGTTTCTGTATAGTCTGGTGTGTAAGCAAGCAGTAACAGCCTGAATTTTACAGCCCTTATGGAGGGCAGGCTCACTGCTGTTTAAGGTAGGTGCTGCTTCTTGTTAATTTTAGAGTCTAGGAGATCTGATATCCAGTTGTGGATCCAGACCTCAATCCACTACTTGGTAACTAAATACCACTGTTAATTGCACAAGTTACTTATCTTTTCTATGCCTTCTGTTCCTCAGTCATGTAGAGGGATACCAGTATCTATTTCCAAGGTTGTTATTTTTTTTATTAAAGATTTATTTATTTATTTATTTATTTATTTATTTGAAAGAGCTATAGAGAGGCAGAGAGAGAGCGTGTGTGAGAGAGACAGGTCTTCCATCTGCTAGTTCACTTCCCAGATGGCCACAGTTGCTGGAGTTGAGCCGATCCGAAGCTGGGAACTTCTGGGTCTCCCACACAGGTGCAGGGGCCCAAGGGCTTAGGCCGTCTTCAGCTGCTTTCCCAGGTCACAGCACAGAGCTGGATGGAAAGTGGAGCAGCAGGGACTCAAACTGGCACCCATATGAGATGCTGGCACTGTAGGTGGCAGCTTAACCTGCTGTGCCACAGCATGGGCCCCCCAAGGTTGTTCTGAAAAGTTGAGGATTTAGTTTAAGAAGTGCTGTTTTTTTGTTCATTTATTTATTTGAAAGAGTTACAGAGGGAGGGAGGGGGAAAGAGAGAGAGAGGTTCTATCCATTGCTTTAGCTCCCCAGATGGCCTTAATGTTCAGGGATGGGCCAGGCTAGAGCCAGGAGCCAGGAGCTTCTTCTAGGTCTCCCATGTGAGTGGCAGGCCCCAAGCACTTGGGTCATCTGCTGCTGCTTTTCCTAGGCAAATAGTAGGGAGCTGGCTTGGAAGTGGAAAAGCTGGAATATGAACTGTTTCCCAAATGGGATGCTGGTGGGCAGGCCACAGTTTTACCTGCTTTGCCACAATGCAGACCCCAAGAAGTGCTTAAAATAGTATCTTATGCATACCCCCATGTCTGTAATAGCTGCTCTTTTGTTAATTAAGTGATTTTAAGATACATTTGAAATAGGCTGGCACCGCGGCTCACTAGGCTAATCCTCCGCCTTGCGGCGCCGGCACACCAGGTTCTAGTCCCGGTCGGGGCACTGGATTCTGTCCCGGTTGCCCCTCTTCCAGGCCAGCCCTCTGCTGTGGCCAGGGAGTGCAGTGGAGGATGGCCCAGGTGCTTGGGCCGTGCACCCCATGGGAGACCAGGAGAAGCACCTGGCTCCTGCCTTCGGATAGGCGCGGTGCGCCGGCCGTGGCGGCCATTGGAGGGTGAACCAACGGCAAAGGAAGACCTTTCTCTCTGTCTCTCTCACTGCCCACTCTGCCTTTAAAAAAAAAAAAAAAAGATACATTTGAAATAAAAAGTTACATTTGGCTACTTGCAACAAAGTCATAGAAGTTAGAGGATTTTAAATGGTTCAAATAAGTGGGGCCGGCTGGTGCTGTGGCACACTTGGTTAATCCTCCGCCTGTGGCGCTGGCATCCCATATGGGCGCTGGATTCTGTCCTGGTTGCTCCTCTTCCAGTCCAGCTCTCTGCTGTGGCCTGGGAAGGCAGTGGAGGATGGCCCAAGTGCTTGGGCCCCTGTACCCGCATGGGAGAACCAGGAGGAAGCACCTGGCTCCTGGCTTCAGGTCGGCGCAGTGCTGGCCGTGGCTGCCATTTGGGGAGTGGACCAGTGGAAAGGAAGACCTTTATCTATGACTCTACCTGTCAAAAATAAATAAATAAATCAAGCTAATCTTTAAAAAAAATGATTCAAATAAGCAAAATTTACAATCTTGTAAGACGATTCTAGAATGAAGTTCATCTTCTGAGTCCTGATGTGAAGAAGAGAGAAGTTTTTTCCTTCATTCTGCTTTGCCAGTTTCAGGGTGTTGGCTTGTCCTAAACTGACTGTTCTGTTCCCAAAATATCAAAGGATGCATAGATTACCACAGCCAGAAAGGAGGCTGTTTTGTCTATATATTTCTGTTTAGAAGTCATAACTTTTTTTTTTTTTTTTTTTTAGATTTAGTTTGAAATGCAGGGGGCGGGGGGAAAGACAGAGATCTTCCATCTGTTTGTTCATTCCCCAAGTGGCAGCAATGGTGAGGGTTGGTCCAGGCTGAAGCCAGGAACCTGGAACTCCATCTGGGCCGTTGTCTGCTGCTTTCCCAGGTACATTATCAGGGAGCTAGATCGGAAGTGGAGCATCTGGAACTTGAAATGGCATTCCAATATGGGATGCTGGCATTGCAGGTGGCAGTTTAATCCACTGCACCACAAGCTAGCCCTGAATATTGTGGTTTTCTTAGCAAGAAATGCCAAGGGAGTGCTAGTGGAATAGGCAGCTAATGATATCTCCCTCAGTATCCTTTCCTGACTAATAACAGAATTGGCCCTAACACCTGAGGGAGAAGCTGATCCTAGAGTACAAATGCCCTCAACTCTCACCCAAAGGCTGTAGAAGAGTCACTGAGAGATGGTGAGGTAAGGAGCTGAGCAGGCGCAGTCTTACATCTGGACACCATGCTTCTGCTGTTTTTCTAATCTTCTCCAGTGTCAAGAGTGCAGCATTGGGCCTGGTGCTGTGGCACAGCAGGTTAATGCCCTGGCCTGAAGTGCCGGCATCCTGTATGGGTGCCGATTCTAATCCCGGCTGCTCCTCTTCCGATCCAGCTCTCTGCTATGACTTGAGAAAGTAGTGGAAGATGGCCCAAGTCCTTGGGCCCCTGCACCCAGGTGGGAGACCCGGAAGAAGTTCCTGGCTCCTGGCTTCGGATTGGCACAGCTCCGGCCGTTGCAGCCAATTGGGGAGTGAACTATCGGAAGACCTCTCTCTCTCTCTGCCTCTCCTCTGTGTGTAACTCTGACTTTCAAATAAATAAATCTGGCCGGCGCCACCATAGCTCAATAGGCTAATCCTCCGCCTGCGGCGCCGGCACACGGGGTTCTAGTCCCAGTCGGGCACCGGATTCTGTCTCGGTTGCCCCTCTTCCAGGCCAGCTCTCTGCTGTGGCCAGGGAGTGCAGTGGAGGATGGCCCAGGTGCTTGGGCCGTGCACCCCATGGGAGACCAGGATAAGTACCTGGCTCCTGCCATCGGATCAGCGCGGTGTGCCGGCCGCAGCGCGCCTGCCGCGGCGGCCATTGGAGGGTGAACCAACGGCAAAGGAAGACCTTTCTCTCTGTCTCTCTCTCTCACTGTCCACTCTGCCTGTCAAAAAAAAATTAAATAAAAATAAAATAAAACAAACAAATAAATAAATCTTTAAAAAAAATGCAGCATTGCACAGAAAAATCAACATGAGCTAGAGCTCCAGAGTATTTGCCTTACCTCTTCCTGAATTTTGTGACATGAAAGACATGTCAAACTTCCTCATTGCTCATCCTCAATGTCCTAGCAGCAAAAGACCGTAAGGAATACAACAAGTAGGACATTTTCAGTGTATTATATTGCATTATTAAAAAAGATATATTTATTTATTTGAAAAGCTGAGTTACAGAGGGAGAAAGGGAGAGACAGAGATCTTTCATCTACTGGTTCACTCCCCAATTGGCCATATTGGCAGGAGGTGGGCCAGTCTGAAGTCAGGAACCAGAAGTTTCTTTTAAGTCTTCCACATGGGTCCAGGGGCCCATGTACTTGAACTATCTTCTGCTGCTTTCCCAGGTGCATTATCAGGGAGCTGGATCAGAAGTGGAGCAGCTCGGACATGAACCGGTGATCATATAGGATGCTGGCGGGGCAGCCTGAAGTTTAACCTTCTACAGCTGGCCCTTATATCTCTTTATTAAATGAAGGAAAAAATGTTACAGATTACCTCTAGATATTGAGGACAGTGGCCACTGAGAAACTATTCATATAATTTCGAAACTTCTTGTGACCTTCTCCCCCCAGTTGTTTGAGTGATATTTTCAAGGAAAAGAGATTTTTTGGTAATTTTTTTTTTTTTTTGTATTTATGAAGTAAACAACTCTACAAGCCTGATATGGTGGAAAGTTTTAGTAGATGGTTTCTGACTAAAAATCCAGTGTAGAAAATTCAGAAATGATGCCGGCGCCGGGGCTCACTAGGCTAATCCTCCACCTGCGGTGCCGGCACCCCAGGTTCTAGTCCCGGTTGCTCCTCTTCCAGTCCAGCTCTCTGCTGTGGCCTGAGAGAGCAGTGGAGGATGGCCCAAGTGCTTGGGCACCTGCACCTGTGTGGGAGACCAGGAGGAAGCACCTGGCTCCTGGCTTTGGATCGACGTAGTTCCGCCTGTAGCGGCCATTTGTGGGGTGAACCAATGGAAGGAAGACCTTTCTCTCTGTTTCTCTCTCTCACTATCTGTAACTCTACCTCTCAAATAAATAAATAAAATCTTAAAAAAATGTGAATTATGTAAGATCTTACCTTTGAATGTTTTCTCTTTAACATAATCATCTTTTTACATTGTTCATTTATGGTTACATACCATTCCGTCTCCTGGTTTTGCTTAGTGTATCTGTTAATGTTTCCTCTAGTTTCTGTATTTTCTATCATTTTTTTGGCTGCATTTTATATTATGTTGCTAGAAAATAATTTTATTCAGTTCTCCCAATTTGGCCATTTAGGTTGATAATTTTTTATTGTAATAAAATAGGTACAAGAAAAATTTTTACCATTTTTAAAAGATTTATTTATTTATTTGAGAGAGTTACAGACAGAAAAGGAGAGACAGAGAAAGAGATCCTCCATCCACAGGTTCACTCCCCAGATGGCCACAATGGCCAAGGCTGGGCCAGGCCAAAGCCAAGATTCAGGAGCTTAATTTGGGTCTGTCATGTGGATTCAGGAGCTCGAGTACTTGAACCATCTTCTAATGATTTCCCAGGCACAATAACAGGGAATTGGAGTGGAAGTGGATTAGCGGGAACTTGAGCCAGCATCTATATGGATGCCTGCATTATAGGCGGTAGCTTTACCAGCTGTGCAACAATGCCAGCCCTGAATTTTGCCATCTTAACTATTTTTAAGTATACAGTGTTGTACAACTAACTTTACCATCCATCTTCTCTTTTTTCCTCAGAAATCTTTTATTTAAGGACTATAAACTTCATGTTGTTTTTTTTTTTTTTTTTTTTTTTTAAGATTTATTTATTTGAAAGAGCCACACAGAGAGAGGAGAGGCAGAGAGAGAGAGAGAGAGAGAGAGAGGGCTTCCATCCGATGGTCCATTCCCCAGATGGCCACAGCAGCTGGATCTGTGCCGATCTGAAGCCAGGAGCCAGGAGCCTCTTCCACCAGGCATCCACATGGGTGTGGGCCATAGCAGAGAGCTGGACAGGAAGTGGAGCACCCGGCCTCGAACCGGCGCCCATATGGGATGCTAGCGCTTCAGGCCAGGGCATTAACCCACTGTGCCACAGTGCCCGGCCCCCAAACTTCATGCTTTTTATAAATATAACTTTGGGAATATAATGATTGTTCCCACAGAATCTGTCCTCCCACCCATGCTCTCACTCCTCTTCCTCCTCCTCCTATTCCCATTCTTATTTTTTACTAAAATCTATTTTCAGTTAACTATACACATATGACTATACTGAAAGTTCAACAAATTGTATGAAAAAATAATTGTTCTTCAACAGAGGAGACAAGAGCTGTTCCAAGTCATTGCATCTTGAAGTGTTAATTTCACTTCTATAGATTACATTTTAGGTGTCTATTAGTTATCACAGATGAAGGAGAACATATGGTGTTTGTCCTTTAGGGACTGCCTCATTTCACTAAGTATGATGTATTCCAGTTTCATCCATTTTCTTCTGAACAAAGGATTTCCCCCTTCCTTCCTTCCTCCCCTCCCCTCCTTTCCCCTCCCCTCCCCTCTCCTCTCATGTCTCTCCTCTCCTTTTTTACTGCTGTGTAGTATTCCATGGTGTATATATCCCGTAATTTCTTTATCCAGTCTTCAGTTTGATGGGCCTTTGGGTTGATTCCATATCTTAGCTATTGTAAATTGAGCTGCAGTAAACATACCATCTATCTTTGTAACTTTGTTCATCTGGTTAAACACTCAATTCTATACTCATTAAAAACTTCTTATTATCTCTCCTCATTCCACCATTCTAGTTTGTCCCTGATTTTCACTACTCTAGGCTACCCCATGTAAGTAGTAATGATATTTGTCTTTTTGTGACTATTTCACTTAGCACAGTAATCTTCAAGTTTATTCAGGTTGTAGCATATGGCACAATTTCTTCCTTTTTAAGGTTGTATTAATAGTCTGTTGTATGGCTATACCACACCTCCCTTATTTATTTTTCTTTAGATGGACACTTTGGTTGCTTCCATGTTCTAGCTGTTGTAAATAATGCTATTTTGAACATGAGTGTACAGATATCTCTTTGAAGCCTTCCTTTCAATTTTTTGGACATACACCTAGAAGTGGGATTGCTGGATCAGATAGTCATTCTTATGTTTAACTTTCTGTGGGACTGTAGTATTTTTTTTTTGGGACTGCAGTATTCTTTCACAGTGGTTGTACCATAGGTTGGTAATTTTTGGGGTCACTATAAGTTACATCTTTCTGAAGATTAATTTTCATAATTTCTTTTTTTTTTTCAATTTATTTACTTGAAAGGCAGAGTTATAGAGAGGCAGAGGCTGGGGTACGGGGGAGGTCTTCCATTTGCTGGTTCACACCTCAGATGGCTGCAGTGGTCAGAGCTCCACTGATGTGAAGCCAGGAGCCAAGAGCTTATTGTGCGTCTTCCATGCAGGTGCAGGGCCCCAAGGACTTAGGCTGTCTTCTGCTGCTTTCCCAGGTGCGTTAACAGGGAGCTGGATCAGAAGTAGAGCAGCCGGGACTCGAATTGTTGCCCACATGGAATGCCAGCACTACAGGCGGTGGCTTTACCCACTATGGCACAGTGCCAGCCCCTCAGCATTTCTAATACTGACAGATTTTGAATTCTAACTGTTAAAGTTTTTTATCTTTTCAGAAGCAAGAGAAAAAGAGGAAGAAATGAACAGAGAGAAAGAATTAAGAAGACAAAATGAAGACATTGAACCGACATCTTCAGGCTCCAATGTGGTCAGAGATTGCTCAAAACAATCTTCTAGGTACCAGATTTTTCTTAAAAGGCTTTTATTAAAATATCTTTTTCTAGGTATTCCTGATAGTATAAAGTTGAGTGATTTCTTTTAGGCAATTGTGTATCCCTGGGACATTAAAAAGGCCTGTTATTTTGTGAATGGAATTTCAAAAAATATCCTAGATAATACTGTTGAAGTCTGTTTGATGATGATGGAACAACCATATACAGTTAGAGAGTTGTTGACAGCTTTGCATATTTTTTCATGCTTAATTTGGCATTTGTATCTTTTGTTCATCTTTCAAACATTTTGCATATATTATAACCTTTTTTAGTAGGCTCTTATTGAAATATGTTTTAAAAAAGAAAATGATTCGAGACACATTATAAAGTTTACTGAGTTGTAGGAAAAAGCAGCTGCTACAATTACTTTAAAATGGGCTATAATACTGTGTAACTATTAACTTTAAAGAACCAAATTATAGATATCAAATATGGATAAAATATAAGAAACCCAGTGTCTAAATATATTTTTTATCAGCTTGGTTTTATAGACTAATCATTGGTCAAATATAATGTCTACTGTTGAATTAACATTCTTCTATTTTTGGTAGGAAAAAAAAGATCTTCAGCAAAGCTAAATACAGAAAATGCCACTTGTATAATTTCATTTTTTACTCACCTGTTCTCTAGTGTGGATCTTTAGTGTCTGAATGCAGGCTTTTGAGCAGAATATTTATTTTTGAAGATTTATTTATTTATTATTTGAAAGAGTTACACAGAAGCAGAGAGACAGAAAGAGGTTCTCCATCCACCAGTTCACTCCCTAAATGATCGTAACAGCCAGAGCTGGGGCGATCTGAAGTCAGGAGCCAGGAGCTTCCCCCGGGTCTCCCATGTGGGTGCAGTTCTACTGCTTTCCCAGGCCATAGCAGAGAGCTGGATTGGAAGTGGAGTAGCTAGGACTCAAACTAATGCCTATGTGGGATGCTGCCACCATAGCCAGCGGCTTCATCCATTAGGCCACACCATCAGCCCCGAGCAGAATCTTTTTTTTTTTTTTTTTTTTGACAGGCAGAGTGGATAGTGAGAGAGAGAGACAGAGAGAAAGGTCTTCCTTTTTGCCGTTGGTTCATCCTCCAATGGCTGCCGTGGCCGGCGCGCTGTGGCCGGCGCACCACACTGATCCGATGGCAGGAGCTAGGTGCTTATCCTGGTCTCCCATGGGATGCACGGCCCAAGCACTTGGGCCATCCTCCACTGCACTCCCTGGCCACAGCAGAGAGCTGGCCTGGAAGAGGGGCAACTGGGACAGAATCCGGCACCCCGACCTGGACTAGAACCCAGTGTGCCGGCACCGAAGGCGGAAGATTAGCCTTATTTTTAAAAGATTTATTTATTTACTTGAAAGACAGTTATACAGAGAAGACCAAGAGATATCTATCTTTCATTTGCTGGTTCACTCCTCAAGTGGCTGTAACTTTTATTTGCTTCAGAGAAGTTTATGTTAGTTGCCATTCAAAGATTGAATACATAGAGAAGTGTGTCCTGTTTCCTGTGCAGTAAAACTTGAGGATATGAAAGAAGTATTGATGTTATTTAAATTTTAAGGTAGGCATTTGTATTTCAAGAAATTTATAGTCAGAAAGTGACTTTTGCTTATAAATTAGTTCCTAAATTTAAATTGTACAAATATTGATATTATTTAATACTTTGTAAAAATATCTTTTAAAAGTCTTCTGGGGAGCTGGCGCCGCGGCTCACTAGGCTAATCCTCTGCCTGCAGCGCCGGCACACTGGGTTCTAGTCCAGGTCGGAGCACCGGATTCTGTCCTGGTTGCTCCTCTTCCAGGCCAGCTCTCTGCTGTGGCCCGGGAAGACAGTGGAGGATGGCCCAAGTACCTTGGCCCTGCACCCTATGGGAGACCAGGAGAAGCACCTGGCTCCTGCCTTCGGATCAGCGCAGTGTGCCGGCCGCAGCGGCCATTGGGGGGTGAACCAACGGAAAAGGAAGACCTTTCTCTCTGTCTCTCTCTCTCACTGTCTACTCTGCCTGTCAAAAAAAAAAAAAAAAAAAAAAAGAAGTCTTCTGAGGAAAAAAATAGGGTTTAACTTTTTTTAAAAAAAGATTTATTTATTTATTTGAAAGAGTTATGCAGAGAGAGAAGGCGAGGCAGAGAGAGAGGTCTTCCATCCTCTGGTTCACTCCCCTAAATGGTCGCAATGGCCGGAGCTGCACTGATCCGGAGCCAGGAGCTTCTTCTGGGTTTCCCACGCGGGTGCAGGGTGAAAGGACTTGGGTCATCTTCCACTGCTTTCCCAGGCCATAGCAGAGAGCTGGATCAGAAGTGGAGCAGTCGGGACTTAAAGGGTGCCCATATGGGATGCCTGCACTTCAGTCAGTGGCTTTACCTGCTATACCACAGCGCTGGCCCCGGGTTTGACTTTTAACTACCTTCTCATCCGATACCTACTGTTTCTCAGTCTCTAGTGTATAGTTTGGCACCATTCGGAATCAAAGCATATTTTTAGAATTTTTAAAAATGGATTTATTTATTTGAAAGGCAGAGCAATAGAGAAAGGGAGAGATAAAGAGAAATGTCTACCTCTGGTTCACTTTTCAGATGGCCACAGCAGCCAGCTCTGGGCAAGGCCAAAGCCAGCAGCTCTATCCATGTCTCCCACATGGATGGCAGGGCCCAAGTACTTGGACCATCCCTGATGCCTTCCCTGGCACATTAGCAAGGAGCTAGATTGGAAGCCAGGAATCAAACCTGCACTCTGAAATGGGATTTTGGTGTCAGAAGCAGTAGCTTAACCTGTTCTGCCACTACACTGGCCCCAAAGAATATTTTTAAAATGGAATGTATTTTTTTCTTTCAGGGACATTTTTGGACATATTATGGACTTTGTTTTTCAGAATATCGAAAATATGTTTAAAAATTCTTTGTTTTTTGCCTTTGTACATTAGAAGCAAATTCAGAGATGGAGTTAGAAGTTACACAGAAATGATCACATCCATGCAGATTTTTGTTTGTTTGTTTTTGACAGGCAGAGTTAGACAGTGAGACAGAGAGAGACAGAAAGGTAGGTCTTCCTTTTCCGTTGGTTCACCTCCCAAATGGCCGCCATGGCTGGTGTATTGCTGCCGGTGCACTGTGCGGGTCCGAAGCCAGGAGCCGGGAGCTTCTCCTGGTCTCCTATGCAGGTGTGGGGCCCAAGCACTTGGGCCATCCTCCACTGCCTTCCCGGGCCACAGTAGAGAGCTGGACTGGAAGAGGAGCAACTGGGACAGAATCCAGCGCCTCAACCGGGACTAGAACCCTGGGTGCCTGTGCCACAGGTGGAGGATTAGCCTAGTGAGCCATGGCGCCGGCCCCATGCATATTTTTATTTGGGTGTTGGGCCTCGGTAATCAGCCATGAAATCAGCGTGGATCCATTTAGTTCTCTGTTTAGTTCTTAACATCTGAGCTAGTTAACTCACTTAACTTAGCTTGGTTGCTAAGGATCAGCATTTCAGGTTATAGTTCTCAGTGATTTGAATGATTTTGCGTTAAAGAAGTCTGGGACTTCTCAACCACTATACTGGAAAACTTGTGCTTTACTCACAAGGGAGAAAATTTGGGACTGTAAATAGGTTCATATAAATTTATTCTATCTTCTCAGCTATTATTTATTGAACATCTGGTGTGTTAGGTACTCTTTTAGCCAGTGGGGCTACAGTAGTAGGCAAATTAGATGAGATATCTCTTTTCACTGAGTTTGTATTCTGGTAAAAGTATTTTTTTTTTTTTTTTTTTGACAGGCACAGTGGACAGTGAGAGAGAGAGACAGAGAGAAAGGTCTTCCTTTGCCATTGGTTCACCCTCCAATGGCCGGCGCACTGCGCTGATCCGAAGGCAGGAGCCAGGTGCTTCTCCTGGTCTCCCATAGGGTGCAGGGCCAAGGTACTTGGGCCATCCTCCACTGTCTTCCCGGGCCACAGCAGAGAGCTGGCCTGGAAGAGGAGCAACCGGGACAGAGTTTGGCACCCCAACCGGGACTAGAACCCAGGGTGCTGGCGTTGCAGGTGGAGGATTAGCCAAGTGAGCCGAGGCGCCAGCCTTAAAGTATTTTAAGCACAGCTAATCAAGTAAGATAATTTAGGGTGTGTGCAGTAACCAAGTGAGATAATTAAGGTAATGGTGACTAATGCAGTGAGTGTGAAAGTTTAAAAAAGGTGTTCCCTGAGGGCTCCTAGAGATGATATTTGAGGAAACCTGAATTGTAACAAAGAGACCATTAACAGTCTATGGGGAAGAGGGATGGTGGATAATGATCGGTCTCAGAAAGCCTGGCAGTGTTTGGTAGAGATCTTTTTTTTTTCTTTTTTTAAAGATTTATTTATTTATTTGAAAGGCAGAGTTACAGAGAGCCAGAGAGAGAGAGAGTTCTTCCATCCACTGGTTCACTTCCCAGTTGGCTGCAATGGCCGGAGCTGCGCCGATCCAAAGTCAGGAGTGCCCATATGGGATGCCGGCACTGCAGTTAGCTGCTTTACCCGTTGTGTCATGGTGCTGTTCCCTGATAGAGATCTTAAATGAGAGTATATTAGTCCTTGGATCGGAAAATGGTTGGAAATTGGTAAGACAAGACCTAGAGAGTAAGATATTTTTGGACTCCAGGAATGCTACATTTAATTTATTCAAATTTGAATTAGTAGTGAGAAATAATTTCTGAAATTATCTTGAAGGGCTGGCTTTGTGGTACAGTGGAGTGCCAGTTTGAATCCTGGTTGCTTGGCTTCCAATCCATCTCCCAACTAATGGTTCTGGGGAAGCAGTGGAACGTGGCCTGGGTGCTTGGGCTCCTGCCATCAACATGGGAGACTTGGAGTTCTGGGCTTCTGGCTTTTGGTCTGGCCCAGTCCTAGCCATTGCAGCCATTTGAGAAGTGTACCAGTGAATAAAGAAACTCTTTCTCTCTCTGTCTCACCCTCTCTCTTTACTGCTCAAAGAAATAAATCTGGGGGAAAAAAAGGAATTCATTGAAACATTTTGGGAGTAATATTAGTTTGTGTACGTAGCTGGCTTTGTTTACTCCTGTGGCAGTCTTTGGATTTAATTAATGTTAATGGAGGCATTGGTTATTTCAGTGGTTTTTATTGTTATGGAGATAGTATTTTAGAGTTTTTCTTCCACATTCTGGTTTTTTTTTTTTTTTTTTTTTTTTTTTTTTTTTTTTTTTTTTTTTTTGACAGGCAGAGTGGATAGTGAGAGAGAGAGAGACAGAGAGAAAGGTCTCCCTTTTGCCGTTGGTTCACCTTCCAATGGCCGATGCGGCTGGCGCGCTGCAGCCGGCACACCGCGCTGATCCGAAGGCAGGAGCCAGGTGCTTATCCTGGTCTCCCATGGGGTGCAGGACCCAAGCACTTGGGCCATCCTCCACTGCCTTCCTGGGGCACAGCAGAGAGCTGGCCTGGAAGAGGGGCAACCAGGAAAGAATCTGGCACCCCGACCGGGACTAGAACCCGGTGTGCTGGCGCCGCTAGGTGGAGGATTAGCCTACTGAGCCACGGCGCCGGCCCCCACATTCTGTTTTTCTCTCTCTTCTTTATAAATAATAATGAACTAGTCAGCCTCTAATGTGTGATTTAAAAATAAAAAATTGGAGCCGGTGCTGTGGCACATTGGGTTAAACCACTGCCTGCAGCACTGGTATCTCATAAATAAATCTTAAGAGTCAGCACTGTGTAGTAGAAGGTTAAGCCTCTGCCTGCAGCACTGGCATCCTATATGGGTGATGGTTTGAATCCTGGCTGCTCTACTTCCAATCCAGCTCCCTGCTATTGCACCTGGGAAAGCAGCAGCAGATGGCCAAGTGCTTGGGCACCTGCACCCGGGTGGGAGACCCAGACTCCTGGTTTTAACTTGGCCCAGTCCTGGCTGATGCGGCCAGTTGGGGTGTCAACCAGGAGCTGGAAGATCTCTCTCTCTGTCTCTCCATCTCTGTTTGTAACTCTGCCTTTCAAATCAATCAATCAATCAATCAGTCAATCTTTGGTGATCATTTTCAGCCTTTGTCTTTACTGTTGAGGAACTGTTTTTTTTTCTTCATGCTATTTGTTGAATTCTTTACTTAGAGTAGGGTTAATCTTAGGAGTATAAAGTGAACTGAAAGGTTTGCAGTAAAATGTAACCCCTCAAAAAAAAGTAAACTGAAAAATAGGTCTTTATAAAAATTAAAGAGTTGGAATAGGAGAGGGAGGAGGAAGAGGGTGGGAGCGTGGACAAGAGGAAGAATAGGATGGGAAGTATCATTGTGTTCCTGAATCTGTATGGAAGAATTACACGAAATTTGTATACATTAAATAAAATTTAAAAACATCTTAAAAAGGTTTATTTATTTGAAATGTAGAGTGACAGAGAGGGAGAAATGGGGTGGCTGCAGGGAGGGGGAGAGATAGATAGATAGATAGATAGATAGATATCATCTACCTGCTGGTTCACTCCCCAAATGGCTGTAACAGCCAGGTGTGGCCCAGGCCAATGCTAGGAGTGAGAAACTCCATCCTGGCCTCCCACAAGGGTTGTAGGGACCCACATCCATAATCTGTCATCTGCTTCCCAGGCATATCAGCTGGACGCAGAGCAGGTGGGACTAGGGCTGGTGCTCTGATGTGGGATAACCAGTTTGTAAGTGGTAACTTCATCTGCTGTGTCCCAACGCCTGCCCCTGTAATGTGTAAGTACTGCTATCTGTATCTTTGTCTATGTTTGAGTAAAATAGGTAAGTTTTAAAAACTATTTAACATAAAATAGTATTTGAGGTAAACATTTTATCCTTGAGATGTTTTAATCTTTGAAATACACAGTAATCTTTGAAAACATTAAAAACTCAGTTGTTAAAAGGAGAGGCAGGATTTCCTAAGAAATCAGTACTTTCTCCAGAGTGTTTTCCATTGCAGCAGAGGTAAAAGAGTTTGTTTCTATATTTTCAGGGACACAAGCAGCAGTGGAAGTGAAGAGAGTTCAGATTCTTCTGATGATGAGTTAATTGGTCCTCCTTTGCCTCCTAAAATGGTAGGGGAACCAGATCAGCTAATGGAGGCAGATATTCTGGGTCCTTTACCTCCACCTCTTAATGATGATGAAGAAGAAGATGATGATGATGATGATGATGAAGGAGAAGATGAAGAGGAAGTAAGTGTTTCAGTGGTAATTTAAGAGTTCTTTAAAGGGGTTGACTCTGTGGTGTGGCAGATAAAGCCACTGCCTGCAGAGCTGGCATCCCCTATGGGTGCTGGTTTTAGTCCTGGCTGTTCTACTGACGATCCAGCTCTCTGCTATGGCCTGGGAAAGCAGTAGAAAAATGGCTTCTTGGGCCCCTGCACCCATGAGGGAGAACTAGAAGAAGCTCCTGACTTCAGATTGATGCAGCTTCAGCCATTGTGGCTATCTGGGGAGTGAAGTCAGTGGATGGGAGACCTTTCTCTCTCTCTGTCTCTGCCTCTGCCTCTCTGGAACTCTGCCTTTCAAATAAATAAATAAATAAATATTTTTTAAAAGAGTTCTTTAGAGAAGTATCTTGAAAGCTGCCAAGAGATCACTGCCATGCTAAACCATATTTATGAGTGAAAACAAATTTAAAAAGTGAAAAACCAGCTGGTGCCATGGCTCACTAGGCTAATCCTCTACCTGCGGTGCCGGCACACCGGGTTCTAGTCCCGGTTGGGGCGCCGGTTCTGTCGCGGTTGCCCCTCTTCCAGTCCAGTTCTCTGCTGTGGCCAGGGAGTGCAGTGGAGGATGGCCCAAGTGCTTGGGCCCTGCACCTGCATGAGAGACTAGGAGGAAGCACCTGGCTCCTGGCTTCCGATAGACACAGCACGATGGCTGTAGCGGCCATTAGGAGGGTGAGCCAACGGAAGGAAGACCTTTCTCTGTCTCTCACTCTAACTCTGCCTGTCAAAAAAATAATAAAAAAAAAAGTGAAAAACCATATGGGTTTGCTGCTGATTTGGTTTTAGGGAAAAAGACAGTGAATCATTATGCAAATTTGCCATAAGGGGAAACCTGCTAATGGGTCTTACTGGGTGAGGGTAGGAGATAGAGTAGATGTGGTAGAGGAAGTGAGACCCAGGGGTGGGGAAGGCCAGCTATGTTGCGACAGTGCCATTTTGCAGGAAGAAAGAACGGTTGGCCTGTCTATATGGCAAACCTATCAACTCTAGAAACCCTATTCCATCCTCTCATGACTGTGGCCTGAGATTCCCAGCCCCTCCTCCCCCCATTAGGTGAAACCTAACACCCTTTCAGTTATTTAAGCATTCAGCATTTCTTGACTATGTATTGTCCAGACCATCTAAGCTCATAGCTGATTCAGTAACCAGTTTCGTGTTGTGTTATCACACTCACTACTTACACTGGCATAGTGAACATGTGGAGGAAGAACAGTATCTGTGTTTGAGAAGCATATACACTTGTACATTTTTTTTTTAGAAGTCTATTGCATTTTCACATTAGCATGGCAACCTTCACATGATGAGCTTTCTTTTCTTGTACATTTTTTTATACTCTGATTCTATAACATTCACTGTCTGTAACTCTGCCTCTCAAATAAATGAATAAAATTTTGGAAAAACAGAGTATTTATTTATTTGAAAGAGAGAGGGAGAGATCTTGCATCTGCTGCTTCACTCTTCAGTTGGCTGCAATGGCTGGGACTGAGACAGCCAAAGCCAGGAGTCAGGAGCTTCTTCTTGGCCTCCCACAAGATTGGCAGGACCCAGGTATTGGGACCCTGTTACGCTGCTTTCGCAGGCCATTAGCAGGATTGCAAGTGGAGCAGCTGGGACTTGAATTGGTATCCATATGGGGTGGTGGCATTGCAGGTGGTGGCTTAACCTGCTGTGCCACAATGTGAGCCCTGCGGTAGGGCGTTTCTATTGCCCATTTAGTTCCTTGTACTTCCTTCTAAAAAAAAATAAAAAGTCAAAACTCTTTTTAAACATCAGATTTTTTTTTTGTTTTAAGATAAGATTTATTTATTTGCTTGAGAGACAGAGTTTCAGACGTGGAGGGGGGAGGGAGGGAGAGAGAGAGAGAGAGAGGGAAGGAGGGAGGGAGGGAGAGAGAGGTCTTCCATCTGCTGGTTGACTCCCAAATGGCTGAAATAGCCAGAGCTGGGTCAAACCAAACGCAGGAGCCAGGAGCTTCCTCAGGGTTTCCCATGTGAGTACAGGGGTCTAAGCACTTTGGCCATCTTCTACTGCTTTCCCAGGCTGGCTCCCAACATTGTTTTTTTTTTTTTTTTTTTTTTTTGTTTAATTTTATTTTTGAAAATTTATTACTTACTTGAAAGAGAGACAAACAGAAATCTTCCTTCCATCTGCTAGCTTATTCCACAAATGTCTAACAGCTGGGGTGGGCTAAGTGAAGGCACAGTCTGGAACTCAATTCAGGTCTCTCATGTGGGTAACAGGGTACAAAGTACTTGTATAATCATCTGGTGTCTCCTAGGGTGCATTAGCAGGAAGGCTGGAATTGGAAGCAGAGCCAGGGTTTGAACCCAGGCACTCTAATATGCAGGCATCCCAAGTGGTGTCCTACCTTTTCTGCCAAGCACCTGCCCCTAAACATGATGGCCCTAGAATTAGAAGGAAAATTCCCAGAGTACCTGTTAGTAGATACATGATACACTATACTACCCAACTGTGATTAATTTTTATATGCATTTTACTTCAGTTACTGGTTGCTAATTGTATATAATGTTGCTGTAGAAGTCATTGGGTTGGAAGTTTTAATGTGCACCATAATTTCTTTTGATGACATACTTTACTTTTCCTTCATTCTATTTTATTCACCTGCATTAGTAATAAAATTGTTCTTGCAAATAGAATTTGAAAGTTTGTTATTTTTCATGGAATTATATAAGTAACAAAAATTTAGATTCAAGGGGTCATAGAAAGGTGAAAATTATTTTTTAACCATTCTTGTTGCTTGTTCATGATTCTAATTTTTTATGATTCTAATTCTTTAAAAAATTTGTTTCTTTAATTTATCTGAGAGGCAGAGAGCAAGAGTGAGAGAGAGAAAGAAAGCTCCCCAACTGCTAGTTCACTCCCCAAATGCCTACAACAATGTTGGGGATTGGTATCTCAATCCAGAGTCTCCTGTATGAGTAGCAGCAAGACCCAACTACTTGAGCCATCCCCTCCTGTCTCCCATGTTGCACGTTAGCAGGAAGCTAGAATTGAGAATGGAAACTCAAACCCAGGCACTCTAATGTGGGAGATGGGCATTCCAAACAGCTGATAGGCCAAGTATCTATTCCATATTTATATATACTCAATATATATATGTATATATATATTTTGTATGTATATATATTTATGTATATATATAGTTTTGAGTAAAGAGGATTGTAACTCATAAAGTAGAGACTTTGGGATTATTTAAGATTTTCATTATCCTTGCTATCCTGTTTCCCATTGCTACAGAAAATCAAAAGTTGTATTTTTATGACTGTAACTAAAGGCTAGATGTAACAGTGGCTTTTTAGTTGTGAGCACCTGTTTTTCATGAACTTTGTCTGACACTCTGGCTGGCACGTTCTACAGGAGAGAGTCCAAGTTTGGGCCACCACTGTGCTGCTCTGTCTTTTAGTCTGAGGTCTCTCATCCTCTTGGCCTTGATCTTTGCCAACCACCTGTATCAGTCAGTCTCCTTCCCTCAAATGTAGGGAAAATTTGAAGAATTAAAAGTGGAATAAAAATCTCTTTTAGTTCATAGGAGTTGATAGCAATGAGATGAATCATGTAAACAGTTAACCCTGGGATTGTCGGATACTAAACACTCAAAATTGCTCTTTTAATCTTTCTCATCATTATTACCAGTGTTTGAATAATGATCAATTTTAATTTGATTGAAGCTGACTGGGAAGAAAAGCTAAAAAAAAAAAATAGTGTGTAGAAGAATAGTGTGTAGAAGCTTAATGGTATTAACTTTAGTGGAGAATTAATGCTCTTTAAAACAGAGCAATTTAATTACACCTGCAAGATTTTGTCAGCAGAGGATGCTAGAGGCTCTTTTCCAAAATCCAGTGATTTGTTTCATAGCATTTCCAAACTGCTAATATGTGAAGGTCATCGTTCTTTAGAATGGGCACTAGGGGGCAATAGAAACATTTTGGCAAGAATCCATTTTTTCCACAACCCTCCCTTGTCCATAGTGAAAGGGAAAAAAAACTTTTATAAATAATGCCTTCTACAAATTGAAACAAGTGAGTTTGAGGTTCAGATTAATGTTGGGATAATTTTAAAACCTTTTGTTGTTTGACAGTGTTATGACAAATAACATTTAAAGTTTCTTTTCTTAAATCTTCTTGGATAAGATCCTTGTATAGGACAAGTTTTAATGGTATGAATATTAAGGACAGGCTCTTCATAATTTAAGATTTATATTTGTTAAGTCAAAAAAGGTTTGTTTCTCTGCTCATCAGAGTAACCCAAACTTTTAAAAATGCATGTCGGGTCTTGTTGCTTCTTGGCTCTAAATCCTCTGGTTTCTTCCTATCACAATGTTAAGAAATACAAGATCCTTGCCTTCCTGGCCTCTACGGTCCTGCATGACTTGGCTTCTGCAAGTCCCACCAACTTGATCCCCTTCTGCTCTCTTTCTCTGGCCTTGCTGACTTTTCTGCTTTTCTTTGAACAGCTGCTCTTGTTTCCAGTTGTTTACACTCTACTGGGATCATTGGTCAAACTTTAACTTCTCTGACCACCTTATCCAATAACCCCCCACCCATCACATTGCTTTTCCTGGTGGTGCTTTGTGGTACTTGGTACTGTCTGACCATGATCAACATAATTGGTTGATTGTCTTTCTCCTCACAAGAATGTAAGTTTCCTAGGATAGTCACATTGTCTCTTTTACTTCTGAATTCCCAGTGGCACTCAAGAAATATTTGTTGAATGAATGGCCATCCTTGGCTGTGGTCATGATTACTTGCTTCCCTCCAAACCTTTCATTGAATCAAAGCTAGCTTCTGCTTTCTCAGTTATCCTTTAGAAAGTCAGGAGCCTATACATTCACATTTCCAGGCTAATCTTGCCACAGTTCATTCTCAAAAAGATGCCTTCTTCATTTTTTTTTTTTGATTAATTAATTAATTTGAAAGAGTTACAGAGAGATTGAGGGGGAGGGGGACAAAATCTTCCACCTGTTGGTTTATTCCCCAGATGGCTGCAATGGCCTGGATTGGGCCGGGTTGAAGCCAGAAGCCAGGGATTTCATCCGGGTTTCCTATGTGGGTGCAGGGACCCAACCACTTGGGCCACCTTCCACTGCTTTTCCAGATGCATTAGCAGGGAGCTGGATCTGAAGGGGAGGAGCCAGGACTCAAACTGAAGGCTGCCTTCATTTTTCAGCTCCCATTGCCAGGTGGGCTTTTGTATCCATTCAGGGGTCCTTTTCTGCCTCTGCACAGTGATTTTTATTTTGTTCAATAAATTTTTTATGCATCTGCTATGTGAATGGACACTAATCTCAGTAATTAGAGTGTGGCGGAGAAGATGGCCTAGATTATGTGGATAATACCAAGCATATCTTAAGTACAAAGAAGATGAGGGTTACTTTTATTTGACTGTTTGTAACTTTCTCAGTTGCAGGTTGTTTGAACGTGTAAATATTCAGCATTATGCTTTGGTATACATCTGTCAATATCATGTAGAAGCAGTACAGTGAATTACAAATCTTGCAGATATAAAATTTCATTCAGATTATGGTAGCAATGTTACTGTCATCAGTACTTGTGTAAAGTTCTAGAAACTTTTTTTTTTTTGTATTTCACTTTCATTTCTCTTATTAGTCCAGGTGCTTATTGTAAGGTGCAGATTGGTGCCTCTTCACACAGGGAACCAAATATAAGAAAAAAGGGGTACAGAACAGAGAGGAGGCAGGGTACGAATTTGCAGCCAGACCAAATATATTCAGAGAAAATAAATCCGTAGAGGTGGGCGACCAACTGGCAGCATGCACACAGACTGAACGTGTGGCAGAGGGCTCAGACCCCAGGGACTGGACTTTTTTTTTTTTTTGACAGGCAGAGTGGACAGTGAGAGAGAGAGACAGAGAGAAAGGTCTTCCTTTTTTGCCATTGGTTCACCCTCCAATGGCCGCCGCGGCCGGCGCGCTGCGGCCGGCGCACCGCGCTGATCCGATGGCAGGAGCCAGGAGCCAGGTGCTTTTCCTGGTCTCCCATGGGGTGCAGGGCCCAAGCACCTGGGCCATCCTCCACTGCACTCCCTGGCCACAGCAGAGGGCTGGCCTGGAAGAGGGGCAACCGGCACAGAATCCGGCGCCCCGACCGGGACTAGAACCCGGTGTGCCGGCGCCGCTAGGCGGAGGATTAGCCTAGTGAGCCGCGGCGCCGGCTTGACTTTTTTTTTTTTTTATCTTTTAGGCTGGCTAGGGGTGGGTGTGGGGATAGGGGGCAGAGGTGAATTCCTCCATATAGGTCTTTCAGTTTTGGCCTGCCAGGCTTCCAAACCTGGGGAAGAATGCAGGGTTAGGGGGTGGCATGGGATATAAAGACAATAGAGTGTGAGACCAAATTGAAATTCAGGGACAAGGAATAAATTCTGATTTTGTCTGTCCTTTGGGCAATGAACTAGAATGGCTGAGTCTTATGTTCTTGTTGCATCACTTATGTCTTCCTACAGATGCCTCATCTCTTGCCTATTTCCCTCATGTTTCATTTTACTTAAGGCTTTTCATTTTTCCTAAACTTAATTCACTTTAATTTTTGTTTCCTCTTGTTTTTTTTCCTCTTTGATACTTTTAAAACTTATTGGGCTGTTTTGCTTATTTGGAAGGTAGAGAGAAAAAGAGACAGAGACAGAAGGAGATTGTCCGTTCACTAGTTCACTCTGCAGCTGGGTCTCCTTCATGGGTGACAGAGACCTAAGTACGTGGGCTGTTGTCTATAGCTTCCCCAGCACACTATCAAGAAGCTGAATTAGAAGTAAATGATATGGGATATGGGCATCCCAAGTGTTGACAAAACCCATAGCATTATAATGCCCACCTCTGCTTGTCTGTCTCTTTCTATTTATCTTTTTTTTTTTTTTTTTTTTTTTTTTTAAGATTTATTTATTTGAAAGACAGAGTTACGGAGAGAGGTAGAGACAGAGGGAGAGGTCTTCTCTCCATTGGCTCACTCCCCAGATGGCCACAACAGCTGGAGCTGCACCGATCTGAAGCGAGGAGCCAGGAGCTAGGAGCTTCCTCCGGGTCTCCCACGTGGGTGCAGGGGCCCAAGGACTTGGGCCATCTTCCACTGCTATCCCAGGCCATAACAGACAGCTGGATCAGAAGTGGAGCAGTTGGGACTCAAACTGGCACCTATATGGGATGCTGGCACTTCAGGCCAGGGCTTTATTCTGCTGCGCCACAGCGCTGGCCCCCTATCTTACTTTTAATTAGAGAGGCAGAGAGAGAGAGAGGGAGACAGGGGCAGAAAGAGCAAGTTCTCATGTACTGGGTCACTCCCTAAATATCCTACAACAGTCAGGGTTAGATCTCAATCCAGGTCTCCCCCATGGGCAACAGAGATTCAACTACTAAACTACCTAAGCCATCACCTCTGCCTTCCAGGGCCTGCATTAGTAGGAAGCTAGAATCAGGATTAGAGCTGGCTATGAAACTCAGGTACTTCATTGACATCTCAGCCTACATTTTTTTTTTTCTTTAAAGATTATTTATTTGAGAGGCAGAGTGAGAGAGAGAGAGAGAGAGAGAGAGAGAGAGAGAGAAAGAGAAAGAGAAATAAATGCCTTCCATCCTTTGGTTTACTTCCTAAATGGTTGCAATGGCTGGAGCTGAGCCAGTCCAAAGCCAGGAGCTTGGAACTTCTTCCAGGTCTTTCACGTGGGTGCAGGCACTAAAGCATTTGGGCCATCTCTAGCTGCTTTTCCAGGCACATTATCAGGGAGCTGGATCAGAAGTGGAGCAGCTTGGGCTTGAATGGGCTCCCAGATGGATGCCAGCACTGCAGACAGTAGCTTTACCTGCTACGCCACAATACCAGCCCCTCAGCCTGCATCTTAACTGGCAGGTTAAGCACCTGCCTCAGCTTTGTTTATTGATCTTATTTTGTTTCTGCCTTTCAGATTAGAAAGTATTCTTTTTTAAAAAAGTTTTATTTATTTTTGAAAGTCAGGAGCTTACAGAGAGAGAGAGAGAGAGGAAGAGAGAAAGGAGGTAGGGATTGCTCATCCACTGATTCACTCCGCAGGTGGCTGCGATAGCCTGCACTAGGCCATGCTGAAGCCATGAGCTCCATCCTGGTCTCCCACGTGGTGGCAGGAGCCCAAACACTTGGGCCATCTTCTGCTTTCCCCAGGCCATTAGCTGGGAGCTGGATTATAAGTGGAACAGCCAAGACTGAACTTGCACCCATATTGGGTGCTGGCATTGCAGGTGGCATCCTTACCTGCTGCACCATAGTACTGGCCTCAAGGTATTATTAATTAGAGATAAAAGAAGGGACCTGTTCGTGTTTGGCTCCTTCACTTTCTGGAAAAAGTTCCTGGCTCCTCAGTTGAGTCTGATTCAGCCCTTGACATTGTGGCCATTTAGGGAGCAAACCACTGGATAGAAGATCTCTTTCTCTGGCTCTCTCTGGCTCCCTCTTTTTCTCTGTAACTATGCCTTTCAAATAAGTAAAATAAATCTTAAAAAAAAAAAAAACAAGAGAAAGACTCACACAATTATTTTATGCAGTCCTCCAAATGTTAATGAAAAAAGCCACAGAAACAGATGCATCAGTTTTTCGGCTTAGTAGATGTAAACACAGTATTCAAAAGCAAAACAACCCCCTGGATCTTTCACCCTTTCTATTTACATGTGTGAAAGTGGAAGATTTGTCTGTGTTGTCTTGCAAAGGATTTTTTAATGTTTTAATCTTATATTTCAGAAAAGTGCTTTTAAAATCATGGATATTTGCCAACATTGATCTCATTTGTCTGTTAGTAGAATTAGGTACTTTCTGTTTTCATGATGATAACCTTTGCATCTGAATGAATGTTTTATATATATATATATATATTTTTTTTTTTTTGACAGGCAGAGTGGACAGTGAGAGAGAAAGACAGAGAGAAAGGTCTTCCTTTGCCGTTGGTTCACCCTCCAATGGCCGCCGTGGCCGGCGCGCTGCGGCCGGCGCACTGCGCTGATCCGAAGGCAGGAGCCAGGTGCTTCTCCTGGTCTCCCATGTGGGTGCAGGGGCCCAAGCACTTGGGCCATCCTCCACTGCCCTCCCGGGTCACAGCAGAGAGCTGGCCTGGAAAAGGGGCAACCGGGACAGAATCCGGCGCCCCGACTGGGACTAGAACCCGGTGTGCCGGCGCCGCAAGGCGGAGGATTAGCTTAGTGAGCCAAGGTGCCGGCTGAATGTTATATTTTTAAGGTACCAAATTGATACACGCCTATAAAAACAACACCAACAGAGCTTTTTACATTTGTTTGTGGACCTTGTTCCTTATTTGGGAAGACCTTTTGTTCACGCTATTTGTTTCTGCGTCTGAGAAGTGCAGCTAATTGTGAATTTGAAATGAAACCAAGACTACCAAGTTGATTCACAACCTACCAGGCAGCTGTTAGATGGTGATCTTGCCCTTTAACCAGTGATCTGGATTAAAATCAGGGAGTCTTTATTCACTCTTGCATCCCTCATTGCCTTGTACACTATAAATAGGGATTAAATTTTTTTTTTTGATTAAGTGAACAAATTAGTGGCATAGTCTTGGTTTTTACTATCATAAAAAGTGATGCCTCAACAACTTAGGAATTCATTGTTAATCTGTACTTTTATATCTGTAGCCCTCTTTTGTTTGATGATAGATAGCATGTGCTCAAATGTAGACCCAGATAATAAATAGTGCAGCAGTTTTCCAAGCACTTAAGATTAATTAATTTGTTTAGTCCTCTCAGTACCTCTGTGAAATGAGGATACTTTTACCCCTCTGGCAACTAAGGAAAATGATACTTAGAAGCGCCAAGCAACTTCCCCAAGGCTAGCTGGTAGTAAATGGTGGAGCCAGGCTTCAAGTTTAGGGAATTCATGTGCTTAGCCGTTTTACCCTTCTTTGCTACTGGTCGTGACCTGTCCTTCTCAGAGTCATCTTAAGAGTCCCACACTTGCCTCATGCACTATCTGTACAAACTATGAAAAGTGATTATGACTGTGTTATGTGTTCCAACATACTTTGCCTCTAGCCTAGATGCTGTCCAGTACTTAGTACCACTCCATTTATGTAAGCAAAGACCCTTCTAGAGTACATTGTGGCAGTCCTGTCTCCTTGATCAAGGAAGAACCTTGTCATTATTCAGAATCTAACTTATTTTCTCTGAAAGGAGAGCTGTTTCTCTTCATGGAAGCCTTCACTGTCTCACAGAAATGCAGTGGAATATCTCCTCCTTTATGCTACTTTTGTATTTATTATTTGCTTTTATTTTATTTTTATTTGTTTATTTTTTTATTTGAGAGAGTTACAGAGAAAGGGAAAGACTGAGAGAAAGGTCTTCCATCTACTGGTTCACTCCCCAAATGGCCGCAGCGGCTGGAGCTGGGCCGATCTGAAGCCAGGAGCCAGCAGCTTCTTCTGGGTCTCCCATGTGAGTGCAGGGACCCAGGGACGTGGGCCATCTTCTGCTGCTTTCCCAGGCCATAGCAGAGAGCTTGATCAGAAGAGGAGCAGCCCTGAAATGAACTGGCGCCCTTAAGGGATGCTGGTGCTGCAGGCAGAGGCTTAGCCTACTATGCTACAGTGCCGGCCCCTATTTGATGTATAAAATAAAAGCTTTATTGAGATTCATATATACTAAAATTCACCATTTTGAATATATAATGTAGTTATATTTTGTATACTCACTGAGTTGTGTAATCATCATCACTATCTACTT
Source organism: Oryctolagus cuniculus (assembly GCF_964237555.1). Classification (NCBI taxonomy): domain Eukaryota; kingdom Metazoa; phylum Chordata; class Mammalia; order Lagomorpha; family Leporidae; genus Oryctolagus; species Oryctolagus cuniculus. The sequence continues at coordinate 62,875,021 of NC_091445.1, forward strand.
TGAAAGCCCTTTTGCCCCCTGGAAAGAAACTTCTGCACCCTTTAGATTTCACTGCTTATTCTCTCCCTACTACCACAGTAGACAGGGAAATTGAGGCTCTGAGAAGAGATTTTTCCTTCTTACCACTGCTAAGTAACAGAATCCAATTTCTTGCCTTCTTCTTACCTTGTCTTTTAACACAGTATGAGTGTTTACTAAGTGGTTATTGGATGAAGGGCTGCAGCTATTAAAAAAAATTTCACGTTACCTGTCACTTTTGAAAAATTGTGGGGTAAGATTTTTGCTAATTCAGTTTTGAAATTGAGTTGCAAGAGTTTTGATTTTTTCTTATGAAACTTATCTGAAGATACAAAATATAACCAAAACTATTACAGGACTGGGAGCTTGTGTTGCAGGCTAGTGACCATCTCAGGAAACCTTTGCTTCTTTTTTTTTTTTTTTTTTTTTTTTTTTTTGACAGGCAGAGTGGACAGTGAGAGAGAGAGACAGAGAGAAAGGTCTTCCTTTGCCGTTGGTTCACCCTCCAATGGCCGCCACGGCCAGCGCGCTGTGGCCGGCGCACCGTGCTGATCCGATGGCAGGAGCCAGGAGCCAGGTGCTTTTCCTGGTCTCCCATGGGGTGCAGGGCCCAAGCACCTGGGCCATCCTCCTCTGCACTCCCTGGCCACAGCAGAGGGCTGGCCTGGAAGAGGGGCAACCGGGACAGAATCCGGCGCCCCGACCAGGACTAGAACCCGGTGTGCCGGCGCTGCTAGGCGGAGGATTAGCCTAGTGAGCCGCGGCGCCGGCCTGAAACCTTTGCTTCTTACATCAGCGTGCGTGCGCATCCCTGGGAACCCTGCGAATACGTAGATTCTGATTTAGTAGGTCTGGGGAGAAGCCTGAGATTCTGAACTTCTAACAAGTTCTCAGGTGTTCATGGTGTTGCTGTGTGGACCACATTTTGAGTAACAAGGCACTGGAGTACATTTTTAGCTTCTATAAGAATTATGAGATACCAGACCAACAGAAGCGTGCCTGACTCTTTACTCTGCTTATAAAAAATGCTTTGTTCCCAAATGAATCCACCAACAAATGCTTTATTTTTGTGGACAGAAGGTTAAGATCTTGAGACATTAAAAATTATTTGACAGGCAGAGAGACAGAGGGGTGGGGAGAAAGGAAGAGAGATGTCTCCTATCACTCTCCAAATGCCTATAACAGCTGGGGGCTGGGCCAGGCCAAAGCAGGGAGTCAGGAACCCACATCTTCCATGTTGTGGCAGGAACTCAGTCACTTGAGTGTTATCTGCTGCTTCCCAGGGTCCATGTTAGCAGGAATCTGGAATTAGAACACAGGCATTCAGATAAGGGTATAAGCATCACAAATGGCATCCTAACTGCTATGCTAAATGCCTGTCTCATACCTTGAGGCTTTGAGAGGATAATTGGAACAGCTTGTGAGTATATACATCCTTGCCTGCAACAGGCTAGTTGTGGGTCTTTTTTAGGAATAGGAAAAATGGTGAAACTCAGACCCAGCAAAGCTGATGAAATTCTCCCTCCTCCTTTATTGTTGTAAAAGAAAGTCGTCTTTGGAATGGGAGTGAAGATGAGAGAGTATCATTATAGAAGTCCCCAAAAGCCAGTTTGCTGCTTCTGAATTCTGTTACAGTCCTTTTTTGTTCCTGATCTGCTCCCCTGTTCTTTCATTCCCACCTGGAATGGTTAATACTGTCTGGGTGAGGGATAAGAGTGGATTCCTAATGTAAATATTAATAGTAAATAACTTAAAAATGAATATTGATATAAATGAGTATTGCTAGGCATTATAGCTGTATATATATAACTAATATATATTTTATTGTATATATAACTATATATATATAAAACTAAACTAACCTTAGAGGTTAGTAACTTTTTCTTTTAACTTGTCAGTGGCTCTTTTTTTTTTCTTCTTAAGATCTATTTATTTGTTGGAAAATCAGAGCTACAGAGGAGGGGAGAGAGAGAGAGAGAGAGAGAGAGAAAGAAATGTATCTTTCATCTGCTGGTTTACTTCTTAGATGGCTGTAATGGCCAGGGCTGGGCCAAGGGCTTCCTCCAGGCCTCCCATGTAGGGTAGCAGGGGACCAAGAACTTGGGTCATCTTCTGCTGCTTTCCCTAGACCATTAGCAGGGGAGTTGGATGGGAAGTAGAGCAGCTGGGACATGAATCAGCACCCATATGGATGCTGGCATTGCAGGAGGTGGCTTTACACACTATGCCGTAATGCTGGTCCTGAGGTTATTATCTTGTAATGAAGAAATTATTTGCCTTCTAATTACATAAGAAATCGCTGAAACATTACGGTTGCATAGCTTTACCTGAGACAATAAATAGTTCAATCAAATGTTGTAGAAAACTTTCTAAGACAAAAATATATAAATGTTGTAAAAAGTTACTGTTTGCCATTGGAAGTTTTTGATGACAAGTGACATGGGAAGAGTCACTTGATTATGGTTGTAGTGAGCGATGTGGAGAGAAGTGAACAAGTAGGAAATCAAAGAAGGACTACTCAGTGACACAGGATTGTCTTTGTGGCTCCAGATGTGAATAAGTGTAAGAAATCATCGTCACTGAACTCAAGATTTACCGGGTGTCTAAGTTTTTAAGGGAAAAACCTGAGGCTTTATGCAGTTAAATGTTTGTCTGAAGGTTACAAATGAAGTTAATTGCAGAGTCCTATCTAGACTTCAGGACTACAGACTTAAAGCAAGTAAGACTGAAATATTCAGATATTTATAAGGTGTGAACAAAGTGGTAACGTTGGGTTGGACATTTGGCACAACAGTGAAGTTGGTGCTTGGGAAAACCACTGCCCATATTGGAATGCGTGGGTTGGAGTCTTGGCTCCATTTCCAATCCTAGTTTTCTGCTAATATGCACCTTGGGAGGCTGCAGGGAATGGTTCTAGTACTTGGGTCCCTGCTACCTGTGTAGGAGAGCTGGATTGAGTTCCTGGTTCCTGGTTTCCATCCTTGGTTATTGGTGGCATTTGAGGAGTGAACCAGAAGGTGGAAAATCTTTCTCTCTCTTCCCCTCTCTCCCTCTACCTTGCTCTTGCTCTTTTTGCCTTTCAAATAAAAATTTTATTTATTTATTTATTTATTTTTGACAGGCAGAGTGGACAGTGAGAGAGAGAGACAGAGAGAAAGGTCTTCCTTTGCTGTTGGTTCACCCTCCAATGGCCGCCGCTGCCGGCGCACTGCAGCCAGCGCATTGTGCTGATCCGATGGCAGGAGCCAGGTGCTTCTCCTGGTCTCCCATGGGGTGCAGGGCCCAAGCACTTGGGCCATCCTCCACTGCACTCCCTGGCTACAGCAGAGAGCTGGCCTGGAAGAGGGGCAACCGGGACAGAATCCGGCGCCCCGACCGGGACTAGAACCTGGTGTGCTGGTGCCACAAGGCGGAGGATTAGCCTAGTGAGCCACGGCGCCGGCCCCAAATAAAAATTTTTAAAAATGATGAAGCATATGTATCAATAGGTATAAATGCTGTTGTGTCATTACCTTCCATTGCTGTGTGATTACATAAACATAAATGATGTCATCTTTGTGCTAATTGATGATTCCATGGGGTTTTTAAAAGATAATATACTTTTTTGATAGATGAAAGAATGAAGTATACTTTTTTGTTTTTTAGCTCTCACATAAGGAAAAAAGTTATTTAACAATGTACCCTTAAGTCATGTTATTGAGAAGTGTGCTACAAAATTACAGCTTGCAATAGGGCATAAATGGCTTGAAGGTAATTTAGAGGTGGTTTGGGAATACTACTCATTGAAGGATTGGAACCAGCTGTGAGAACTAGATAGGAAATTGTCTTTCCTTCCTGCAATATTTTAAACATATAACTTTACATTTTTAAAGGGAGGTTTTAAACATTTGATAAATGACTTGTTTTGAAGCATAACTAAAGTTTATTAGAGCCTTTTGAAGTATTCAGACTTAGTATTTATATATTTTTAAACTTTTTTTGGTTGAAATGGTTTATATTTAATTTTTTTTTGAAATTGTGGTTAACACATAAAATTTACTATTTTAACCATTTTTAGGTATACAGTCAGTTTTAAATACATGTTATTCCCCTTTATCCATGGTTTTAGTTACTCATGGTCAGTCTTGGCCCCAAAATATTAAATGGAAAATTCTGGAAATAAGTAATTCATAGATTTTTAACTTGTATGCCATTGTGTAGTTTGATGCAGTTTCACACCATCTTGCTTTGTCCCATCTACAATGGGAATCATTGTTTTGTCCATCCTGTATATGCTACATGCCTGGTAGTCACTTAGTAGCTGTCTTGGTCATCATATCAATTACGGTGGTATCCCAGTGCTTGTGTTCAAAAACTTATTTTACTTAGTGATCATTCAAAAACTAAAGAATAGAGATGCTGGCAATTCAGATATGCCAAAGAGAAGTTGTAAAATGCTTTGTTTAAGTGAAAAGATAAGAGTTCTTGACTTAATTAGAAAAGACAAAAAAAAAAAAAAAATGTGCTGAGGTTGCTAAGACATATGGTAAAACTGAACTGTCTGTCCTGAAGAAGGAGCAAGAAATTCATGCCAGATTTGTTGTCATGTCTCAGACTGTAAATGCTTTGACGGTAATATGTGATATGTGCTTTTAGTTAAGATGGCAAAAGTATGAAATTAAAAGATTTTGTATGGTGTGCCATCTCAGGCATCTACCATGATTCTTGGAACCTGTGCCCTACTAATAAGGGGTGGGGCGGGGGGACTACTGTACATTCATCTTGTGCAGGTGATCTCCAGGACTTTTTCATCATGCAGCATTGAAACTCTTTACCCATTAAACAACAACTTCCCATTTCCACCCATTGTTTTTAGCATTCCTCTATGTGTTTTGTGTTCGCATATCTGGAAAGCAGAGAATAAGAAAGGAGACAGATAGAGGGGAAAGGGAGAGAGGTAGAGAGATGTCTTCCATCACTTCCCAAATGCCTGCAACAGTTAGGGGCTGGGACAGATCAAAGTAGGGAGCTAGGAACCCAGGAGATTAATTTCCAGCTAGTTGGGTAAAGAAATCTGGAATGGGAAGAAGTGTCTGGAATACTTCTCAGAACTTATTTATTAAGGTTTTTAAGTTTTGGCATAGTGCATCCTGAGACAGATTGAGGAGTCTACCTGTATTGCTTCTGTTTAATCGGTTGGCCAGGAAATAGGTTTCTTTTCCTTAATGTCTTAAAATACAAAGGAATTTATTTATTTATTTTTTTATGCTGATACTGCAAGCGGCGGCTTTTACCTGCCACACCACAGCGCCGGCCCCAATATTTGCTTTTTTTTTTTTTTTACAGTCAGAGTTAAACAGTGAGAGAGAGAGAGAGAGAGAGATAGAAAGGTCTTCCTTTTCTGTTGGTTCACCCCCCAAATGGCTGCTATGGCCGGCACGCTGCGCTGATCTGAAGCCAGGAGTCAGGTGCTTCCTCCTGGTCTCTCATGCAGGTGCAGGGCCCAAGCATTTGGGCCATCCTCCACTGCCTTCCTGGGCCACAGCAGAGAGCTGGATTGGAAGAGGAGCAACCGGGACAGAATTCGGCGCCCCAACCGGGACTAGAACCCGGGGTGCCTGCGCCGCAGGCGGAGGATTAGCCAAATGAGCTGTGGCGCCAGCAACATTTACTTTTTTATTTTTTTTTATTTGAAAGTCGGAGTTATACAGAGAGAAAAGAGGCAGAGAGAGAGAGAGAGAGAGAGGTTTTCCATCCAATGGTTCACTCCCCAGTTGGCCACAATGGCTGGAGCTATGCATATCAGGAGCCAGGAGCCAGGAGCCAGGAGCTTCCTCCAGGTCTCCCATGTGGCTGCAGGTGCCCAAGTACTTGGGCCATCTTCCACTGCTTTCCCAGGCCATAGCAGAGAGCTGGCGCTTCAGGCCAGGGCATTAACCCACTGCGTCACAGCACCAGCCCCGAAATACAAGGGGATTTATAATGGAAAAACCCCTTGAAAGCATGTATTGCAGTCCTACAAAGTGCACTACTCATAGTCATGGTGGTCATCTGTGTCAGGTCTTGTTGAAGCTGTATGCATAGAGTGGGGATGAGGTTGGGAGAGAAAGGGACAACTAACACGATAACTTATGGAGTGTGTAAAGAGGTTCCCAGTGATGTGATAGTTTTTCTTTTTTGAAGTATTGGAGTCAAATACTGTGTAAGGTGGGGGTGGCACAAACAACTGTTGTCATCCTTTGCTGTAGACATGCCATTTGAATCACTTTTACATATGTGTTCTCTTTTGATCCAACTAAAAGTCATAGAAAGTCCATAGCAGCATAGTTTTCTCTGTTTTTTAGATGTGTCAACTAAAGCTTAAAAAAGTTGTCATTTCTGGGATTGGCACTGTGGTGCAGCAGGTTAAGCCACTGCCTGCAGTGCTGGCATCCATTATCCCTGTTGATGCATTTAGGAGAGCGGTGGAGCTTGGGCCTCTGCACCTGGGTGAGAGAACCCGGTGAGGCTCCTGGGTTTGGCCTAGCTCATCCCTGGCTATTGTGGCCATTTGGGGAGTGAACCAGTGGGTGGAAGATCTCTCTTGGCCTCTCTCTCTCTCTCTGTTAAATTAAAAAAAAAAAAAAATGTTGTCATTTCTTAACCGTGGCACTATTGGCATTTTGGCATTTTAGTACAAATACATCTTTGTTGTGAGGGGCTGTCCTGGGCATGATTGGATGTTTAGCAGCTAGTATACCAATTATGACAATTAAAAATGTCTCCAGGCCTTGACAAATGTACTGTAGAAGGAAAAATTGTCCCTTGCTGAGAACCACAAGCTAAGGTCATCTGCCTAACAAATGAGAGAACCTGGAATTGAATGTGGGACCCTTAACTCCAAATCCAATACATGTGGGAGGCTGAATGAAGCTAGTCTTCTCATTCCTTTTCCTTGCTACACTTTCTGCTCCACAAAGCTCTCTTTCTCTGAAAGCAAAGGAACAGTGGAAGAGTAGCTTTTTCATGAGTTGCGATGTGTGTAATGTGGAACTCCTGGGGAGAAGTAGTGTCTCCAAAACATCTCTTGAAGATTGCTTTGAGGAGAGGCTTCAAAGTGGGGTCTGTTTCAAAACAGATTGAAGCTAGTGTGGAGACCTTTAGTTGTCCCTCACCAGGGCTTCTTCCTCTTTCCCTAGAAACAGAGCTGCCACAGGTTTTTGTGAATGACGAGAACAACTGGGGCCAAGGGAAGTTGGAAGATGGGTACTTCTCTGAGCTGGTGCTGGGATCACATTTGTTACTCCATTTTTATTCCCATGTTTTCCTTTACTCTCATCTACCTCAGCTGTTGGCACTGAGCAGAGGAACCATCCACCTTCTGTAGAGAGAAGGTGGTGTGTGCAACAAAAGCCTTGGTCAGCTATAGCTTTCCTTACAGTTCCTGCATCTCCAGTGATAGATTTTTCTTTTTCTTTTTCTTTTTTTTTTTTTTCCCAAAACACAAAACATCACTTTATTCAGCTCCTTTAAGATATTGGCCTATTCAGAATGTTTACTTTTTCTGGTGTGAATTGAAGCACCTGGTTTTTCTAGGATCTGGTGCATTTCTTCTAGGTTACAAATCCAGTGCTTTAAAGGGAAATTCAAAAGCATTAATCCAGCTTTACATACACTTTATGTGGAAGGACTGGTCAATGCTACTCCATCATAACCAAAGGAAAAATTTTCTTTGCTTTTGTGTTTACATTTGTTCTTATATAGGTAGTCTTTTTTTTCCTTTTATTTTAAACTTTTATTTAGTAAATATAAATTTCCAAAGTACAGTTTATGGATTACAATGGCTTTTTCCCCCCCATAACTTCCCTCCCACCCGCACCCCTCCCTTCTGCTGCTCCCTCTTCCATTCCATTCACATCAAGATTCATTTTCAGTTATCTTTATATACAGAAGATCAATTCAGTATATATTAAGTAAAGATTTCATCAGTTTGCACCCACACAGAACATAAAGTGTAAAATACTGTTTCAGTACTAGTTATAGCATTAATTCACATTGGACAACACATTAAGGACAGAGATTTTCTTCCCTATGGCTCTTCAGCTATTGTGGAAATTCTTGCTGAGTGAAGGGGTGGAGTTTAGGGTGTTTGGTTTGAAGTTGAAAGGTTGGGGTCAAGGTAGAGGAGATAGCAAAAGAGGAAAATGAGAAGGGAAATCCATGGTAGACAGAAGAAATGTTTGAGAGTTAGCATTGTTAAATGATGGAATAAATTCCAGTGTGGCTGATGAATGCATACTTCCAGCAGCCTTTATTAAAAAGAATTTGAAGTTATATCCATTGTGGTTTTGATTTGCATTTCCCTAAGATTAGTGATATTGAGAATCTTTTTTTCCCATATAATTAAGATAATTTATTTTCAATCTGCTGTTTTTTTAACTTTTATTTAATAAATGTAAATTTCCAAATATTGAGAATCTTTTAATGTGCTTATTGGCCATTTATATATTGAATTTGGGGAAATGTTTATTCAAGTCTTTTGCCCTTTTTGAATCAAGTTGTTTCTTTTATTGAGTTATAGGAGTTTTAAAAAATTTTTCAGGATATTAATCCCTTAGCATATTATGATTTTCAAATATTTACCCCCTCCCCCTCTTTCTTTTTCCTGCCCAGCAATACAAATTCTTTTTTTTTTTTTTTTTTTTGACAGGCAGAGTGGACAGTGAGAGAGAGAGACAGAGAGAAAGGTCTTCCTTTGCCGTTGGTTCACCCTCCAATGGCCGCCTCGGCCAGCACGCTGCGGCCGGCACACCGCGCTGATCCGATGGCAGGAGCCAGGAGCCAGGTGCTTTTCCTGGTCTCCCATGGGGTGCAGGGCCCAAGCACCTGGGCCATCCTCCACTGCACTCCCTGGCCACAGCAGAGGGCTGGCCTGGAAGAGGGGCAACCGGGACAGAATCCAGCGCCCCGACCGGGACTAGAACCCGGTTTGCCGGCGCCGCAGGCAGAGGATTAGCCTAGTGAGCCGCGGCGCCGGCCCCAGCAATACAAATTCTAACAGACAGAAATACTTGAAGTTAAGAAAACATCACTTCAGGCCGGCGCCGCTGCTCAATAGACTAATCTTCCGCCTAGTGGCGCTGGCACACTGGGTTCTAGTCCCGGTCGGGGCGCCGGATTCTGTCCCGGTTGCCCCTCTTCCAGGCCAGCTCTCTGCTGTGGCCCGGGAGTGCAGTGGAGGATGGCCCAAGTGCTTGGGCCCTGCACCCCATGGGAGACCAGGATAAGTGCCTGGCTCCTGCCATCGGATCAGCGCGGTGTGCTGGCCGCAGCGCGCCTGCCGCGGCGGCCATTGGAGGGTGAACCAACGGCAAAGGAAGACCTTTCTCTCTGTCTCTCTCTCTCACTGTCCACTCTGCCTGTCAAAAAAAAAAAAAAAAAAAAAAAGAAAGGATTACAGAGAAGAGCCGGCACCGCGGCTCACTAGGCTAATCATCCGCCTGCGGTGCTTGCACCCTGGGTCTAGTCCTGGTCGGGGCACTGGATTCTGTCCTGATTGCTCCTCTTCCAGTCCAGCTCTCTGTTGTGGCCTGGGAAGGCAGTGGAGGATGGCCCAAGTGCTTGGAGCCTGCACCTGCATGGGAGACCGAGAAGAAGCACCTGGCTCCTGACTTCCGATCGGCGCAGTGTGCAGGCTGCAACACGCTGGCCGTAGCGACCACTTGGGGGGGTGAACCAACAGAAAAAGGAAGACCTTTCTCTCTGTCTCTCTCTCTCTCACTGTCTAACTCTGCCTGTCAAAAAAAAAAAAAAAAAAAAAAAAAAAGAATTACGGAGAGAGAGAGAGAGAGATCTTCCATCCATCCCCTGATTTATTCCCCAAAATGGTTATAGTGGCCAGTCAGAAATCAGGAGCCAGGGACTTCATCAGGGTCTCCCATGTGGGTGTAGGGGCTCAAGGACTTGGGCCATCCTCCGCTGCCTTACCAGGTGCATTAGCAGGGAGCTTCCAGCTGGTGCTCATGTGCAATGCTAGTGTAGCAGGCAGGTTAACCTGCTGTGCCAAAGTGCTGGCTTCAAGCACTGAACTTCTGTCTGCATCTGAAACATTTTCATTCACCCATTGGTTAGTTGTCTGGTGAGCATATCTCTTTTATTGATTCTTCAAAACTGTTGTATTTCTTATGGGATATGTAGTTAAATAATAAAAGATTTTTAAGTGAGTGCATGATTAATAAGTGAATGAATAAATAATGAATAAATTAATATTAAGTCAGTTTTATTGGCTTTCCAGAGTTAATTCTAATTCTGGTTGTCTGTGGTCCTGTACTGATAGCTATACCTCAGTGATTTCTGGGAGAAAATAACACTCATAATCAACCACCTTTTCTAGAAATCCTCACTCTCCTAATTTTGTAATAGATCTTTTTTACTGGTCAACTTTGTTGCTTATAGTTGCATACATATCTGTACAACTTTCTTAACCCATTGATTTTTCCTAAGAAAGGTTAGTCTTTTGGTGGTATGGTGAGGATGTTCATGAGCTCATGTCATTCTTGATTTGTTTGCTATTAGTGTTAATAAGGGTGGGCCAAAGAGCCTAGGAAGTAATTCTTTGGTGGTTATTTAAAACAATGAAAAAACAGAAAAAAAATAAGGAAAAAATATTTTTCCTCTTACATTAAGACTGTAGCTCTTGGTATAAATTCTAGTAATAAATTACTTCATTGAAGTCATGTAGTTTATGATGTTCCTTGGCAAGAAAATCTTGAAAATATTTTACTGTTAAGAAAATTTCACACTAAGCCATATTTCAAAAAGTCATTAGTAAAAGTTCTGGAAAAAGAACAGTCACTGTACTGATACACTACTAAAAGATATATTGCTACTATTTTAGATGATTTAGTTGTGCCAATTATATGGGCTTTTTTTGAGTTATGGCCTACATGATTTCCAGTGAAACTTTGATTTAAATTTTTTTTTTTTTTATTTTTTGACAGGCAGAGTTAGACAGTGAGAGAGAGACAGAGACAGGTCTTCCTTCCGTTGGTTCATTCCACTAATGGCCGCCATGGCCGGCGCTGTGCCGATCTGAAGTCAGGAGCCAGGTACTTCCTCTCGGTCTCCCATGTGGGTGCAGGGCCCAAGGACCTGGGCCATCCTCCACTGCACTCCCGGGCCACAGCAGGGAGTTAGACTGGAAGAGGAGCAACCAGGACTAGTACCCGGCACCCCAACTGGGACTAGAATCCGGGGTGCTGGCGCCGCAGGCGGAAGATTAGCCTAGTGAGCCATGGCGCCAGTCCAAAACTTTGATTTTAAATGTAAACGTTTATTTACACATTTAATTCACTCCTAACATAAATATTAAGTTCTGTGTTCTTGTAATTTTTTTTCTTTAAATGTTAGAATTCATCTGTAAATAAGCACATTCTGCATTGAATTTAATACAGTAATTTTCATCACAGTGTTTTGTGACAGCATTTCTGTATACTGAATGATGAAAAAGTAATTAATAACGAATTGAAACACAGACTGCAATAGAGTTTCTCGAAGTGAAACATTTCAAATGTTCTGGTTTTTGCAAGAGTGCTTACTGCCTGTATAGGAGTTTTCCTTGCTTATAATTTTGTCAGCAGCAAAAGAGTAGTGTTTTAGATAATTCAATGCAGCAGTAGTCCAGAATTTAATTTTTTGACTTTTAAATTATTTTAGAATTTGTGTTAGAAAATTGCTGTGGCTGGAATAGATACGTGCAGTGTTTTCTATAATGCAGTAAACCATACAGTAATGTCTTTGTCTTGACATAACCTACAAATTCCCCAGCTGTTTGTTTATTTCTGTTTAGTGCCTTCTTTGTTCCTCATCTCTTCTTCAGTAATCTGAAGCAGTAATGGTTGATAGAAACCTCTCAGCTGCAAACTGTCTAAAACAAAACTCTTGATTTCTTTATCATTGCCATGTTCAATCTAATTTTGTCTGGGATATAATAATTTTGTCTTAAAAGATTTTCACTTTTTGGAAATATTCAATTACCCTTTGCCTCTTACTTACCAGCCTGATCTGCTGTATAGCACCTGCTTTTCTTTATGGACATAACCATAAATTAAAATTTGAGGGTAAATTAAAAATTACAATCTGATGTGATCAACAAAGTAGAAACTGGGCTGTTTACTCATTTCTGAAGCTTTTGTGTATATGATAATGCCAACTCTTTTGTGGGCCGGGGAGCAGAGCTAATGGATCTATACATCATCTTTGAGAAGTTTCACGTTGTAATTTGGTTAGGGGGTAGTGGAGAGGGAGATAGGTCACACATTGCAATGGATTGTGATAAGTTTTGTGATTTAGAGTTATTTATTTGAAAGACACAGTTACAGAGAGAGGGAGGAAGAGACAGAGAGAGAGAGAGAGAGGGGAGAGAGATCTATCTTCCATCCCTCTGGTTCAGTCCCCAAATGGCCACAACTGCTGGGGCTGGGCCAGTCTGAAACCAGGAGTCCGGCGCTTCTTCTAGGTCTCCCACGTGGGTGCGTGGAGCTGCAGCACTTGGGCTATTTTCTGCTGCTTTTCCAGGAGCAGTAGCAGTGAGCTGAATTGGAAGTGGATTAGCTGAGACATGAATTGGTACCCTTACAGGATGCCGGTGTTGCAGGTGATAGCTTTACCCTCTATGCCACAATGCTGGCCCCAAGTTTTGTGATTTAGATAAGGAAAGATTGTCATGGGAGTACATATAAAGATCATTTAATCAGAGTTGGAAATATTGAGAAATGCTTCCAGGAGCAGGTCATATCTGAATTGAGTCTTGTGCCAAGAAGAAAAGAGAAGCCTGGAGAAAGACAAGGATGATATGGATAGAGAGCTAGGAGGTAAGCACTGAAGGAAGTAATGGCAATCGTGTTTAGGATCCTAACATGTTCCAAACTCTGTATTAAGAGCTATGAAGCACTTACTTCCCAGTACCTTTTAGTCTGTAGTGTGCAAATGAGGAAGCTGAGAGTTACAGCTTTGCTGAGGTCATGATGTAGTTGAGTGGAGCTAGCTTTAAAAACCCTAGCTTTCCTGGCTTTTGTCTAGGCTGTTTCTTCTCAGAAAAAGGACTGTTGGACATGGAGGAGATAGTTACCACACTGTCGAAAGGACAGGTGTGTAGGCTGAGTTCTGAGAAGTTTCCAGGACATTAATAGTGACTGTTACTCATTCAGTAAATATTTACTGAGATCCTCTTATGTGCCAAAGACTGTGCTAGGCGTCAGGAGCAAAGTGGCAAATACCGAACTTGTGGCTGTAGAGAATGAAAGAACGACATTGAGTCAAATTTTAATTTGAAAAAGCTTGTTGGAAAGGATAAGATAGTGATTAAGTAGTAAATGTAGGGGAAGTCAATAGTTTTTTTATTTTGTTTTGTTTTAATGTAAAATGTTAAAAAAGAAAGAAAGTGGAAACAGTATCATAGTACACTGAAGAGAAAGAATTATAGCAGGGGAAAGGTTGAAGATGTAAGAGAAAGGAACCTTGGATCCTGCATGTTTGCGTAAGTATATTGCGAGATGAGCCATGACTTTGTATTGGGCACAGAATTTCAGCATGATTACCCTGCTCTTGACTGAGCAATGAAACCTCTTCCTCAAGTGATGACTGTGACCCCCTGTGTCTGATTTATGTTTGCCTCTTCATGATCTCTCAGTTATTCTATCCATTTCCCTATCACAGCATTTGTTCTATTGAATTAGACCCATTGATGTCTCTTAGGCAGGAGGATGAGTAGAGACTGTGCGTCTGATACAATTTCACTTCAGTAAGTGCTTATTGTATCAATGAATCGCTGAATGACTGAGTTTCTTTTTTGATCATTTCTGAACAGCAGCTGTATTTTTTTTTAAGTTTTAAGAGTTAAATGATACATAGTTATTCTATGAAGATTTTGTTGTCTTTTATAAATTAAGAACATAACTGTTTAAGGTATGCCCAAATATAGATAAAAGAGGACTTTTAATATTTTTGGTTACTGAAAGGACCTCATTCTTTAATTTAAAGGAAATTTGTAGTGATTATTTTATATATAGCTTACAGTATGCTTCAAAATAATTTTTATATTAAGGTGTGGTAAAAATGATGTCCTAATTTAATTATCTTCAGTTTTGATTGTCTACTTTTTGTCAGATTTTTCTCTAGGTAGAGTAAGATTGAAAAATTAAGTTATAAGATAGAGCAAAATTTTAGTTCAATTATAGTTTTATTATTTATTATAAGGTGAACAGTGTTTCATATACAATATTTATTTTAAACTTATCAGCAATCAAAATTGTTAGGGAGCTTTTATCTTTTATTGTATTGAATTTTTTTCAAATTTTTCTTTTTTTAAAATCTCATTTGAGAGACAGAAAAAGAGAGAGAGAGAGAGAGAGAGACAGAGGGAGACAGAGAGAGACCGAGAGAGCCAGCCAGCCCATCCACTGGTTCATTCCTCAAATTCCCGTGACAGCTGGAATTGAACCAAGGCTGAAGTTGGTAGTTGGGATCTCAATCCAAGTTACCCATGTGGGTGGCAGGAAGTTAATTACTTGAGCTATCACTGCTGCCTTTTAGGGTCTGTATTAGCAGTAAGCTTGAGTCAGGAGCAGACAGTACTTTGTATTGAACCCAGGCATTCCTTTATGGAATGCAGATATCTTAACCAGTAACTTAACTGCTAGGCCACATGCTTGTTCCTGATAGGGCATTTTTAAATGCCAATTGCAATTAGTAGTGGTTTAATCTGTTCTTTTTTAGTAGATTCTTTTTGATTTTTATTAAAGTTATACAGTTCTTTAACCTTAGGCATCAAAGTATACTTAATTTAAACAAAGTCAAATTAATTAAATTGAAGAGTCTCTCCATATATTTATTTATATTTATTTATTCTGGATTTTTTGATATTAGCTTTTGATGCTTCCTTTTTGTTTTCCATGAGCTGTGATTTAAAGGGAAAATAAATCCCTAATTTCTCTTAATGATTTATATTATCAGCAACTACTGATTTTTTTATGTTTGGGTTAAGTTAAAAATTCAACTTATATTAAAAAAAATTCTTATAACCTAGGGAGTTTGTTAGATTTTTTTATTTTTGGGATTTAGGATTATATCAAGAAGAACAATTGTAGACTTTCTAGAAATGCAAAAAAAGAGAAATATTTTCACTTTTTTGTTGTTTTCTTTAAGGTTTTTGTGGGAAAATTTGGTGATGTGATTTTTAAAAGTTTACCTTTCCTTTGAATTTGCTGTGTAATTCTTCCTCAATACACTATTTTATTTATTTATATCATGGAACTTTCTATTTTCAGAATCCTGTCCGAAAGATTCCTGACTCACATGAGATAACATTGAGGCATGGCACAAAAACAGTAAGTTATAAAATTAGATTTTTCTCTCAATAACTGAGCTGTCATGGAAAAATGAACTAATAATATATATTTGTGTTAAGGCTAATTACACAGTTGATGTCATAAAAGTATAGATATTAAAAGAACAGAAAGATTAAATTTGGTCAAAATAACCATTGTCTTTCATTTAAAGTAGGAATACTTATTGCCATTGTTTGCTTATTATACCTTCTTTTCACATTGTGACTAGAAGAAGGGAAAGAAACTCAAATACAGTTTTTTTAATGGTGTGGAAAAACTTCTTAAATTCCTTAGACTTATTTATGTATCAGTGAAAGGCATGAATTTGCTCATTTAAAAAATTTTTTTTCTTATTTTTTAATTTTTTATTTATCTTTCCCCCCAAAGAAACCTTTTATTTAAGGAATATATACTTCATGCATTTCATAAGTACAACTTTAGGAGTATAGTGTTTCTTCTCAACATATCTGCCCTCCCGCCCATGAGTTTGTTCATTTTTCAGATGAAGGTTCACATAAGAAATTAACCTTAGAAATATCACTGTATTGCTATAGATTATATTACTTAGTATATGGATTACATTTTTATAGTTATATTTAATTATGTTATTTCAAATTAGTGTATAAGAGATATGATGGAATTATTGTATGTTATTGCAAAACCATTAAAAATGATTGACTGCATTATAAAGATGCAAATGAAATTAGAATATAAAATTATCTTTTCCCTTTCAATGGAACTACCTTTTTTTAGATGTCTGGCATGTAAAGAAGTAACAAAATACAATCCCATATTAAGAGGGAAAGCATCAATTGAGATAGAACCAGAAATGACACAAATAATAAAATAGATTTGGATTTGAAATATTATTCTCCTAAAATATTTTATTTCAGGAATATTGTTTTCATAAAAATATTTATGTTAACTACAATGAGTTTATTATTTCAAATGGAATGAAAAATGTCTTAATTTCTAATGGTTAATATTGATACACAAAACTCACCTAAACAAAAGCCATTTGGGCTCATCAGTAGATTTTTTTCTTTTATTTTTTTAAGATTTATTTATTTATTAAAGATTTATTTATTTATTCGAAAGGCAGATACAAAGAGAGAAAGAGAGAAAAGAGAGAGAAAGAGAGATCTTCCATCCACTGGTTCACTCCCCAGATGGCTACAACAGCCAAGGCTTTGCCAAGCCAAAGCCAAGAGCCAGGAGCCAGGAGCTTCTTCTGAGTCTCCACATGGGTAGCAGGGGTCCAAGCACTTCCACTGCTTTCCCAGGCACATTAATAGAGAGCTGGATCAGAAGTGGAGCAGTCGGGACCCAAACTGCCACCTATATGGGATGCCAGCCCTGCAGGCAGGGACTTAACCTTCTACGCCACAGTGCTGGCCCCTTAAGATGTATATACTTATTTGAAGGGCAGAGTAACAGAGAGAGGGGGAGAGACAGAGAGAGGTAGAGCTCCATAACAGCTGGGGCTGGGATAGACTGATGTCAGGAGTCCAGAAATCCATTTGGGTCACCCATGTTGGTAGCAGGAACTGAAGTATTTGGGCCTTCATCTGCTGCCTCCCAAGCAATTAACGGGAAGCTGGATTGGAACCAAGTAAGTGGAACTGGAAACTGCACAGCAATACATGGATCCTGGTATCCCACGCAGCAGCTCAATACTACAGTGCCCTCCCCTGGAATATTTTTGATTACTAATTCAGGTCCTTTACCTGTTGAAAGACTTCAGATTTTCTTCATTTTCTAGTTTTGGTAGTTTTTGTGTTGCTAAGAATGTTTCCATTTTGTCTAAGTTATTTTACTGGTTGGCACACAGTTCATAGACATCCTTTACAAATCTCTTAACTTAGTCAGGTCATAGTGATTCTCTTTTATCATTCCAGACTTTAGCAAGTTTTTCTTTTTTGCTTGGCCAGTCTAAGTAAAGGTTTCTCACATTTGTGGAAAACTTGAATGGTCCAACCTTTGGTCCTGTTTTTTTCTCAATTTAAAAATATTGTTGGGGCTGGCACTATGGTGCAGCTTGCAGTGCTGGTATCCCATATGGGCACCAGTCTGAGTCCCAGCTGCTCCAGTGCCCTGCTAATGTGCTTGGGAAAGCAGTGGAGAATTGCCTAAGTGCTTGGGCCCCAACTGGGAGACCTGGAAGAGGCTCCTGGCTCCTGGCTTCCACCTAGCCTGTCCTAGCCCCAGTTGCAGCCATTTGGGGAATGAACCATTCGATGGAACACCTCTCTCTCTGTCTCTACCTCTCTGTGTAACTCTGCCTTTCAAATAAATCTTTAAAAAATTGTTTGTTTCCTTGATTTCAGTTGTAATCTTTATTATTCCCTTTCTTCTGCTTACTTTGGGTTTGTTCTTTCTTTTTTAAAAATTAATTTATTTGAAAGGCAGAATTAGAGATAGAGAGAGAAGAGGAAAGGAGAGGCAGAGAGAGACAGAGAGAGAGAGAGAGGGAGAACTTCCATTGCTGATTCACTTCCCCAAATAGCTGCAATGGCCAGGGCTGGGCCAGGCCTAAGGCATGAGCCATGTGCACCGTCTGGTTCTCCCATATGGGTGCAGGGGCCAAGGACTTGGGTCACTTTCTGCTACTTTCCCAGGCAGACTAGCAAGGAGCTATATTGGAAGTAGAGCAGCTGGGAATTGAGCCTGTGCCCATGTGGGATGCTGGCACAGTAGATGCCTGCTTAATGTGCTGCAAAACAGCGCTGGCCCCCTCTTTTGGTTAAAAAGAAGCCTATGATGTTGGTTTGAGATCTTTCTTCCTTTCTAACATACATGTTATTGGCCATAAATTTCTTTTTAAGCCTTTCTGTTTTTATGCATTGCTTGAATGAATAAATTACTTTTGGCAATAGCAAAAATGAATGCTGTTGGGCATCTAACAAAAAAGACTAATATTAATAAGTGGCAATTGGGTAGGGAATTCTTCCAGCGTTTTGGATTAAAAACATTGGAAAATCAATAATGAATTGAAAGAATTTTTACTATGGCTTCCTATGTAAATAAAGCTTGAACTATAGTTTTGTAGCCACTTAAATTTTCTAAAAATCTTTTAAATATTTTGGTGAAGAATTTATCATCATGGAATAAAATGTTAAGTATCCATACATTTACATAGTTAATATACTGTTGGATCATTTGAATGGCCTTATGATAGATTAACATCTAAAGCTTTTTAAAAGAAGGAGAGAGTAATAAAAATTCTTTTAATAAAAAGGTCAAAGCTAAAAGTGTTTATGCTGTTTCTCAGGTTGATAGAGGAGTCTCATTTTTATGTGATCTGACATTTTGTATAGTAAAAATTAAAAGAAACAGTTTAAGATATTCAGAGTACTTGTATTTACTTTGCTATAGATTTTACCATCTTCTGCCCTGAGCTAGGAGAGTAGTCAGCTTTGTATTTATTCTGTTGTTCTTTTTTGATATAGGGTAATTTATCTCATGTTTGTCAGGCTGCATTATTCCTTGTGATATGTAAGGTTATAGAAATTTCAGTCCTTTCTTAGAAATAAATTTTTAATACAAAATATTCTTTAAAATTACCTTTCATTTTGCTCAAAATAATCTGTGGTGACTTTTAAAAGATACCTTTAAAATTTGTTAATATATAGGCAACAGACAGTTAAGCTGCCTTAAAAGGTTTCTTCAAGATTGTGTATTGAGATAGACAAATTACAGTGATGTGTCACAGTGGTGAGGGAACATTCTGAGAAATGCATTGTTAGGGATTTCATTGTTGTGTGAACATGGTACAGTACACGATCATAAGTTTCCATGGTGTAACTTGCTATACACTTTGACTGTTCAGTTGTAGCTCCTTGCACTTAGGCTACAACCTGGATAGCTTGACACTATACTGAATACTGTAGGCAGTTATGATGCAAAGGTAAGTATTTGTGTATCTAGTCATATGTAGACATAGAAAAGATACAGAAAATAAACTGGGCAATAATTTTCCAGGACTTCCCTCTTAAATGTGATTTGTTGCTGACTCAATTGTCCTTGTGCAGTGCATAGCCATATGTGTGACAGTTCTGCTTAACGAGTGTATACTAAAGTGACTTTGTTTACCTTATGAAATTGCAATGATAACTATTCTAAGTATGCGCTTGTTGGGGAGAGACATAGCTATGAAGTTATTAAAATTAAAATATTTTTCTTTATTTCAAAAGAAATAATACTCATGCACAATGTCAAATGATATAAAAGGTTCAACTCATTCCTGCTTTTCAGAAGCAGCTGCAGTTGATGGTCTGTACTTCCAGGGCCTATAAGCTAGGGAATGGGTTAAAGAGTGAAATGGGGATTATAATAGACTATAAATACTTTTTTTTCCAATTAGCTGTTTTGCTTTGTTTAAAACCAGGTGTCTGCTTTGGGTCTGGACCCCTCAGGTGCCCGTTTGGTGACTGGAGGATATGACTATGATGTTAAGTTTTGGGATTTTGCTGGAATGGATGCTTCTTTTAAGGCATTTCGATCTCTTCAGCCCTGTGAGTGGTATGTAGTCACTTGATATTTCGCTGTTTTTGTTGGAATTCCATCTATAATGGTTTGTATCAAATACCATAAATTTATATGACTGTGTTGCCTCTCTGAAAGTAAAATGGACCATAATATTTCTTTAGTCTTATTAACTATATTTTTATTTTATTTATTTGTTTATTTATTTTGATTCCAAGATAAGATACCCAAGCCTGCAGTGGACTTTACTTATTTATTTATTTTATTATTTTTTTAAACTTTTATTTAATAAATATAAATTTTGAAAGTACAACTTTTGGATTATAGCAGTTTTTTCCCCCATAACCACCCTCCCACCTGCAAACCATCCCATCTCCTACTCCCTCTCCCATCCCATTCTTCATTAAGATTCATTTTAAATTATCTTTATATACAGAAGATCAACTGTATTTTTAAAAAAACTTTAGAACTTTGATATACATCATTATTTATTTATGTAATTCATTTGAGAAACTGTGAGAATGAGAATGAGAGAGTGAGGAGATAGCAAGAGAGTGTGAGTGAGAGCAAGAACAAGAGAGAGAGAGAGAGAGAGGGCAATATCTTCAGTCTAAAGCCCATATCCCAGAACTCAATCTAGGTCTGCCACATAGGTGACAGGGACCCTACCAGTTGAGTCACCACCTGCTTTCTTTCCAGGGTTTGCATTAGCAGGAAGCTGGGATCAGAAGTGGAGGCAGGAATTGAACCTAGGCACTTAGATTTGGGATGTGGGCATCTTAAGTGTAAAGCTAATCACTGTACCAAACATCTGCCTGTAACCTGTTTTCTTAACAAATATTTAGAATTTTTTTAAAAGATTTATTTATTTATTTGAAAGTTAGAATTACACAAAGAGAGGAGAGGCAGAGAGTGAGAGAGGTCTTCCATCCGATGGTTCACTCCCCAATGGGCCACAACAGCCGGAGCTGCGCCAATCCAAAGCCAGGAGCCAGGAGCTTCTTCCAGGTCTCCCACGTGGGTGCAGGGGCCCAAGGACTTGGGCCATCTTCTCCTGCTTTCCCAGGCCATAGCAGAGAGCTGGATCGGAAGAAGAGCAGCCGGGACTAGAACCGGCACCCATATGGGATGCTGGCACTTCAGGCCAGGACATTAACCCACTGCGCCACAGTGCTGGCCCCTAGAAATTTTTACCTTGCCTAGTTTATTTTAAAATACTCCAGCAGGTATTGTGTGATTCGACATACATTAAGCGAGTATCAAGTTTTTTTTTTTTTTTTTTTTTTTTGACAGGCAGAGTGGACAGTGAGAGAGAGAGACAGAGAGAAAGGTCTTCCTTTGCCGTTGGTTCACCCTCCAATGGCCGCCGCGGCCGGCGCGCTGCGGCCGGCGCACCGCGCTGATCCGATGGCAGGAGCCAGGTGCTTCTCCTGGTCTCCCATGGGGTGCAGGGCCCAAGCACCTGGGCCATCCTCCACTGCCTTCCCGGGCCATAGCAGAGAGCTGGCCTGGAAGAGGGGCAACCAGGACAGATTCTGGCGCCCTAACCAGGACTAGAACCTGAAGTACCGGCGCCGCAGGAGGAGGATTAGCCAAGTGAGCTGCGGCACCAGCCCCCCCCCCCTTTTTTTAAGATTAACTTATTTATTTGAAAGGCTATGTTTCAGAGAGGCAGAGGCAGAAAGAGAGAAGTGTTCTCTCTGCTGTTCCACTCCCCAAATGTCTGCAATGTGGAGGATGGCCCAGGTGCTTGGGTCCTGCGCCTGCATGGGAGACCAGGAGAAGTACCTGGCTCCTGGCTTTGGATCATCGCGGTGCGCCAGCCACAGCGCGCCGGCCGCAGCGGCCATTGGGGAGTGAACCAACGGAAAAGGAAGACCTTTCTCTCTGTCTCTCACTGTCCACTCTGCCTGTCAAAAAAAAAAAAAAAAAAAAAAAATGGCTGCAAGGGCTGGAGCTGGGCTTGTCTGAAGCCAGGAGCCAGGAGCTTCTTTCAGGTCTCCCTTGTGGGTGCCATAGCACTTGGGCCATCTTCTGTTGTTTTCCTAGGCCATAACAGAGAGCTGGATCAGAAGTAGAGCAGCCAGGACTTGAACCAGTGCCAATATGGGTGGCAGCTTTACCCACTACGCCACAGCACCAGCCCCAGTGTCTAGGTCTTGATCCATGCTGCACTATCAGTTATGGTCAGCTATCATAATGTATTCTCTTATGTGTATTTTTAAAAAATATTTAATTATTTATTTGAAATGCAGGGAGAGAGAGAGATTTCTTCCATTCACTTGTTTTTCTCCAAATGACTGCAAGGACCAAGGCTGGTCCAGGCTGATGGCAAGAGCCTGGACTCC
The DNA here is from genome assembly GCF_964237555.1 of Oryctolagus cuniculus. Lineage (NCBI taxonomy): Eukaryota > Metazoa > Chordata > Mammalia > Lagomorpha > Leporidae > Oryctolagus > Oryctolagus cuniculus. The sequence goes on from NC_091445.1 coordinate 62,897,216, forward strand.
CTCTGGGTCTCTCACGTATGTAGCAGAGACCTAAGCACTTTGACTTTCTCAGGTGGATTAGCAGAAAGCTGGATTGGAAGTGGAGCTACCAGGACTTGAACTGTGTGCTGGCAGTGTGCACAGTGGCTTAATCCGCTATGCAGGACGCTGGCCCTGTGTTATCTCTATTTTTGACCATATCTGATATTTTAGCAGATTGCTTCCTTTATCTCCTCTTCGATATTTCCTATAGAGGATCAAAGGTTTGATCATAATCCATATGGTGTAACATCAGATAGCATGTAGTATCTATTTGCTCCACTATTAGTGATGAGAAATTAAGATAGATTCCTGGATTAAGTTGCTGACTTCTGATTCCTCCATTGTAAAGTGGATATGTTATACTTGAGCTGCGAAAGCATTTGGTGGAGAGGTACTAATTCTGTTATTTCATCTATGTTTATTTGTTGTTATGCTTCTGAAGACGAACTTTTTCTTGGAAACTGACATTATTTGGTTTCCCTGAAATCCAGTTCTTATTGGAGAAGTGGGATAAGTGCTTAATTATCTCCATTTATTTAACCATTTTCAGTTTTAGGGCTAGGGGTGATAAATGAGTTATTGTTATGGTGATGATGGATTTTTTTCTTTTTTCCCTTTTTGATGATCAGTATTTATGATTTTAAATTTTCATCTGTTCCAGTCAATTGCAGTCATTATTTTTTTTGAAGTTTAAATCATCCCATAGTTGGCCAGTGAGTGTTCCTAATTACTACGTAATTTTGACATGAATTTATAATTCTTTAAAAGCGTGCTTAGATTTGGCATGATTCATATAGGTTTCCTGGTATGTTTCTTTCCCAGTAGCCCTGCATTATTTTTTTAACTATGGTGTTTGGGGACTAAATCAGGGTGCTAGGCATGCATGTTGATAATGCAGTATCATGTCTTCTTGACCTTCTCAGTACAAACAGGTGAAAAATATTGATACTTATGTGTATTTGTGTATGCATGACAAATCAGTGACAAGGCCATTGATTTTTCTGTTTCAGAATTTTAGTAAACTTTTAAAATTTCAGAATAGTTTTTAATTTATGCAAAAGCTACATAGATAATGTAGAGCTCATACATGTACCTCACCCAGTTTCCCTTATGATTAACATCTTATATTACTGTGGTCCATTTGTCACAGTTAAGAAACTAGCAATCAATTACTTTTATTTATTAATTTATCTTCTTTTAAAGATTTATTTATTTATTTGAAAGGCAGAGTTACAGAGAGGCAGAGGTAGAGAGAAAGAGAGGTCTTCCATCCGCTGGTTTACTCCTCAGATGGCTGCAATGGCCAGAGCTGCGCTGATCCGAAGCTGGGAACCAGGAGCCTCCCTCAGGTCTGCCCAGTGGACGCAGAGGCCCAAGCACTTGGGCCAATTTCCACTGCTTTCCTAGGCCACAGCAGAGAGCTAGATTGGAAGTGGAGTAGCCGGGACTCGAACTGGTGCCCATATGCAGGTGGTGGTCTTACCTGCCATGCCACAGTGCCGGCCCCAGTCAATTACTTTTAATTAAACTCCAAAGTTTATTTTGATTTCAATAGTTTTTTTCCCACAATTGATCCCTCCAAGATATCTATATTATGATAGTCTTTACATTTGTTTAGTTTTCTCTGGTCTGATGGTTTCTTAGTCTTTCATTGTTTTTATAATCTTGGCAGTTTTGATAGGTACTAGTTAGATATTAGTGGAATGTCTGTCTATTTAGTGTTATCTCATATTTTCTTGTGGTTAGATGGAGGTTAAGGACGATTTGTGTCTTGTTTCCCGTTTATTTATTTAATCATTTATTTGACCAGTATCAGCTACTGGCTTTTTGTTTTATACCTTGGGTTATAATCTAGTATGGTTATTCCTCAGTATCTTTGGGGGAGGGTTCTAGGAACCCTCACAGATGCTAAAATCCAAGATGCTTGAATCTATTGTATAAAATGGCATATCATTTGCAAATAATTTTTATATACATACTCCTGTGTACTTTGTTTCATTTTACTTTTTTAAAGACTTATTTGCGAAGTAGAGCCATAGACTATAGAGAGAGGGAGAGACAGAGAGAAAGGTCTTCCATCTGCTGGTTCACTCCCCAAATGGCTGAAATGGCCTTAGCTGAGCCGATCCAAAGCCAGGAGCCAGGAGCTTCTTCCAGGTCTCCCACGTGGGTGCAGGGCTGCAAGCACTCAGGCCGTATTTTTCTGCTTTCCCAGGCCATAAGTGGAAGAGGGGCAGCTGCCCATATGGAATGCCAGCACCACAGGAGGCGGCTTAGCCTTCAATGCCACAGCTGGTCATCCTCCCATATACTTTAAGTCATCTCTAGATCACTTACAGTGTCTAATATGATGTAAATGCTATGTAAATAGTTCTTACACTATATTGGTTAGGGAAAATAGTGGTTAGTTTAATCCACAGAGGCAGAACTCAGGGGTATTGAGGACTAGCTGTGCTATATTACTTATTTTGCTGCTGAGGTTGCCCTGTTTCTTTTGTTTTTTGAGTATGTCCTTAAGTTTTGACTTTATAATGCATTCTGCCCCATTCTACTTGTAGTAGCAGATAAAGTCTAGATTCTCAGTGTGCTTGTTGTTCCTGGATTGTCACTGCTTTTAGTCCTCTTCAGCAGACAGAGCTAGGAAATACTTGGCCTGCATACTTACTAGTATGTGCAGCGAATCCATGATTGTTTCTGTATCTGTTGATATACATCTATATTCAGCAGAACATGGGTTCTTACTGATGTCTCTGGCTCTAACTCTTCTTGTTTGAATGAATGCCCATCCTTCTTTTCTGTATCTTTACTTTCCAGCAGTGAGAAACCTGGTTCTCACCATCCATTTACTTATTTATTCAACCTCAATATACATGTTGTAAAACATTTTCAGAATTGTTACTATCTTCTGTTCCAATTAAATTTTATCCATTATAGGATTTTTTATTGTCTTTGATTTTGGTATGCAAATTCAAAGATAAAATTTATATATATATATATATTTTTTTAAAGATTTATTTATTTATTTGAATGGCAGAGTTACAGAGAGGCAGAAGCAGAGAGAGGGAGAGAGAGGTCTTTCATCCTATGGTTCACTCCCCAGTGGCCACAGTGGCTGGAGCTGGTTGATTGAATCCAGGAGCCAGGAGCTTCTTCCGGGTCTTTCACGTGGGTGCAGAGGCCCAAGGATATGGGCCATCTTCTGTTGCTTTCCCAGGCCATAACAGAGAGCTGGATTGGAAGAGGAGCAGCTGGGACTCGAACTGGCATCCATATTGGATGCTGGTGCTGCAGGCAGCGGTCTTACATGCTACGCCACAGCGCTGGCCCCAGAATATATTTTTGAGAGAAGACTTACTGGTCGAGGACTTGGCAACAATTTTCTGTAAAGGGTCAGATAGTAAGTATTTTAGGTTTTGTAGGCTGTAAATGATCTTTGTGAAATGTATCTGTGTATTCGCTTGTATGTACTGGTATATATGTGTACACACACATACCTCTTAAAAAATGTCAAAACTATTCTGAGGCTCACAAGTCATACTAAAACAGAATGTGGGCTGATATCTTTGGGCTATAGATTGTCAATCCTTTTTCAAGGAAAAGCAGTAGTGAAAAGTCTGATCTTGTATTTTTTATCTTTGGTGAGAAAGAAAATAGAATCCTTTCTGGCTGTAATTTCTGTTTGATTATGTAGTCCAGAGGTGATCATTTGATATCTAGCCAGTTGGCCCTGCTGTCCAATAGCATGTTCTGTGCTGATAGAGATATTCTATATCTGTGCCATCCAATATCATGAACACTAGTCATATATGCATATTGAATACATGAAACACGGTTAGTAAGTCTGAAGAGTTTTTGTTAAATTTAATTATAATTAAAGTTTAAATTGCATGAGGTTAAATGATCACTGTAATGGATAGTGCATGTATATATATTTATATGTGTATATATTTAAGATTTATTTATTTGAAAGACAGAGTTACAGAAGGAAAGAGAGAGAGAAAAGAGAGGGAGAAAGAGAGAGGTCTTCCATCCACTGGTTCACTTCCACAATGGCTAGGGCTAGCAGGCTGAGCCAGGAGCCAAGAGCTTCTTCCAGGTCTCCCACGTGGGTGCAGAGGCCCAAGCACCTGGGACATACTCTGCTGGCTTCCCAAGTGCATTAGCAGGGAGCTGGATTGGAAGTGGAGAAGCCGGGATTGGAACTGGTGCCCAAATCGGATGCTGGAGCTACAGGCATTGGCTTAACCCGCTACACCACAATGTTAGCCCTGGATAGTATATGTCTTGAGTATGTCTTTAAGTGACCAAATCTAGCACACACAAACTACTGTGGTAACAAGATGCTTCTTGACTTAAAAATATGTGGTTTCAGACCAAAAAAACAAGGATGCTACTCATATCCACTATAATTTAATACATATTTTTACAAAATGATTTATTAATTGAAAGGCAGAGTTATAGACATGAAAGGAGAGAGAGATCTTCCATCTGCAGGCTATGCCAGAATGCCTGTAGGTTTTTAAATAAAGGCAAAAATGAAATGTAGGTGTTTTTGTATATCTGCATCCAGTTTCATTCTCTTTATTTTGTTGGGTCATTGTTCCAAACTTCTGATTCTGAGACTTAGCATATCAATGATCACTTCTTGTTTTGGGCCAGTTGCAAATTAATGAATGTATGATAAATTCTTATCAGTTGATATCTGCTTAATATGGCAGAGTTGGATTTTGGTTGGTCATTGGAAGCTTTTCTTTTCTTTTTTTTTTTTTTTTAAAGATTTTATTTATTTTTTTTAGAGGTAGAGTTACAGACAGCGACAGGGAGAGACAGAGATAAAGGTCTTCCTTCTTCACTCTCCAAATAGCCCAATGACTGGAGCTGTGCCGATCTGGAGCTAGGAGCTAGGAGCCAGGAGATCCTTCTGGGTCTCCCACGTGGGCACAGGGGCCCATGGACTTGGACCATCCTCCACTGCTTTCCCGGGCCACAGCAGAGAGCTGGATTGGAAGTGGAGCAGCTGGGTCTCAAACCAGTACCCATATTGGATTACCATGCTTCAGGCCAGGGTGTTAACCCACTGTGCCACAGCGCCAGCCCCCTAGATGCAGACATTCTAACTGTAGTTTGTATAGTTAAATTCTTATGTTATACATAGACACAAAATGGATTGAAACTATTACAGTAAGTGCCATCAGAAATAGGTCAAAGTGTATGTTTGCTTAAATTCATTTATCTATAAGCCTTATTTATCTCACTGTTATATATCTCTTTTTTAGCTTTTTTTTTTTTTAAAGTTTAGTGACCAGGAGAAGCACCTGGCTCCTGCCATCAGATCAGCGTGGTGCGCCGGCCACAGCATGCCGGATGCGGCGGCCATTGGAGGGTGAACCTTTCTCTCTGTCTCCCTCTCTCTCACTGTCCACTCTGCCTGTCAAAAAAAAAAAAAAAAAAAAAAAAAAAAAAAGTCACCGGTATGCAGCCGCCAAGTTAGGAAGCATCCATGTCTCGTGAGGGACTTAATAGAACACCTAAATGTGCAGCGTCCTCGCAGCTTTCAGGCTTGGGTTTGTATTCCGTGTCTTTGCCTGCAACTTTGATTTTCGTGTTTAAGGTGGGAAAGTAAAACTTCTAATTTCATGAGGCAATTATCAAAATAAATAAACTAACACTTAAAAAAAAAGATCTTAAATATCTTTCTTTTTTTAAAAATCTGTATTATTTATTTCAAAGGCAGAGGGAGTTATATGCAGAGAGTGGGAAAGAAGATCTTAGTAGGGAGAGAGAGAGAGATCTTCGATATGCTGGTTCACTCCCTAAATGGCTGTAATGGTCAGGGCTGTGCCGCGCTGAAGCCAGGAGCCAACAGTTTCTTCTGGGTCTCCCATGTGGGTACAGGGGCCCAAGGACTTAGGCCATCCTCTGCTGCTTTCCAGGCACATTAGCAGGGAGCCGGATTGGAAGTGGAGCAGCCGGGCCTATGTGGGATGCTGGCACTGCAGGAGGAGGCTTAACCTGTTGTGTCATACGCTAGCCCCTGTTTTAGCTTTTAGGGAAAGTCTTTTCATTACTTTATAGCTGATATTTATAGTAGTTCATTTATCCAATGTAATTTTATGAGAGATCAGTAGGTAGAATCCATGTTTTATATGTGCTATTTAAAAAATTTTTACTGGGGCTGGCATTGTGTTGCAGCAGGTTAAGCTGCTGCCTGCAGTGCCAGCGTCCGATAGCTGAGCGCTGGTTTAATTCCTGGCTATTCTGCTTCTGATCTAGGTAATGTGCGTAGGAAAGCAGCAGAAGATGGCCTAAGTACTGGGGCTCTGGAAACCCACTTGGGAGAACCTGATGGAGTTCCAGGCTCCTGGATTTGGCCTGACCTACCCCTGGCCATTGCAGGCATTTGAGGACTTACTCTGTGTCTCCCTTTCTCTGTCACTGTGCCTTTCAAATAAAAAAATAAATCATTAAAAAACATTTAAAAATTGGGACTCTTGTGGTGTAGTAGGTAAAACTGCTGCCTGCAACACCAGCATCCCAGTGGGCTCTGATTTGTATCATAGCTGCCCAACTTCTGATACAACTTATTGCTAATGGTCTGGGAAAAGCAGTGGAAGATGACTGAAATGTTTAGGCTGCCACCCACATGGGAGACCTGGAAGAAGCTCCTGGTACCTTCTTCGGCCTGCCCAGCGCTGGTTTTTGCAATCATCTGGGGTTGTGGGTAAACCTGTAGATAGATCTCTCTTGGGGCCAGTGCCTTGCTCACTGGGTTGATCCTCTACCTGCAGCACTGGCATTCCATGTGGGTGCCAGGTTCTGGTCCCGGTTGCTCCTCTTCCAGTCCAGCTCTCTGCTGTGGCCTGGGAGGGCAGTGGAGGATGGCCCAAGTGCTTGGAGCCTGCACCCGCATGGGAGACCAGGAAGAAACACCTGGCTCCTGGCTTCGGATCGGTGTAGCTCTGGCTGTAGCAACCTTTTAGGGGGTGAACCAGTGGAAGGAAGACCTTTCTCTCTGTCTCTCTCACTGTCTAACTATACCTGTCAAATTAAAAAAAAAAATAAAAAAAATAAAAAAAAGATCTCTCTCTGTCTCTACCTCTCTCTAACTCTGACTTTCAAAATAAATATAAATCTTTAAAAAATATTTTCTTTATGTTCATTTTATTTGAAAGGCAGAAAGAGAGAGAGAGAGAAAGAGAGAGAGAATCACCCCTCAAATGCCTGTAATAGTCTAGCCTCCCTCCGGCTGAAGCCAGGAGCTTCATGTGGGTCTCTCATGTGGGTACAGGGGCTGAAGCATTTGGGCCATCCTCTGATGCTTTCCTAGGTGTATTAGCAGGGAGCTGGATTGGAGGTGGAACAGCTGGGACTTGAACTGGTGCCCTCATGAGATGCCAGCACTGCAGATGGAGGCTTAACCTGCTGTGCCACAGCGCCAGCCCCAATCACTTTTTTTTTTTTTTTTTTGACAGGCAGAGTGGACAGTGAGAGAGAGACAGAGAGAAAGGTCTTCCTTTGCTGTTGGTTCACCCTCCAATGGCCGCCATGGCCGGTGTGCTGCGGCCGGCGCACTGCGCTGATCCGAAGGCAGGAGCCAGGTGCTTTTCCTGGTCTCCCATGGGGTGCAGGGCCCAAGCACTTGGGCCATCCTCCACTGCACTCCCTGGCCACAGCAGAGAGCTGGACTGGAAGAGGGGCAACCGGGAAAGAATCCGGCGCCCCGACTGGGACTAGAACCCCGTGTGCTGGCGCTGCTAGGCGGAGGATTAGCCTAGTGAGCCGCGGCGCCGGCCCCAATCACTTTCATTTTTAACTATTTCTCTCCTCCTTGTTTGGGAGTCAGTAATTCATTCCAAATTTATGATAAACTATTTTAATAAAAGTTTTTATAATTATTAGTGAATTAAAGACTTGTTTTATGAGTTTCTTATTAATATTTTCTAAATTAGTAGATTGTGTAACTGTTACTGATGTAACCAGAAAGCCATATGTGGCTTTTTGTTTATAGTCATCACCAGTCATCATGGATTAGGATCTTACTTGTGTAACAAATACATCTAGCTGCTTCAGTTTGCTCTGTTTTGCAAGACAGGCTTTTGTGTGCAAGTGAATTTGGACATCACCAACAGAAAAGATAAAGTTGGAGGATGAGATTCCTGCAGTTGTAAATGTAGTGGACTAATGAGATCACAAGTCATTCTTGTGGGTATCAGGATAGTCTTGGGGTGCCTGAGCTTTCCTGTGGTTTCCTAACTGGAGAGGAGTTTTTGGTGTGGTCATTGTGGGGTGGTTGTCTGTGTGCTTCAAACTTTAATATGAGATGAGAAGGTATTGGGAAGGACAATTAATATTCCTTGATACAACTGTTTATCTGAAATCATTTCTCTTTCTCTTTTACGATGGCTTTTTACTTAATTCCTGGATTTTCCTTACTTCTGCAATTGCCATCAAGTTACATAATTTGAGAATATTCTTTATTATCTGCAAACCAGTGACCTTCTCTTGGGTCATGTCTCAGCTCAAAGTTGATACCATATTGTGGAGGACACTTGTCCTTCCTTTCAAAATTACCAACAGATACTGTCTGATCTAGCAGTCACTCTTAGGAACTTCTCTGGTAGATATACCCACATATGTGGAAATGACCAAGGAACAATTTTGTTATTTTGTATGTAATAGCAGCAGATAGGTTTTCTTGATTTTATTTTCATTGCAAAATAAAATATCTCCCTTTTTGCTTAAAAAAAAAAAAGTTACAGCTACTTTCCAGCTCCAGTCTATGACCTGTTTTTGTATGGCTCTTGAACTAAGAATAGTTTTTACCATTTTAAAGTGTTGTGAAACAAGGAAACAAAACTCCCTAAATAATAAAGAATATGTGATCACATATGGCCTTCAAAGCTAAAATATTATTTAACCCTTCAGAGAAATGTTGCTGACCATTATTCTAGAATCTCTTTACATTTTTTAATTATTTCATTCTTGTTTTTGGTAGGTGAGAAACAAGCTGATTAGATTAATCTTACAGATGCTTGCTTGGACTTAATAACCAGTGGCTAGTGCAATGAGTCTGGTTGAGGAAGTTTTGGGGAGTCTCAGAATAATCTTTGGAGGGAAATCTTCATGTGGTAGATGCTCTGTTTTCAGGGAGGAGGTTTTTTTTAATTAGGTTTCAGACGAATTGGTGCATCTTTGTTCTGTTGACTCTGTATTATCTCTTGAGCATCTTTAGCTGACAGTTGCCTAAAATTTCTGATAGTTGTTTGCATAGGGTAGCATTGCTGCTTTGAGAATGAGGTTTCTTAGAAATTTATGGTTTCTGGGATATTTTCACATGAGGCTCTTGTACTTTTTCTGGCAGGCTTTTTTCTAATCCTTCTGGTCTTTTCCTAATTGAAGTTTCTGGAAAGTTTCCATTTTTCAGTTATTCTCTTCATTTTTCCCAATTTTGAAGTGTTTTTCTAGGTATTTCTTTTGGAATGTGTAATTGGATGTCTAATGTATTTCATAAACAGCTCTTTTCTTTAGATATTTTATCTTGAATTTCCAATTTTTTTTTTTTTTTTTTTTGACAGGCAGAGTGGACAGTGAGAGAGAGAGACAGAGAGAAAGGTCTTCCTTTTGCTGTTGGTTCACCCTCCAATGGCTGGCACACCACGCTGATCCGAAGGCAGGAGCCAGGTGCTTCTCCTGGTCTCCCACGCGAGTGCAGGGCCCAAGCACTTGGGCCATCCTCCACTGCACTTCCGGGTCATAGCAGAGAGCTGGCCTGGAAGAGGGACAACCGGGACAGAATCCGGCGCCCCAACCTGGACTAGAACTCGGTGTGCCAGTGCCGCAAGGTGGAGGATTAGCCCATTGAGCCATGGCGCCGGCGAATTTCCTATTTTTTTTTTTTAAAGATTTATTTTATTTATTTGAAGAGTTGCAGAGAGAGATAGAGAGAGAGGTTTTCTATCCGATGGTTCACTCCCCAGATGGCTGGAATGGCTGGAGCAGTGCTGATTCGAAGCGAGGAGCCAGGAGCTTCTTCCGGGTCTCCCATGCGGGTGCAGGGGCCCAAGGACTTGGGCCATCTTCTACTGCTATCTTATAGCAGAGAGCTGGATTGGAAGGAAGCAGCTGGGACTAGAACTGGCACCCATATGGGCTTTAACCTGCTGTGCCACAGCTCCAGCCTGTGAAGTTCCTATTTTTAAGGGTCTCTTATTTTCTGCAGAATCAACCTTACCTTGACAAAATATATTTTTACATTTTTGAGTGAATGTTCGCACGTCCTTACTTTCTAAAGCCTTACATTTCTGTTCTTACCTTGAACTTGGGAGGATTTTATAATTACGTTTGTTATTCCATCTGGTTATACTTTTTTCTACTTCTCAATGTGAAGTCTTCGTCACACTTGATTGATTCTGTTTCACTTCCTTCCTCCTTGGTTCATTCCTTGGCCATTTTCTCCTTCTTGGATGACCTATTCTCTGTGTAGAAGAATACTCTGGTTCTCCAGTCTGTCTCTTGCTCTTTCTCTCTGGTTCTCCACAAATCTTCCTGGGTAAATCTCACTTAGAGTGCGGCAGCAGTGTCTATGTTGTCTTCACTACTCATGCTCAGTCCCTCTGGTGCCTTTGAAGCAAGCTCAAACTCTTGCCATGTTTTATCCACCTTCCTTCCCATTTTTAGTACACTCTTGGAAAATGGCTATGAGATTTTCTCAATGCACATTTTTTTCTGTTTAAAAAAGTTCTTCCTTACCACTTGCTCTCTGCTTCCCCCTTCACAAATACAATTAGTTTCTTCTTATGCTTTTGTATCTATCTAAATGTCTCTTTTCCAGAAAAGCGTTTTCAAGCAGGACCCTGCCACTATTCGCTCGCTCAAGACCTTTTGGTTCACTATTAAATGCTGAACCCCTACTGCTCTGCTCCTAGAATTGACTCAGGAGTTATTCCTGAAGTTAATATTACCATGAGGGAAACTATTTGGAGTAATTAGAACAACAACTTAATCTGTTTCTCGTAATCTTCATTTGTTGACATTCTTGATCATATTTCTCTATTCCTCTGAAGAAACATGTTGTTTATGCATTTGGATCCCTTGCCTCTGGGACTAATTATCTTATTTTAGCATGGTGAGAAATCATGTAAAGTCACGGAATTATTGATCTATACTTGACTGAGAGGTATGTAATTGTATCTCATTTCCAGATAAGAGTATACATTTTGATGGAAAGTATTGTAGATTTCATTTGGTAAAATTATATACAATCATGGGTAGAAATTTTCTGTGCCTTCAGCAGTATTTGACAGATATTGTTTTGTAAAGTTGCTGCTGCTTTGCTAACCTTTAGTATGTTAAGCCAGTAGGTAATATCTTCTTAATTAATTTTGTACTCGAAATCTCTTCTTAAATTTGAAATCTAAAATACTGAAGTAGCTGAAGATTACTTTTTGTCTTTTAAAAATTAGTATTTTTAATATTCTCATAGAAAAACTTGATGTTTTTGTTTTGTGTCTCTTGCTTCCTTGGCCTCTTCCCAGGACTAGATAATGTATATTGCATACATGAAAGGAACAGACAATTTCATCAAATATAATTGGAAGATGGCATTTAACCTAAAATTGTATTTTCTGTCTTCATTATTGCTATGTTTCCCAAGGATCTGGTAGTCATATTTGACATAATACTTGGATTTTTTTGTTTGGGTACAGAAAATCAGAAAAGATGTCAAAACATTTCTCTTGAGTATTTTGGTTAGTAATAATTAAAACATGTGCCAAATGTATACTTATTTCTAATGAATTTGGAAAACATTACATTTGGCTAGTATTCTATACTCCTCAGATAATCTTGGAAATAAGTAATAATGATATTTTTTCAGGTACTAAGCTCGGGGCCATATGTATATTATTTTTAGTCTTCACCCCAGTTGTGTAAGCATTATCACTCCTTTTTTTTCAGTGGAAGAAGTCAGGGCTCAGTGAAGTTATACAACCAGTACCTGCTCTCAGAGGCTCGGGAGCACCCCTCTACAGTGCTGCCATCTAGTCTCAGCTTCGGACTTCCCATAAAATGAGGACGCTGAGTCCTGTGAAGCTGAGGTGCTTGCTCACCATCATGCAGCTAGTTAGCACGAGAGCAAGGACTCGGTTCCCTGGGCTCCTGACTCACATTCCAGTGCACTTTTCACTACAGCAGGACACCTTGGCTCCTGAGCCCCAAGTGACGGCCCCAAACAGCTGTGTTGATCTGTCTTGCATGTCCCAGCTTGTTTTGCTAGCCAAGCAAAAACTACTTAAAAGGATCCTCAATCTTCACCTTCCCACTCCCCTCCACTTACGCTCATGTACTCCCACTTGCCCCATGAATAACTTCACAGAAGGAATTGTGCAATGTCACTAAGCCTTCCTCTGGTGTCAGAGTTACTCCCTGAGAGAACATTCACTTCCTCGTGACTCCAGTTCACTGTCAGATTGGCTTTCCCTCTGTTCTCTTTGATCGGAATCTTAGTTGTTTCGGCAGGAATTTGAGGAGCAGATGTTATACCCCTTGAACAAGCCCTTTAATTTGCCTTAGTACTGTGTCTAATGACTCTTAATCCTGGCCTTTTAACTCTGTGACTAGCAGAATTAAGAACGAAGTGGGACAGAAATGGTGAGCCTGATGCTGAATATTTCATTTTAATGTTGGCAAAGTGGACTACAGAGAGCACATGCACAGTGAGAACAGAGGGAAATGATTAAAAATCTTTTCCTTTACAGCTGAAAAGCAAACTGCATATTAGTTTGGGATTGCTGAGATTTTGGGTTTTCCTCTATATATAAATAGAGCAATTTGATAGAGCAGTTGGCCAGAGAAAGGGAGCCACTGACTGTACTCCTTTCTCTATTAAGTATTAATATGTTTTAGCTTTTCATTTTCCCTTCAAAATAAAAAAAGGAATCACCAAGACACACAAACACACACACACACACACACCCCAAGATAATCAGTTAGACTACTTGCATGGTTAATGAGGAAAATCAACAGTTACCCTGAGTGAGAGCACCATTAATAAAGGTATATCCTGTGAACTAACTAGTTAAGTGTATTTCTTACCTTGGAGACTTTACGCTAGCAGTCTGAACTTTCTAATGAATGAAGATCTGGTGTGTGTGTATGCATGTGCATGACTAAACAGTCTATAATTTTCTCAGTTAAGGATTAGTTGCTTGAAATTTGATCTGCAGTCAGGGTTTGATTAAGATTGAGAAATCACATATAATTTGAGCAGAAAGATTTCGAGCAAGGAAGGACACATTAGTAACAAATAGGAGCTCTGAAAAACACGGAAGGATAAAGGAAAGGAGCGTCTGTCTCGCCTGAGACTGAGAAGCAGCACTGAGGAAGAGGCCTCCTGGATTGAGATCCTGACCTTGGTTGGGAAGGCGTGGCTGTGGCTCAGTGTGAAGAAGTTGTTCTGGTGCAGTGGAATGGGAACTTACCAGAAATCTGTCTCACCAGAGTCCCTGTGCTACCACACTAACTGGGTGCTTGGGGGAACTGGTGAGTGCTGCTGACTGCCATGCATTTCAGGAGCCTGAAATGGTGGAGAAAATGCACACACTGGAGAAACTGCATGGTATGAGATCCTGCCATGAGGAGCACTCTAGGTTTGGAAGGAAAACTACTTTCTCTTCCAGTGTCTTTCCAGCATTTTCTTCTGACAAAGCTTTAACATCATGCCAACTGGCAAAGGAAAAATATTTAAAGGGCCCAAATCAATTTTTGCAGAGCAGGCAGTGAAGGGTGAATTTGGAACAAAGAGATAATAAACGGTTAACTGGCATATTTGGTCAACCATGTAATTTTATGTCTCATGGTACTTCCTTATGGGTTTAATTTAAATTTTGGCTCCTGGTCAGAATTTTGTTAAGGATATCATTTTTAGTATTTTAGAAAGGATGTCCTAAGACTAGTGGTGCTTCGTTTTTATTGGAAACTTCTGAACAGTAGCCCACCTTTGCTTTTCTAGGCTCCTCTCATGGGCATCTGGTTTAGGAGTTCTAGCTCCTTGTTTGCTGTGACACTTTGATCTTGGGCATTGTGGTGAAATGCCTCACACTGTCATACAATCTAATCTCACAGCCCACTCAGATCTCTCTGTGAAAGTCTGTGCCTTTGAAATTGGTGTATCAAGAATGGCTTTTTTTGGAGAATAAATGTTTTAAAAACTATCAACTGTGTTTTCAGCATCTTAGGAAAAATGGTCAGTGTAAATTTGGAGTAGTGGTTTCTAGCTAGTAGTGGCTGGATATAAAATATGTTTTATTGAGAGGTATCTGACTTCATTTGATAACCAGCCATGAAGAATATTCCACTGAAGTCTGGCCAGATAGACGTGAATTTTAGTTTTTTCTGTATAATCTATTTACAGAAGACACATTTTTTTTTTTTTTTTGACAGGCAGAGTTAGACAGAGAGAGAGAGAGACAGAGAGAAAGGTCTTCCTTCCGTTGGTTCACCCCCCAAATGGCCGCTACAGCCGGCGCTGCGCCGATCCGAAGCCAGGAGCCAGGTGCTTCCCCCTGGTCTCCCATGCGGGTGCAGGGCCCAAGGAACTGGGCCATCCTCCACTGCCTTCCATGGCCACAGCAGAAAGCTGGACTGGAAGAGGAGCAACCAGGACAGAATCCGGCACCCCAACTGGACTAGAACCCCGGGTGCTGGTGCCACAGGTGGAGGTTTAGCCTAGTGAGCCATGGTGCCCGGCCTGAAGACACAATTGTTATGAGTTGATAGTTTCTTTCCTGAAATAATTATCTCTCAGCCTTAAAATTATAAACTTAGAAAGTAAATTGGACCACCTAACTGAAATTTTGTTAAAATTGAGCTCATTTTATTTTTATTATTTATATATTTTAATGTGAGAGGTAGAGTTACAGACAGAGAGAGAGAGAGAGACAGAGAGATCTTCCATCTGCTGGTTCACTCCCTAAATGGCTGCAAATGCTGGACCTGGGCTGATCTGAAGCCAGGATCCAGGAGCTTCTTCCAGGTCTCCCAAGTGGGTGCAGGGGCCCTGCAGTACTCCTGACAGCATACTTATAACATTGCCCTGGTGTGATAGTTTATGGTGTCATCTCTGAAGAAAGTTACAGAACCTTTTGGAACAGGATGCCTAAGAACTTTTTAACTGAGGTGTTTACTTCAATTATTTCTGTGTTTGTGACTGAAAATCATGTTAGAGGTTGTAGTATTGTTTTTAGTCCTTGTGGCAATATTGCCCAAATAAACTTTTACAGATTTCGTTAGGTTTTCTTTCAATGATTTAAAAAAAAATTTGTTTACATGAGAGGCAGAGAGAGAAAGAGCGAGCAAGCAAATGCTCTTCTCTCCGCAATGGCAGTCCCCACATGCCTGCCAGGACTGGGCCAAAGCAAAGTCAGGAACCCACAACTCATCTGAGTCTCCTATGTGGGTGGCATCTCCCAAGATGCATTAGAGAAATCTGGATCAGAAGTAGAACTGCTGGCACTCCAGCTGCACATTGATATGGGATGTGTACATCTAAGAGGCAGCTTAGCCCACTGTGCCACAGTGCTTACCCTCTTTTGTCATTTCTTTATCTTGAAAATCTTCAAAATCCTTTCTCTAGCTTTCATTTGAAAGGAAAGGATATGCTATTATAGTCACCCTACCACATAATAGAACTCCAGAAATTATTTCTCCTATCAAATTGTAATTTAGTTAATTAACCTTTCCCTATTCTTCCCCACCCTGTTACTGCCCCCAACCCCTGGACACCACTATTATACTCTCAAATTCTGTGAGATGAACTCTTTTAGATTCCACACTTAATATCATGTGGTACTTGTCTTTCTGTGCTTTGCTTATTTCACTTAAAGTAATGACCTCCAGGTCCATCCGTATTGTTGCTGTTGACAAAATTTCATCCTTTTTTAAATGACTGAGTAGTATAAACTTTCTTCATTTCATTTCATTCTTTCTTATCCTCCAACTGTGTATTTTCAAATAGCTGTCTTTAAGTTCACTAATTTCTTCTTCTTTTGGCTTATTCTGATTTTTTTTTTTTTGGTGGACATACAAACTTTTTAATAACAATGGGGAGGGGGAGAACAACCTTGAGGGAAATAATAGCACTCATGAGGGTACAGGGCCCAGACGCCTTTGAAGGAAGCACATGTCACTCCTGAGAAGCTTCTCGTTGGTGCTGGTCTCTCCACCTGCTTGTTCTACTCTCTGGCTCCCCGTCTCAGCCCTTCCTAAGCCATGGCTGTGGCCTTGTTTCAAGCAGAGACTCAGTCAGCACCAGGTTCTGACCTGCTGAAGGTTTGCGTGGGGTCGAGGAAATCTATCCATCACAAGTCTCATCTAGGAATGGGCCTGACGTCACAGCCTAGGGCTGAGCAGGGTCTGTAAACCAACAACCCAGCCAGATGCGAGGGACACTGGGACTGCCTGTGTGGCGAACACCCATTCCATGCCATTGTCAGCATTCCTGAGTGGCCACAACCTTCTGGTGATTCTGCTTTTCCATCTGTGAGACTATGGGATCACCAGGGCAAGAAAGCTCTTGTGTACCTGAAGGCCAGGAGAGCCTATAAACCGGGAGCTAGCTCAGGGCAAACAAGCTCTCCCCAGCCCATAGAAAGCACCCGGAAGTCACCAGACTGGGACAGTTGGGCAGAGAATGCCTTTTCCAGAAGAGGTGGGCTGCTGGACAGCACAGCGACTCAAAAGACAGAGGGGAAAACAGACAGGAGCTCTAACTTAAGATCGCGAAGACACTTTTTCACTGAGAACTGGCGTAGGGGGAGGAAAATTGGCAACTGGCCAATTGCCCCTGGTAGCCCAGGGGAAAATCAGGCCACTTCCATTCCAGAGAAGCTGGTGGCACTTTTCTTCCGGGTAGCACAGCTCCTCTTCAGGGCACATCACTCAGCCAAGGCCAAGTTTGTAGACTGGAGCCTCTCAGTCTCCTGGCAGATGTTCTGCTCCACTGTGTCGCACTCAGCTAGGAACGCCTGGATCTTCTTCACCAAACCCTTCCTTTTCAGTCTACTGTCTTTGAAATTTTCTGGTAGGATCAGGGTGTCAATCTCCTCCAAAATCTTCATAAAATGCTCAATTGTGGCTTTTACTCTCCTATCAAGTTTGCTGAGAGCTTCAGCTTGCAAATCCTTGGCCAGAAAACCCTGTTGGATTCCACTGAGTTCTTTATTCAACTCTTCTAGTTGGCTGGCTATCTTCTCCACAGACTTCTCCAAATCCTTCAACTTCTTTAGTTCAGCCTCTTCCTCTGGACAGTTCTTTTCCCCAATTAACATGACCCGGCAACCGTTTTGTATTCCAAGTGCTGACAATGGTGCCTCCATTTCCTTCAGAGATTTTTCCTTAAATATGAGTTTCTGGAAAGGCAGTGGAACCCTTATGGCCTCTTCAACAACCTGGGCCAGGTCTTGGACAATTGGTTCGCTGCTACCCTGCTGAGGGGTGACATGAAGGTCATGCTTCTCATTGCTGTGGGTGACGGTCACGCTGAGCCCGGCTGCCGCCATTTCCTCGGTCTCGGTCACCTCCTCCGCCTGGATCACGTCTGGGGTCACCTCCTCGGCCGGGGGCGCCTCCTCGATCTGGGGCGCCTCCTCGTCTCGTGGCGCCTCCTCGCTCCGGGCCGAGCGGGTACGGACTTTCTTCTTCACCCGCGGCCTGCGAGCGCCGGCGGCGGCGCCCCTGGTGGGTCGGTCATGCCCCCCGGCTGCTCTCCGGAGGGATGGGCGCTGAGAAGCTGGCTGGCCGCCCTCGGCCAGGGGCTCCGACTGGCGCGGCTCCCGGCTGGGCCGAGGGGCGCGCCGCCGGGGGCCCAGCTGGCCCCGGTCGCCTCGCGATCTCCGCGCGTTGCCGCGCTCCGCCAGGCCCGCGCTATTGACCGCCCTTATTCTGAATTTTTAAAGAAAAATATTTTAAAAAAGTTTTTTATTGATTTTCATTTTATTGAAGGGAGGCAGGGAGGTAGGGAGGGAGAGAGGGAGAGGGAGAGATTGAGATTGATTCCATTTGCTTGTTCACTCCCCAAATACATCAGCCAGGGCTGTGCCAGGCCAAAATCAGGAGCCTGGATCTCATCCAGGTATCTCACATGAGTAGCAAGGACCCAAGTACTTGAGCCATGTTCTGCTGCCTCCCAGGTGGGTGTTAGCCAGAAGCTGGATCAGAAATGGTGTTGCTGGGACTCCAACCAGGCATTCCAATATGGGATACAGTCATCCCAAGTGTTGGCTTAACTGTTAGGTCAAAAGCCCACCCATGGTTTATTCTGGTATTGATGCCTTCTATCATGTTTTTAAACTTCACTTAGTGTACTTTTCAGCTCAAAGATTCTGCTTGATTTTCAAAACTTTCTTCTATCTCTCTGCTAAGTTACCCTGTTAAAGTGTTGAGATCTTTTTCTGTATTTTCTTGAAATTCGTTGAGTTTCTTTAAAACAGCTACTTAATATTTTATCTGAATTACAACATATATATTTTTTTAAAAAAAGGTTTATTTATTTACTTGAGAGTCAGAATTAGAGGGAGAGGGAGAAGGAGAGGGAGAGAGAGATCTTCCAAATGCTGGTTCACTCCCCAAATGATCACAATGGTCAGAGCTGGCTGATCCGAAATCAAGAACCAGGAGCTTCTTCCCAGTCTCCGAAGCACTTGAGCCTTCCTCTACTGCTTCCCCAGGCCATAAGCCCGGAGCTAGATTGGAAGAGGAACAGCCAGGACTTAAACCGACACCCATATGGGATGCCAGCACAGCAGGCAGATGCTTAACCTACTATGCCACAACGTTGGCCTCAACATATGTTCTTTTTTTTTTTTTTTTTAAGATTTATTTATTTGTTTGTTTGTCTGACAAGCAGAGTCACAGAGAGAGTTTGAAAGGGGCACATAGAGATAGAGAGATCTTTCATCCACCGGCTGTCTCCCCAAATGGCTACAATGGCCTGGAGTAGGTCAGGCCAAAACCAGGAGCCATGAACTCCATCTGAGTCTTCCACGTGGGTGGCAGGAGCACAAGTATTTGGACCATCTGCTGCTGCTTTCCCAGGCACATCGGCAGGAAGCTGGATCAGAAGGGGAGCAGCTTGGACTTGTACCGGTGTTCTTATGGGATGCTGGCAGTGCAGACAGTGACTTAACTCCTGCACCACAGGACTGGCTCCTATTAGATTCGTTTTCATTGTCCCAATGTCTGAAGAATTTTGAAACCAGAATAGGTCAAATAGGCTGTGTGGTTTCTCTTGTATTTGCCTCCTGAAGTCCTGTTTACCATTTCTTGAAAGGTTTGTCTTGAAGTCTCAGGGAAAAGGTAGATTTCTTGATTTCTTGAAAGACTTGAAGCACTCTCGGTCTTCTTCTCCCTGGTCTTCCTCTAAGGGCTCATTAGACTTTTGTTTTCTCTGGATAAGGAATCTATTTCTCTGGCGTTGAAACCAAATTTGGGTTCTTGACTCAGGAACTCTGATTTCTTTGGCAAGTTGTTCTCTGGAATCAATTCCTGGGTAAGAGTTGTTCAAAAATGCCTTGATGAGGGTGTGAGATCGAGAGGAGCTGTAGTTGGAATGACACTGTCTGGATTCTGTTTGTACAGTAAAGAGATTTTGAATTTGTTCTTGAGGACAGTCTTCTCCATGGCCTTGGCTTGAGTCTAAAGCTTCCTCAAGCTCTGGTCTTTTCTGGAATGGATATTGTGCTCTTGGATTCTGGAACCAAACTTGTATTCTTGAATCTTTGGTGTTGATGTCCAAAGCAAGCTTCTGTTTGGAAGGGTAGCCAGGGTATGTCTTTTGGTTGAAGGCGTTGATGAGGATTTTCAGTTGCTCTTTTGTGAATTTTGTGGGACTGCACCTATGATTTTTTGATAGTTTTTTGTGTGAACAGTTGTCTTCGGCCATGTTGGAATACAGTCCCGGGGTCTAAGCGCCTGTCCTGCTCTGCTCGTCCTGGGTCCACAAGCTGAGGAAAAAAAGCAACATATATTCTTAGAATAATTTGAAAGTCTATTATAAGTTAGCACTTTTGCCTTTTCCTGTTAAATGTAAATACCTTAGAACATTCACTATATTTAGTTACATCTTCTTCCTGCCTTTTTTTTTTGCAGTTGTTTGTGTATTTTATATTTATATATGGGTGTGTGAACGCATTTTAAATCCCATCAGACATTGTTGTTTTATGCAGTCAGTATCCATTGATACTTACTTTTGTATTCTTCATCTCTTACTATTCTTTATGCCACACTCTGTGCTTTTGACATCTTTTGTTTTCTGCCTAATGAACTCCCTGTAGTATTTCCTTTAAAGTAAGTTGACTGCTGATAAATTCCATAGGTTTTAATTTTGTTACTTCCATGAAAACAATCACCTACTCTGTTGAAATATTTTTTATACTCTATTGTTAAGCTTTTATTTTATTTTATTTTTATCTTTGACTTTCTGCAGTTTTGCTATGCTGTGCCTAGATGTAATTTCTACTACACTATAAAGGTTTATAGTACTTCTTGAATCTTTAGATTAGTATCTTTAGTCATTTTTCTATAAATTTTGACAATTACCTCTGCAAATATTGCTTTTCTCTTCTTCCATTCTGCAATTCCAGTGTGAGACAAATTTTTAATATGTGTCACATGTATCTTTTGTTTGTTTTCTGCATTTTCCATGTTTTTTCACCATGTTTCAGTCCAGAAATTTTCTTTTAACCTTTTGATTCTCTGCTATTGAATTCTCAATTTTAGTTATTGTATTTTTCTTTCTAGAATTTTTCCATTTTTTGTTATGATTTCTTGTTCTTTGTATAAATTCTTTGTTTGCCAGTTAATTTTCTTAGTTATAGTTATTTAAATTCCATGACTCATAAATTCAATATTTTTATCTTCTAATATTTCAAAAAGATTTATTTATTTATTTTGAAAGTTAGAATTAGAGAGAGGGGGGAGAGACAAAGAGAGATCTTTCATCTACTGCCTCTTCCCTAGATTGCTGCAATGGCCAGTGCTATGCCAGATTGAAGCCAGGAAGCCAGGAGCTTCATCCAGATCTCCCCTATGGATAGTACAGGCCCAAACACTTGGGTCATCTGCTGCTGCTTTTCCCAGGCCAGTAACAGGGAGCTGGATCGGAATTGGAGCAGGGGAATGGGTAAAACCACCCCCTGCAGTGCCGGCATCCCCTATGGCAACTGGTTTGAGTCCCAGCTGCTCCACTTCTGATCCAGATCTCTGCTGTAGCCTCAGAAAGCAGTGGATGATGGCCCAAGTTCTTGGGCCCCTGTATCCGTGTGGGAGACCCAGAAGAAGCTCCAAGCTCCTTGCTTTTGTTTGGCTTAGCTCTGTCCTTTATGACAGTTTGGGTAGTGAACCAGCCAATGGAAGACCTCTATCTCTGTCTGCCTCTGTCTCTCTGTAACTCTGCCTTTCAAATAATAAATCTTAAGAAAAAAAAAAAAAAAGAATTGGAGCAGCCAGGACACAAACGGCGCCCATATGGGAAGCTGGCATTGCAGGCCACACTGTCACCTGCTATGCCACAGTGCTGGCCCCTGGATTTTCTAGTTTCTGTGAAGTTGGATAAAAAATTCTTTTCTGTAATACTTAAGTGAAATTGAGAATTTTCTTTAATTATGAGAGTAGGTAACAAAGTCACGGGTGTACTTATAAACTTCAGATGCTTTCATTTTGCTAATGTTGCATATATGCTGAAATATTTTTATACTTTCCAGTGTTTTGAAATTATGCTTTTTAAAATATTTTATTTAATATAAATTTTCATAGGTACAGCTTTTTGGAATATAGATTCTTCCCCCCATCCCCACCCCCACCCCCACTCCTGTCCCACCTCCCCCATCTCATTCTTTATTAAGATTCATTCTTAATTTTATCTTTATATACAGAAGATCAACTCTATACTAGGTAAAGATTTCAAAGTTTGCACCTACACACACAAAGTATAAAGTACTGTTTGAAAACTAGTTTTTCTGGGCCGGCGCTGTGGCACAGCAGGTTAATGCCCTGGCCTGAAGTGCTGGCATCCCATATGGGCGCCGGTTCTAGTCCTGGCTGCTCTTCTTCCAATCCAACTCTCTGCTATGGCCTGGGAAAGCAGTAGAGGATGGCCCAAGTCTTTGGGCCCCTGCACCTGCGTGGGAGACCTGGAGGAAGCACCTGGCTCCTGGCTTCGGATCAGTGCAGCTCCGGCTGTTGCAGCCATCTGGGGAATGAATCAGCGGACGGAAGACCTCTCTCTCTCTCTGTCTCTCCTCTCTCTGTGTAACTTTGACTTTCAAATAAATAAATAAATCTAAAAAAAAAAAAGAAAACTAGTTTTTCCATTAATTCTCATAGTACAACTCATTAAGGACAGAGAGCAAGTGCACAGTGACTCCTTTCGTTGATTTAACACTTGGCACTCTGGCGTCAGTGAATTTTTTTTTTTTTTTTTTTTTTTTTTTTTGACAGGCAGAGTGGACAGTGAGAGAGAGAGAGACAGAGAGAAGGGTCTTCCTTTGCCGTTGGTTCACCCTCCAATGGCCGCCGCAGTCGGCGCGCTGCGGCCGGCGCACCGCGCTGATCCGATGGCAGGAGCCAGGAGCCAGGTGCTTTTCCTGGTCTCCCATGGGGTGCAGGGCCCAAGCACCTGGGCCATCCTCCACTGCACTCCCTGGCCACAGCAGAGGGCTGGCCTGGAAGAGGGGCAACTGGGACAGAATCCGGCGCCCCGACCGGGACTAGAACCCGGTGTGCCGGCGCCGCTAGGCGGAGGATTAGCCTAGTGAGCCGCGGCGCCGGCCTATTGTTTTTTTTTTTAATAGAAAGCTTTTATTTAGGCCGGCGCTGCGGCTCACTAGGCTAATCCTGCACCTTGTGGCGCCAGCACACCGGGTTCTAGTCCCGGTCGGGGTGCCGGATTCTGTCCCGGTTGCCCCTCTTCCAGGCCAGCTCTCTGCTGTGGCCCGGGAGTGCAGTGGAGGATGGCCCAAGTGCTTGGGCCCTGCACCCCATGGGAGACCAGGAGAAGCACCTGGCTCCTGGCTTCAGATCAGCGCCGTGCGCCGGCCGCAGCACGCCAGCCGTGGCGGCCATTGGAGGGTGAACCAACGGCAAGAGGAAGACCTTTCTCTCTGTCTCTCTCTCTCACTATCCACTCTGCCTGTCCAAAAAAAAAAAAAAAACAAAACAAAAAACACAACTTTTATTTAATAAATATAAATTTCATAAGTACAACTTTTGGATTATAGCGTTTCTTTCCCCCATACCTACCCTCCCACCCCCAAACCATCCCACCTCCTACTCCCTCTCCTATCCCATTCTCTATTAAGATTCATTTTTAATTATCTTTATATACAGAAGATCAACTCTATACTAAGTAAAGATTTCAACAGTTTGCACCTGCACAGACACACAAAGTATAAAATACTGTTTGAAGACTAGTTTTACTGTTATTTCTCATAACATCACACATTAAGGACAGACGTCCTACATGGGAGCAAGTGCATAGTGACTCCAGTTGTTGAGTTAACAATTGACGCTCTTATTTATGATGTCAGTGATCAACCAAGGTTCTTGTCACCAGCTGCCAAGGCCTCTTGAGTCCACAAATTCCGACACTATTTAGACAAGCCATAATCAAAGTGGAGGTTCTCTCCTCCCTTCAGAGAAAAGTACCTCCTTCTTTGATGGCCTCTTTTTTCCACCAGGATCTCGCTGACAAGAGATCTTTCCTGTAGGTTATTTTTTGCCAGAGTGTCTTGGCTTTCCATGCCTGAAATGCTCTCATGGGCTTTTTAGCCAGATCCAAATGCCTTAAGGGCTGCTTCTGAGGCCAGAGTTCTGTTTAGGGCATTTGTCATTCTATGAGTCTGCTGTGTGTCCTGCTTCCCATGTTGGATCGTTCTCTCCTTTTTAATTCTATCAATTATTATTAGCAACACTTGATCTTATTTATGTGATCCCTTTGACACTTAATCCTATCTTTATGATCAGTTATGAATTTAAACTGATCACTTTAACTAGTAAGATGGCATTGGTACCTGCCAACTTAATGGGATTTGAAGTCCCGTGGCAAGGTTTTAGCTTTACTCTTAGGGGTAAGTCCGTGGGAATGTGTGCCTCCCTCTCTTATTCCCACTCTTATTTTTAACAGAGATCAATTTTCAGTTGGATTAAAACTCCTAAGAATAATTGTGTGTTAATTAAAGAATTCAACCAATGGTATTAGTAGAAAAAAATACTAAAAGGAATAAAATAGTAAGCTGTTGCTCGACAGGACAAGGGCTGATCATGTCATTACTTGTTATAGTGTCAGTTTCACTTCTACAGGTTTCCTTTTAGGTGCTCAGTTGTCACAGATTAGGGAGAACATATGATATTTGTCCCTTTGGGACTGGCTTATTTCACTCAGCATGATGTTTTCTAGATTCCTCCATTTTGTTGCAAATGACTGGATTTCATTTTTTTTACCACTGTGTAGTATTCCATCGAATACATATCTAATAATTTCTTTTTTTTTTTAAAGATTTATTTTATTTACTTGAAAGAGTTGCAGAGAGAGGTAGAGACAGAGAGAGAGGTCTTCCATCTGCTGGTTCACTCCCCAGATGGCTGCAACGGCCCGAGCTGCGCTGATCTGAAGCCAAGAGCCAGGAGCTTCTTCCAGGTCTCCCATGCAGGTGCAGAGTCCCAAGGGCATGGGCCACCTTGTGGTGCTTTCCCAGGCCATACCAGAGAGCTGGATCTGAAGTAGAGCAGCCGTATCTTGAACCGGTGCCCATCTGAGATGCTGGCACTGCAGGCAGCAGTTTTATCTGCTATGTCACAGCGCTGGCCCCTATCTTCCTTTTGTTTCTTGAATTTCTGTGTTTATTTTGGCATATTTAGAGATAGTTGTTGTTGGTTTCTTTTCTTTTCTTCCCTATGATGGCTTTTATCTTTGGACTGTGCCTTTATGGCTTAGTGAAGTGTCTGCTCTTCCAGTCGGTACCCAGAGGCATGTACTGGGTGTGGTCAGGGAGCTCTGTTCAGTGCTCCAGGGTGTGGGGAGTGTCTAAGGTGATACCCAAGCTGGGCGTGGTAAATCTTTTTTTTTAATCTGAGGAGAGGTGTGGGGAGCAACTCGGACTAGACTAAGTTACTGAAATTAAGACTTATTCTATGCATCTGCTCTCCCACAATATGGCGCTGAGAAGGGAGTAAATAACTTCTACGCAGCTGCCTCTCGCCAACTTGAGTGATGACCTGCAGGAGCTGATCCTGCTCCTGATTGGAGGAGAGCAGCATATTCGGCGTGTGGGTAGCAGAGTTGGGATTGGTGGAAGAGGACTATAAAGGAGGCGAGAGACAACATGCACCAGGAACACCTGAGGGACATCTGAGCAGCCCCCGAGAGAGCCGGCCGGCGGTGTGCCGCTCCCCCGTGGAAGTGGGGAAAGTGGCAGGGGGTGCCGCCCCTCCACGGAGGTGGAGGGACGGCAGCCAACCTGGGAAGAACCAGCAGCAAACCCGGGGAGGGCCGAGCAGACAAAAGAACAACGCAGGGTCTTGTGTCGCTCCTCCACGAAGAGGGGGAGCGACAGAGAGGGTTTGATCTGCTCTGTTGGCATAGTCTAACGCTCACCTCCTCTCCTCCAGGGAGACCAATGTCCAGGTGCTAGCTCCAGTGGGTACGATATTCATCCACTCTGCCACAAGAACCACGCTAAGGATCCATGCAATCCTCAGTTTGAGCACGGATACTGCCGCAATGATCTTCACCAGGGAATCAGAGACCAGTGACTAGTCTCTGGGAGAACTTGTATCTCACCAGTGTACTTGTTACTTCTTGTTCATCTAATTTAGTTAATATGATGCCATCAATATTGTACATCACTGTGAATTTCTCTTGATTATCCATATTGTCTGGGTCTCTTGGAAGTGAATTCAAACCTAGGACAGAAAAATTAATATAGCCTTGGTTCAAACACATAAAGGTATGCTACTATTGATTGTGTGGTTCTAGTTCTTAACAGGAGTGGAAAACATGTTTTACCACATCAAAGACTGCATATCACTTACCTGCCAGAGACCCATATCCCTATCTCTGTATGCTGCCAAAGAGATCCTTTGGCTTTTATAGTGTAGTTTTTAGTCAATGATTTATCACCCTCAGCCTTTCATTGTTTTTCTCCATTGCATTGACTGCTCCTAGCAACAGCTATCCAGTTCCTAGTCCTTTTAATTACTGCTCTGTACTTCACAAATGCCTGAAATATTGCACCTGCCATGCCTTCTCTTTCACCGACAAAAGTTTTCACAATTGTGATTGCAGTGATACAGCATGTTATGGACTAGTTACTACCAGTGGTTGGTTCCTCATTGCTAGTCAGTTAGTGGTTAATACACTTAAGAATCTCATTTTATAGTCAGTTTCACAGGGCCACTTTTGGTATCATCTCTCTCAGGTCAGGTTCCCTAGAACAAAGTTTGACATTTCAACATTTGCATGTAGGAAGTTGATTGGGCAGTACTTCTGGGGTTGATCTCTGTGAGAGAGGTTGCAATGGATATAGCACTAGGAAGCTGGAAGGGTAGTGGAACAGCAGCCTCAACTGTTGTGATCCCACTGGAACCTGACACTGGAATAGCCCTTCTGAGATATTCCAGGTTGTGATGTATAGTGCCAGGCCATTTTACTGCACATTGGGCAGTCATTGAATGTGGGCTGCTTTTGGAGAGTGACATAACCTTGGATGTGGCAGCTCCATGCAACTCAAGGAAATTCCTGAGGCTTCACCTGTTCAGCACCAGCAGGCACAATTCTGGAAGCTGGGAGGCTGAGTATTTCAATTCTGAAAGTGGCACACCGTAGCTGTCACTACAGCCACAACAACAAGATCAGTTTTAGTGGAGTGGTGAGAGTAGAAAGGATACTGTTGTGCTAGAGAAACAAAGGAGGAGATGAGGAGGGTTGAAAATTTGTTCAAACTGCTTAACTGTTTTTTTTTTTTCCTTTTTTTAACTTTTATTTAATGAATATAAATTTCCAAAGTACAGCTTATGGATTACAATGGCTCCCCCCCCAATAACTTCCCTCCCACCCACAACCCTCCCCTTTCCCTCTCCCTCCCCCCTTCCATTCACATCAAGATTCATTTTCAATTCTCTTTATATACAAAAGATCACAAACTGCTTAACTGTGAATGGAAGAAGAGAAAAGATAGTGGAAGTTCCTGAAGATACTGGGAATGATGGGATCCTGGATATCGGTATTATGATTTCCCTTGGCCAGGAAGAGGTTCATTTTCATCCTTGTAGTTGAACAGAAGGAGGCAGAGAGCCGTTTAGGAGCAGTTAAATTTATAACATTAAGGGGGAGAAACTTGAGGCAGTTCTTTTTAAAATTTTTTTTGAAGATTTATTTTATTTGACAGGTAGAGTTACGGAGAGGCAGAGGCAGAGAGAAAGAGAGAGGTCTTCCATCTGCTGGTTCACTCCCCAGGTGGCAGCAACATCTGGAGCTGAGCTGATTCAAAGCCAGGTTCCAGGAGCTTCCTCCAGGTCTCCCACGTGGGTGCAGGGGCTCAAGGCCTTGGACCATTCTCCTCCACTGCCCTCCCAACCCATAGCAGAGAGCTGGTTGGGAAGCAGAGAAGCTGGGGACTCGAACCAGCGCCCATACGGATGCTGGCACTGCAGGCAGTACCTTTACCTGCTATGCCACAGCACCTGTCCCAAAGTAGTTCTTTTTTGTTTCTTGTAGTTAACATCAAGAAGATTAGCAATAGAAAGAGGGAAAATTGGTCAGGTTGAAGGTATAGGGTTAGTAGAGTATGCTTTAATAGATGTCTGTGTTGAGTTGGAAGAGAGAGCTAACAGGATAACCAGTGGGTGTTGTGGGTCCATTTGAGGTTTATGTTCCTGATTTTATAGAATTATCAGTCTGTGCAGTTGTGTAACATTTTTCCTGGAGAGCTTAAGGCAGTTAAAATATGAATATTATGCTCAGTGACTTACCAGATTATTTTCTTTTTCTTTTGCATAGCCATCAGATCAAGTCATTACAATATAGTAACACAGGAGACATGATACTTGTTGTATCTGGAAGTTCTCAGGCCAAGGTGATTGACAGAGATGGTTTTGAAGTAATGGAATGTATAAAGGGAGACCAGTATATTGTGGACATGGCAAACACCAAGGTAAGCACGAAACAGAATATTTCAACAAATTTAATTAATTCAGCACGTTTATCAATGACTTGTTTGTGCCTCCATGTAATAATTCACTATAAATGATAGTGTCTTAAAGCAGTACCAGTTTATTCTTGCAGTTATGTGGATTATGAATAAACTGGGAGGATCTGCTGACTTGAATAGTGTCAGCTGGGCACTAGGGTGTCTTTAATGTCCAACATCGCTTTACTCAAATCGTTAGCAGTCATGGCTCTACTCCATAGTGCCTTTCTCTTTGCCGTTTCCCTACTTGGACTCTTAGCCTTTTGCTTGGTGTCTCTCTCTATCTGTCTTCTTTTGTCAAATTTGTACCTCTCATTGTGTTTGTCCCAGCGGGGTTAGGCTTCTTGCTTGCTGCTGGCTTGCCTGAAGGCCATACATGGAAACTGTAGATAGCTTTATGTCTGGCTTCAGGTGTTACACAGTATCATAGGCTCAGTCAAACTTCGTGGGAAGAGAAATAAGCTCCACCACCTGATGCGTGAATGTTAAGATCAAACTGTAAAAATCGTGTGAAATGGGAGATACTGATGCAGCTACCTTTGGAAATATGATATATAGCTACTATAGGACAAAAGGAAAGAGAGGCTCATCAACTTCATATATAAAGATTTTTAGCGAGATGATGTTTTAAAATTAATATATAAGTATATTAAATATAACTAAAGCCGCAATAATGCTGTGACATGGATGACTTAAAATAGAAGTTGTTCTTGCTAGTATGTTTATTGGGTTAGCTGTTCTTGCCCCCAAAATGTGCACAGAGTTTAGGTCTGTTCTATGAGTCTTTGTTGTTCCTTGGATCAAAGGATTGCCAAGGGGCATGATTTTCTCCTAGTGATGGCAGAAACACAGGGAAGCTCCAACTCTGGAAATACATTTCAAGTCTTTGCTTATGTCATGTCCTCTAATATTATATCAGCCAAAGCAAGTCTCATCTCTGTGCCTAACATCAAGAGACTTGAGATATCCAAGGATGATTGCTGGTGGAAGGAACTGCAGAATCACATGGTGAAGGTTGTGGTCATAGGGAGATATGATGGATTGACAACAATAATGTAGTCTACTAAAAGTATATTTAAGTGTCAGTGAATATGATTGATTCAGAATTTGGAGTCTTAATTTTAATTCTGAATTTCTTCTTCTCCTTGCCTATCTGAAACTTCTGATGTAAGAATTCTTTATTTTTTTAACAATTTATTTATTTATTTGAAAATCAGAGTTACACAGAGAGAGAAGGAGAGGTAGAGAGAGAGAGAGAGGTCTTACATCCGATGGTTCATTCCTCAATTGCAGCAATGGCTGGAGCTGCGCCGATCTGAAGCCAGGAGCCAGAAGCTTCTTCTGGGTCTCTCACACGGGAGCAGGGGCCAAAGGACTTGGGCCATCTTCTACTGTTTTCTGAGGCCATAGCAGAGAGCTGGATCAGATGTAGAGCAGCCATGACTCGAACCAGTGCCCATATGGGATGCTGGCACTGTAGGCAGGGGCTTCACCTGCTATGCCACAGTACTGCCCACCCACCCCTCCCCCAGCTATTTTTTAAAGATTTATTTATTTGAAAGGCAGAATTACAGAGTAAGAAAGAGAGACAAAGTTCTTTCATCTGCTGGTTCACTTTCCCAAATGGCCACAACAGCCTAGGTTAGGCCAGTCCAAAGCCAGCAGCCTGGAGCTTCATCTGGGTTTCTCATGTGGATTCAGGGCCCAAGCACCTGGACCATCTTCCACTGCTTTTCCAGGCCATTAGCAGAGATCTGGATCAGAAGAGTGCCGGCCCCTGCTATTTTTTTTTTTTTTAATTCAAAGGTAGTAATTGTGCATCTTTGTGGGTTATAGGATGTTTTAGTACATGTATGTGTTGTGTAAAAATCAATTCATGGTATTTAGATTATTATCTCAATTGTTTATCATTTCCTTATGAAGAGAACATTTAAAATCATCTCTTAAAGCTATTTTGAAGTATACTATACAAAATTATTAACAAAAATCATCCTTCAGTGTAGTAATACACCATAACCTCTTTCTTTTAATTGACTATGTCTTTTTGCCTGTTAATACATTTCTCCCCATTCCTACTGCCACCTCATCTCCCTGCAAGCCACTGGTTATCACTATTCTGCTTCATGCTTTCTTGAACTCAGCTTTTTTAGATTCTACAGATGAGTGAAATTACTTGATAGCTGCCTCTCTGTACCTGACTTAAAATTATGATCTTAGATTCCATCCATGTTGTTGCAAATAACAAGATTCCTTTTTTTATTAAAAAAATTTGAGCATATTATAATTGTACATATGTATGGGAAACAGTGTGATTGTTTTAATACATATTATATTGTATCATATTCAGTCAAAATAAATATATCTCCTCAAAAACATCTAAAATTGGGTCTTCAAGTTTTTAAAATTTTTTTATTTTAATTTTTCATTAGTTTTTTTTTTTTTGACATGCAGAGTGGACAGTGAGAGAGACAGAGAGAAAGGTCTTCCTTTGGCGTTGGTTCACCCTCCAATGGCCACCGCGGCCGGCGCGCTGTAGCCAGCGCACTGTGCTTATCCGAAGGCAGGATCCAGGTGCTTCTCCTGGTCTCCCATGGGGTGCAGGGCCCAAGGATTTGGGCCATCCTCCACTGCACTCCTGGGCCATTAGCAGAGAGCTGGCCTGGAGGAGGGGCAACCGGGACGGAATCCAGCGCCCCGACCGGGACTAGAACCCGGTGTGCCGGCGCCGCAAGGTGGAAGATTAGCCTATTGAGCCACGGCGCCGGCCCTAATTTTTCATTAGTTTTAATAGATTCAATGTGTTTTGTTGATGCAATTCTAGGAACATAATGATATTCCCCTCCTGCCTCCCAGGTCCCTGCTAATGTACCTGGGAAGGCAGCAAAAGATGGCCCAAGTATTTGGGTCTGTCCCACTCATGTAGTAGACCCAGATGGAGTTCTAGGTTCCTTGCTTCGATGTGGCCCTGGCCTTGCTATTGTAGCCATTTGGGGAGTGAACCAGTGGATGGAAGATCTCTCCCTCTGTCTTTGTCTATGTCTCTGACTCTTCTGTTCAAATAAATAAATAAATTTTTTAAAAATTAAAAAAAAACAGTGCTGCAATAAATATGGGAATTCAGATATCTTTTTGACATACTGATTTTGTATTTTTTGGCTATATACTTGGTATAGGATTGCTGGATATGTGGTAGTTGTATTTTTAAGTTATTTTTGAGGAATCTCCATACTGATTTCCATACTGACTGTACTAATTTCCATTCTCATTAAAACATGAGTTCTCCTATTTCTACATCCTTGCCAGCACTTGCTAACTTTTGTCTTTTTGAGAATAGCCAATCTAACTGGAGTATGGTGATGTCTCATTGTGGTTTTGATCTGTATCTTTCTGATTGTTAGAGACACTGAGGATTTTTTTGTATGCCTGTTGACCATTTGGATGTCTTATTTATTTTTTTATTTATTTTATTTGAGAGGCAAAAAGACAGGGAAAGAAGAGACGGACAGACAGAGAGACAGACTCAGAGCTTCTATCTGTTGGTTCACTACCTAAATACCCACAACAGGGCCGGCGCCGCGGCTCACTAGGCTAATCCTCCGCCTAGCGGCGCCGGCACACCGGGTTCTAGTCCCGGTTGGGGCGCCGGATTCTGTCCCGGTTGCCCCTCTTCTGGGCCGGCTCTCTGCTGTGGCCAGGGAGTGCAGTGGAGGATGGCCCAGGTGCTTGGGCCCTGCACTCCATGGGAGACCAGGAAAAGCACCTGGCTCCTGGCTCCTGCCATCAGATCAGCGCGGTGCGCCGGCCGCGGCGGCCATTGGAGGGTGAACCAACGGCAAAGGAAGACCTTTCTCTCTGTCTCTCTCTCTCACTGTCCACTCTGCCTGTCAAAAATTTAAAATAAATAAATAAATAAATAAATACCCACAACAGCTGGGGCTGGGCTAGGATGAAGCCAGGAGCCAGGAACTCAATCCTGGTCTCCAACTTGGATGGCAGGAATTCAATTACTTGAGTCATCACCAATTGCATACCAAAGTGCAAATTACCAGGAAGCTAGAATGAGCCGAGACTTGAACCCTGCAACTCCAACATGGCATGCAGGTATCCCAAGTGGCATCTTAATTGCTGTACGAAATCCCTACCCTGTGTATCTTCTTTTGAGAGGCGTCTATCCAGTTCTTTTGTTCACGTTTTAATTACTTTTTTTTTTTAAACTGTTGGACTGTCAGATTTCCTCATATATTGTCCTTTACAGATACGCAGCTTGGAAATTTTTTTTCTCATTCTGCATAATTGAGTGACCAGTATTTCTTGGGGGAATACAAAAATTCAAATATAAATTTTTTTAAGGGAAAGGGTTTATTGGTGGGGAAACCTGACAGACCGGAGGGAAGGGGCAAGAAGAAAAGAGGGAGAAGGAGAGTGTTAGAGAGAGAGAGAGAGAGACAGAGGGAGGGAGAGAGGGAGAGACAGAGATTGAGAGACAGAGAGAGATCAAGGTGGGGGGAGAGCCACCCAAGTGTTCAGGAACAGGTCCTGTTAAACCTTTGCCAGGGGGCGGGCAGGGAAGTAGGAGCAGCGAATCTGAGACAGTGAGAGCCGGGGCCGTGAATG
This sequence comes from Oryctolagus cuniculus, assembly GCF_964237555.1. Lineage (NCBI taxonomy): Eukaryota > Metazoa > Chordata > Mammalia > Lagomorpha > Leporidae > Oryctolagus > Oryctolagus cuniculus. The sequence continues at coordinate 62,930,089 of NC_091445.1, forward strand.
TAGAAGGAAGGGGTTTTGGCTCAGGCCCTTGACCTCTAGTGGAAACTTTGGAAGGCTGAAAGGACCTTGGCTGTAGAGCAGAAAGTGCACATAGAAGGTTTAGCTCGAAGATAGGAAACAACTTGAATATATGGGATCTCCTTCCATTTTTCGGATCACTCACAGAAGTGATAAAGCTCACAGAAGTGATAAAGCTATCAGGGTTGCTGTTTGAGGTCTGGAGACAGTTTGAGAGGGACTATATTACTCAGAAGGCAACTGAGAGGAGAATCAGATGGAAGGTGGGAAGCAGCAGCTCCCATGGCGACCATTAGAGTCGGATTGGTGGATATTGGGCGTCTCAAGGTCATGGCCACTAGACGATATGGGAACAGGGGGTAGGGTCGTCACCCAGGCACCCACTGGAGCCCAGGGCGTAGCCCATAGAAGGGAAACAGGAGGTTGAGTCGCTGCCCACACCTACTGTTGCCTGGACACAATGTCTGTAGATGTTGTGGTGCCTGGTACTAGGACTTTGAGACGAGAGAGTAGAACCACAACCCATAGTAGCAATTGCTGTGAGAATTTCCCAGTCTGCATCTTACCTCAGAATTTGAGAGGCCGGTGTGTGGATGGAGATCACGAAGCGTTTGGTGGCTTGGAAGGAGTTGTGGGGGTGTGTCTTGTGACTGGCAAAAATCCAGGACCCCAAGGTAGCTCAGAGACCCCTGAAGGGAGAGCAAAGTCAGTGGGGGAGCCTGGATCCGAGTCACGGCACCAGTATAAGGCCACTACAAAACACACCAAACATTGGAGTGAGGGAAACGGTTTATTGGTGGGGAAACCCAACAGACCAGAGGGAAGGGGTGAAGAAGGAAAAGAGAGAGAAGGAGAGCCTAAGAGAGAGAGGGAGAGACAGAAATGAAGAGACAGAGAGAGAGAAAGAGAGAGAGAGAGAGAGCTGAATATAATTTAAACAAATTTACATACACTCATATTGGTGTCTTGAATCATTTTTTTCTTTAAAGATGTATTTTTTATTTATTTGAAAGGCAGAGTTATATATATTTAGGGAGGGAGGGGGAAGGGGGAGAGAGAGAGACAGAGACAGAGACAGAGACATGGATGGATATCAAGAGATTGATCTTCCATCCACTGATTTACTCCCCAAATGGCCACAACGGCCTGGGCTGTGCCAGACCAGAGCCAGAATACAAGAGCGTCATCTGAACCTCCCATGGGGGTGCAGGAGCCCAAGCACTTGGACCATCCTCTGTTGCTTTCCCAGGCACATCAACGGTGAGCTGGATTTGAAGTGGAGCAGCTGGATCTTGATCTGGTACACATATGGGATGCCAGTGACGCAGGTGGCGGCTTTACCCACTACACCACAGCGCTGGACCCTTATTTTTTCTTTATCTTGTGCTTACTATAGATAATCCTAAGAAAGTATGAGGAAAGGAATTTTTTGTCATTCTCAAAGATCTTCAAAACTATTTCAGGAAACCGAGGGCTTATGTTATAAAAGGCAAAGAGGAAGAGGGAGAGGTTATTCTCAGATTTGTACATGTAGTCCATGCAGTAAGATGATTAACAAAGAAGAACAAAGAGAGCAAAAATAAGGTTTATCAATAAATAAGAACTATGTGTTATAACTATATGCTATAAATCACTCAACCTTGCTAAATACTCAAAAAATAATTTTAAATGCTCATTTAAAAATCAGTGAAAATATCTGTTTTTTTTTCTTTCAATTGTGGTTTATTTTTACTTGTCTGGGAAATGTTAGTGATAATTTAATCTTTGGGTTAACTAATGTGCTTTGATAATGCAACTAGTAATATTTAAAAGTTGCGGGTTTCATAGGATGCCTTTTATAAAACAACTTCTTAACCTCTTTTCTGATTCCAAGGGTAACTTGTGGCTTTATTGGAATATTCAATGAGTTGGATGTTAAAGGAAACAATTTAAAATACCTGATCTCCCATGATAAAATAATGATATGCTTCAAATATAAACAGGCCCTTCTAACTATATTGTTAAATTGTTATTTGCTTTGCATCTCTATTATTTACATAATTTTATATGTGTGTGGTTTTTAAGGAGTACTTACAGGGGCACAGAAATTCTTTTTTGTTAGATACTAGACACTGCATTACAGGGAGAATGATTACACTTGTAGTTTTTATAAATAAAGTCAGTTGAGTATCTAACTGTAATTTCTGTGGGTTATATAAAAAATGGAAGATCTTTTTTTTAAATGATTTATTTATTTGAAAGTTAGAGTTACACAGAAAGAGGAGAGGCAGAGAGAGAGAGAAGTTTTCCATCCGTTGGTTCACTCCCCAATTGGCTGCAACGGCCAGAGCTGCGCCAATCTGAAGCCAGGGACCAGGTGCTTCTTCCAGGTCTCCCATGCGGGTGCAGGGGCCCAAGGACTTGGGCCATCTTCCACTTCTTTCCCGGCCATAGCAGAGAGCTGGATTGGAAGTGGAGCAACTGGGACTCAAACCGGTGTCCATATGGGATGCCGGCACTGCAGGCAGCGGCTTTACCTGTTTCTTTCATACTTTCATACATTCTGGCACAAGAAAATGTTTCAGGATCATCTTGTATTTTTTCTGCTTTCTTATTACCTATATTTTTAGTGATCTGTGGCTCCTTTTTTAAAAAAACATTATTTCCATTTTATTTGGAAGGCAGAAATGGAGAGAGAGAGAGAGAGGGAGGGAGGGAGGGAGAGAGAGGAAGAGGAGAGAGGGAGTCATTGATTGATCTTACATCTGCTGGTTTGAAATGGCCATAATAGCCAGGGCTAGGCCAGGAGAAAGCCAGGAATTGCAAACTCAATTCAAAGATTTGCTCGTTTGAAAGGCAGAGTGTCATAATGAGGGGCAGGGGAGACAGAGAGACAGACAGACACACACACACACAGAGAAATCTTTTTTTTTTTTTTTTTTTTTTTTTGACAGGCAGAGTGGACAGTGAGAGAGAGAGAGAGACAGAGAAAGGTCTTCCTTTTGCCGTTGGTTCACCCTCCAATGGCCGTCGCGGCTGGTGCGCTGCGGCCAGCACAACGCGCTGATCCGAAGCCAGGAGCCAGGTGCTTCTCCTGGTCTCCCATGGGGTGCAGGGCCCAAGCACTTGGGCCATCCTCCACTGCACTCCTGGGCCTCAGCAGAGAGCTGGCCTGGAAGAGGGGCAACCAGGACAGAATCCAGCGCCCCAACTGGGACTAGAACCCGGTGTGCTGGCGCCAGAGGTGGAGGATTAGCCTATTGAGCCGTGGCGCCAGCCGAGAGAGAAATCTTTAATCTGATATTTCATTCCCCAGATGGGTGCAACAGCCAGGGCTGGGCCAGGAGAAAGCCAGGAGGCTGGAATGCCCCCCTGGTCTCCCATGTGGGTATCAGGGATGCAAGTACTTAGGCCGTTTGCTGCTGCCTGCCCAGGCATATTAGCAGGGATTTGGATTGGAAGTAGAGCAGCCAGGACTCTAACTGCAACTCTGATATGGGATACCAGCATCAGAAATGGTGGCTTAATCTGCCTGTGCCATATGCTGGCCCCTCAGGAATTCAATTACATCTCCCACATAGGTGGCAAGGACCCAAGTACTTGAGCTGCCACCTGCTGTGTCCTAATGTGTACATTAGCAGAAAGCTGTGTCAGAAGGGAAGTAGCTGGGACACAAACCAGGCACTTCCATATGGGATGCAGACATCTCAGGCAGTGTCCTGACTGGTACACCAAGCTCCCACCCCCATGACTGCTTTTAATAGGGAGTTCATTTTAAAGATTTTATTTATTTATTTGGGAGGTAGAGTTACAGAGGGAGAGACAGAAAATTCTTCCATCTTCTGGTTTGTGGGGAGCAACCAAGACTAGACTAAATTACTGGAACTGCTAAGACTAACTCTATGCACCTGATCTCCCACCATATGGCGCTGAGAGTAAACAACTTCCACACAGCTGCCTCACCAATTTGACTAACAAGCTGCAGGAGCTGATCCTGCCCCTGATTGGAGGAGAGCAGCATGCTCAGCGCGTGGGGAGAGAACGCCAACAGAGTTGGGATTGGTGGAAGAGGACTATAAAGGAGGAGAAAGACAACATGCAGGAGGAACATCTGAGGAACCCCTGAGAGAGCCGGCCGGTGGTGTGCCGCTCCTCCGCGGAGGCGGGGGTGGGGGTGGGGAGCGGCAGCTAACCCGTGAAGGGCTGGGGAAAGAGAACAGTGCAGGGTCCGGTGTCGTTCCTCCGCGAGTGGGGGAGTGACACTGGTTCATTCCCCAGGTGGTGACAGTGGCCTGAGCTGGGCTGATCAAAGGATGCTTACATAAAAAACTGCTTCTGAAAGTGTGATATAGGGAAAACCAAGGGAGTGGCTGAATAACTTCAGAATTATCAAAAGGTCAGAGTATTCAGTCACACTATGGACACTTCCAAGAAGTTAAGAGTATGTCTCAATTTAATCATGTGACCTCTGTGAAGCTCAAGGGAATTGCTCCTTATCCATTTCAACAAGTGCTATAGATAAAAAAGGAGATTGTTTTTGCACAAGTTTCTGGGCAAGCTTTTGTCTAATGCAGATTCAACATGAGAACGATTGTATTTGCTGACTTTGAAGATGGAGGGAATCCATCTGGCATGGAATGTACCTAACTTCTAGAAACTAGCAGTAGGCCCTAGTTGACAGACTGAAAGGAAATGAGGATCTCAGCCTTAAACCACAAGGAAGTTGTACTTTTCCAACAACCTGGATGAGCTTGGAAGCAGATTCGTCCCCAGAGCCTTCAGAAAGAAATATAGCCTACTGACATCCTGATGTCAGTCTGTGAGACCCTAAGTGGATAGTCCAGCAACATTGTCACTGGTCTGACCTCCACAACTATTAGGTAATTAATTGAATTATTTTAAGCCCCTCCATTTCTGAGAATTTCCATAGCAATAGAAAACTAACATAGCTCTGCAAAATTCAAACATACTAAATAATAATGAAAGACCCTGTGGAGGTGGTAGGAATTATAATAAAGCGTAAGAGCAGGTATTAACTTTGGGTTTGAGAAAGGGATATTTTTGCTCTGGGAACAGAAGGGATATGGCTGGGCTCACATGCAGATATTTTTACAGGTGGTGGCCTCAAATAAATAAGAAATGGAAAGTGTCACCATCTATCGCCAGTGTCATTTCCTGGTTCTGTGTCAGGAGATACTAGGATGGGGCCTTTGGTAGTACTATAAATACTTAAAAGTTTTTGAAGGTTGTGAAAGAAAAATTATTGGAAGAATTGTGGGAGCATCAAGGGTCATAGAATGTGAATGTGTAGAGACAATCAATCTGTGCATTCATATGATCTTGAGTTTTATTCAGGAGTCTGGGTGTTTGGGTGGAGCATAGTGATTGGAGGGGTGGGAAGAACTTATTTTGGAATAAAAAAATTTTAGGTATATTACAAAAGGACACTGAGGATTATACTGAGAGAACCATTGAAGTTTGGGATATTGAAAATAAAAATAATTTAAAGAACTGGAAGATAGAAGGTTATGTGGCCAGTAAATGGAATATCTAGAGCCTGGAACATATCTGGTTATATATATTGTGAATAAATATTGATAGTTCATGCTTTCAAAAAAGGAACTATTTGTGGCAATGTTAGAGTTAGCCATAGTTGAGTCTGCTAAAATATCTTGGGACAGACCATTGGAATTCATTGATCAAGGAAGACTGAATTTATCTGTTTGATTAAAATTTCTCAGGAATGTGAATGACTTGAACTTCAGAGTTCTTGATTCATGGAAGGAAATGACTAAGAGAAAGATTGATGACAATTGAGGTTGGCAAACCTCAGTCTGTGGATCAAATCTAGCATACATCCTGTTTTTGTAAATGAAAGTTGTAACAGAGCACATACATATGTATTTAGTTAAAATTGTTTGCAGACCCTTTTGTGCTACAGTGATGGAATTGAGTGATTGAGGCAGAGACCACGTGGCCCTCAAAGCCTAAGACACTGTTTGATTCTTTAGAGAAGTATGCTTGTTCTTTAGATAGATCTATGAATATTCTCTCCAGTTAAACATATTCACACCAAATTTTGCTGACAATTTCAGGAGATTTGGTGTTTCCTGAAAACCCACAAATGGACTCTGTTTAAGAATAACTTTTGGATCAGAGTTCTCAGTATATTCCCTGCTGCATTTCATCTCTTGTAGGAGTTGGCTCTGTCACTAGCTCACTAATCCAAAGACCTGGGCACTTTATTTTGTGAGTCATGGAGCCTTACTTCATTTGGTGACTACAAGTGGCTTTCTATCAGGCAGCTGTCATTGGGACAGCCTCAAGAGTGTGGACACATTAATGCCAATTAGCATTCGTGTGTGTGTGTGTGTGTGTGTGTGTGTATGAGTGTTGTGATGAAACCAGTATTGGTCATGTAATTGGTCAAGTAATATTCTCTCTTTATATAAAGTATTTTATATTAAAACAACTAATTGCTTTATTCTTTAATCTGTTGTCAGTTAAGACTGTTCAATAAAGGAAGAGCTTTTTTTTTTTTAAGGAATGTTTATTTAGATTGAGGCAGAAGAGAGAAAAACCAGTTTATTTGGTAAAAAAAAAAAAAAGTGTTTTAGTTACTGTTCTTTGATAGGTGTCACTTTAAAATTTTTCCACTAATGTTAGCTTTGGTACTGAATCTGTTTAGATTCATTTAAGAATCCTTAGTTGAACTTCATTTTGTTATGACTAATTTTGGTCACTGTTTTAACACAAGGGCACTTAACATTCCCATTGCCTTTGTCATGTTCCTATCTTTACAAACAAGAGACAACATTCATGGTCTTAGATTTTTTTCAGTTTAACCTACTATTCGTGTTCCTATTCTGGGTGCTCAACAGCTAAGGTGGCCCCATGTTCTTTTTCTTAATATCTTCTATAATAGCGATTGTTTTCTTTTTGCCCTCTTACAAAATATCCTTCATATTCTAAGATGCTATTTTAGCTCAAATCTACAAATATCAGTAAAAGACCGATTTTCCTGGGCCTGCCTTCAAGACTTGGATGGGCTGGATGAGGTGTGAGATTGCTATTTGGACAAAGTCTAGGAAATAAGATTCTAAGGCTTGAATTGAGTAGCAGCCATCTGTAGAACCCCAGGGTCTGGGAATGAGGAGAACAAACTGGTGAACTAGGAACTGGCTGGGAGATCAGGAAATTGAATTGGATTGAGACGAGGCAGAGATGTTAGTGGAAAGGAAGCGGAGTTAAACACAGGAAGAGGATAAGGATGTGGAATAGTGTGTAAAATTGGGAAGACCAAGGCAGTTTGGGATCTGAGTCCTCAAGGGCTGGGCCTCTCTTGGGTTATTGGAGTATTCCTTTTATTATACATCGTGAACTGTTTCTTTGCCCAGAGGTAGATACTTCATGGAGCAAAATTAGACCAGTTCCCTATAAACTACTAGTCCTTAAACATTCTTTTCTTCTTAAGAGTAGGCTGACAGTTTTCCGCATCCAGAAAGATCCCTGAAAATGCCATGGATTTTAGTCAACCAATCACATTTGGTTATTATTTTTTCAGAATCTTATTTGCACAAATGTGGGCATGGCACTCTGCCATCAGGCCATATTCGATGGTCAGTTCTCTTCACACTGTAAGTCTCAGCGGCCTTTGACATGACCAATTGTTCTTTTCTCCTGGAAATACTTTGTTTCCTTGACTTTTATTTACTGTAGTCTTTTGATTGTGTTCCTACCTCACTGCATGTTCCTTTTACTCTCGTTTTGTTTCTACTCCTTTTCAGTTCAACTTCTAAATGTTGGAGAATCCCAGAGCTCAGTGTTGAGCCCATGATGCTAACTCCTTGCTGCTTCATTGATTCAGTGGGTCACATGGCTTTAAATACCACATGTAGACGCTAATGACTTACACATTTTGCAGTTGTCCTTATCTCAGTAAATACTTCTCATTCACCAGTTGATAAATCCAAAAATGTGAATTCTCTTTGACTACATTCTTACTCTTACACCCCACGACTTCTTATTTTGCCAACAGAGGTTTGTGAATTAAGTTGTTATAAACATTTACATATAGATTTTGTATGGATATGTTTTCAAATCAGTTGAGTAAATAAATGCCTTGGAGTGTGATTGCTGATCATGTGTTTAGACTATGTTTAGCCCTGTAAGACACTGCCATGCTTTCTTCCCGAGTGCCTGGACTATTTGATTTTCTATTGTTCTGCTTCCTCACTAGCAATTGATAGTTTATTTTTTTTAGCCATTCTAATAGGTGTTAGGTGGGATCTCATTTTCCTAATGACTAATTGTGCTGAGCATCTTTTCGTGTTTGTCATCCTTACATCTTTTTGAAAGAGAAGAGAATATGTCTTTTGTTCATGCGTTTCAGAGTGTTTAAAAAAACATATTCTGAATATATATCCTTTTTGAAAATGTGATGTGAAAATATTTTTTCCAACTTGGTGACTGTGGCTTGTTGCTTTATCATTTCACAGAAAAAGCTTTTTAATTTAATTTTTTAAAAAAGATTTATTTATTTTATTTGGAAGGCAGAGTTATAGAGAGGCAGGGGCAGAGAGAGAGAAGGAGAGAGGTCTTCCATCCTCTGGTCCATTCCCCAGATGGCCACAATGGCCGGAGCTGTGCTGATCTGAAGCCAGGAGCCAGGAGCTTTCTCTGGGTCTCCTATGTGAGTGCAGGGGCCAAAGCACTTGGACTGTCTTCCACTGCTTTCCCAGGGCATAATGGAGAGCTGGATTGAAAGTGGAGCTGCCGGGACTTGAACCAGTGCCAACATGGAATCCCGGCACTGCAGGTGGCAGCTTTACCTGTTATACCAGAGCACCGTCCCCTCTTTTAATTTTAATGAAGTCCAATTTATCATTTTTTTTTGTTATAGATCATGTTTTTGGTATTTTATTTCAGAACCCTTTGCCAAACTCACTGTCACAAAAATCATCTCCTATTTTTCTTTTAAGAGTTTTACTGTTTTTGTTCTGCATTAAATTGGTTTTTTTTTGAAGGTTTGTATTTAATGAATACAAATTTTCATATGTACAGCTTTTAGGGATATAGTGTCTCTTTTCCCCATTCCCACCCTCCCACCCACACTCCCATCCCACCTCCCACTGCCTCTCCTATTCCATTTTTCATTAAGATTCTTTTTTTTTTTTTTTGACAGGCAGAGTGGACAGTGAGAGAGAGAGACAGAGAGAAAGGTCTTCCTTTGCCATTGGTTCACCCTCCAATGGCCACCGAGGTGGGCGCACCGCGCTGATCTGATGGCAGGAGCCAGGTACTTATCCTGGTCTCCCATGGGGTGCAGGGCCCAAGCACCTGGGCCATCCTCCACTGCACTCCCTGGCCACAGCAAAGAGCTGGCCTGGAAGAGGGACAACTGGGACAGAATCCGGCGCCCTGACTGGGACTAGAACCCGGTGTGCTGGCGCCGCAAGGCAGAGGATTAGCCTAGTGAGCCGCGGCGCCGGCCAAGATTCGTTTTTAATTGATTTTATATACAGAAGACCAACTCTTTAGTAAGGAGAGATTTCAACTGCACATACACAGACACACAAAGTATAAAGGACAGTTTGAAGACAAGTTTTACCATTAATTCTCATAGTACAACACATGAAGGACAGAGATCCTACGTGGGGAGTAAGTGCCCAGTGACTCCTGTTGTTGATTTAACAACTGACACTCTTATTTATGATGTCAGTGATCACCCGAGGCTCTTGTCATGAGCTGCCAAGGCTACGGAAGATTTTTGAGTTCACAAACTCTGTCAGTTTTTAGATAGGACCATATGCAAAGTGGAAGTTCTCTCCTTCCTTCAGAGAAAAGTACATCCTTTTTTGATGGCCCCTTCTTTCCACTGGGGTCTCAGTCACAGAGATCCTTCATGCAGAACCGTTTTTGCCATTCTGTCTTGGCTTTCCATGCCTGAAATGCTCTCATGGTATTTTCAGATAGGTCTTAGTGGCTGATTCTGAGGTCAGAGTGCTATTTAGGGTGTTTGTCATTCTAAAGTCTGCTGTGTGGACTGCTTCCCATGTTGGAACTTTCTCTCATTTGTAATTGTATCTATTGTTATTACCAGGCACTTGGTCTTACTTATATGAGCCCTTTGACTGATGGTCCTATGTATATGATCAATTCCATACTTAATAGGATCACTTTATCACATAAAATGGGATTAGTGCCACCCAGCTAAATGGGATTTGGAGTCCCATGCAAGTTTTTAGCTTCACCCTTAGGAGTAGATCTGTGGGAATGTGTGCTGATCTGTACAGCTTCTCCCTCTCTCATTCCGTTTCTTATTTTTAACTGGGTTCTATTTTTGATTGACTTAATACATCTATGATTAATTCTATGTTAAGTAAGCAGTTCAGCCAATGGTATTAAGAAAAAAAAGAATGAAAATAGTGAAATAATAAAGTGTTCCTCGACAGTCAAGACAAGAGCTTTTCAAGTAATTGCTTCTCATAGTGTCTGTTTCACTTCTATAGGTTTCCTTTTAGGTACTCTGTTAGTTGTCACAGATCAGGAAGAACATATGATATTTGTCCCTTTGGAACTAGCTTATTTCACTAAGTATGATACGTTCCAGATTCATCCATTTAGCTGTAAGTTACTGGATTTAGTTTTTTTTTTTTATTATTTATTTATTTATTTTTATTTATTTATTTATTTTTTTGACAGGCAGAGTGGACAGTGAGAGAGACAGAGAGAAAGGTCTTCCTTTGCCATTGGTTCACCCTCCAATGGCCGCCGCGGCCGGCGCGCTGTGGCTGGCGCACCGCGCTGATCCGATGGCAGGAGCCAGGAGCCAGGTGCTTTTCCTGGTCTCGCATGAGGTGCAGGGCCCAAGCACCTGGGCCATCCTCCACTGCACTCCCTGGCCACAGCAGAGAGCTGGCCTGGAAGAGGGGCAACCGGGACAGAATTCGGCGCCCCGACCGGGACTAGAACCCGGTGTGCTGGCGCCGCTAGGCGGAGGATTAGCCTAGTGAGCCACGGTGCCGGCCTGGATTTAGTTTTTTTAAATTGCCGTGTAGTATTCCGTAGAGTACATATCCCATGGTTTCTTGATCCATTCTTCCGTTGATGGGCATTTAGATTGATTCCATGTCTTGGCTGTTGTGAATTGAAGTACAATACACATAGAGGTGCAGATGTCTCTTTTATTTGCTGATTTCATTTCCTTTGGGTAAATTCTGAGGAGTTGGATGGATGGGTTATATGGTAGGCTATATTCAGATTTCAAAGATATCTCCAAACTGTCTTCCAAAATGGCTTTACCAGTTTGCATTCCCATCAACAGTGGATTAGGGTGCCTTTTTCCCCACATCCTTGCCAGCATTTGTTGTTTGTTGATTTCTGTATGAAAGCTATTCTAACTGGAGTGAGGTGAAACCTCATTGTGGTTTTGATTTGCATCTCCCTGTTTTCTAGTGATCCCGAACATTTTTTCATGTTTTTGTAGGCCATTTGGTTTTCCTTTTTTGAGAAATGTCTATTTAAGTCCTTTGCCCACTTCTTGACTGGGTTGTTTGCTTTGCTGTTGTTGAGTTTTTTGATCGCTTTATATATTCTGGTTATTAATCCTTTATCAGTTGCATGGTTTTCAAATAATTTCTACCATTCTATTGATTGCATCTTTACTTTCCTGACTGTTTATTTTGCTGTACATAAGCTTCTCAATTTGATGTAATCCTACTTGTTAATCTTGGTTTTTATTGCCTATGCCTCTAGGGTCTTTTCCAGGACCTCTGCCTAGGCCAGTGTCTTCCAGGGTTTCTCCAATGCTCTCTAGTAATTTGATGGTATTGGGTCATAGATTTAGGTCTTTAATCCATTTTGAATGGATTTTTGTCTAAGGTGTAAGGTAGGGGTCTTGCTCCATATGTCTGCATGTGGAAATCCAGATTTCCCAGCACCATTTGTTGAAGAGACTGTCCTTGCTCCAGGGAATGGTTTTAGCTCCTTGGTTGAATATAAGTTGGTTGTAGATAGTTGGATTGATTTCTGTCATTTCTATTCTATTCCATTGGTCTATCCATCTGTTTTTTTACCAGTACCAGGCTGTTTTGATTATAACTGCCTTGCAGTATGTCTTGAAATCTTGTATTGTTATGCATCCAGCTTTATTTTTGTTGTGTAAGATTGCTTTAGCTATCCTAGCCCTCTTATGTTTCCAAATGAATTTCAGCATCATTTTTTCTAGATCTGAGAAGAATGTCTTTGGTATTTTGATTGGTATTGCATTGAATCTGTAAATTATTTTCGGGAGAATGGACATTTGATGATGTTGATTCTTCTGATCCATAAACATGGAAGTTTTTTCCATTTTTTTATGTCTTCTATTTTTTTTTTAAAGTTTTTTTTGTATTCGAGAGGTAGAGTTACAGACAGTGAGAGGGAGAGACAGAGAGAAAGGTCTTCCGCCTGCTGGTTCATTCCCCAATTGGCCGCAACAGCTGGAGCTGCACCAATCCCATATGGGATGCCGGCACCTCAGGCCAGGGCGTTAACCCGCTGCGCCACAGCGCCGGCCCCATGAGAGAGTCATAATTTCTCATAAATGAATATTTTATTCTTTCCCTTACAATCTGAATGCCTTTTGTTTTGTTTTCTTGCCTTACAGTATTAAAACTTCCAGTATGATATTGAATAGAAATGATGGGAATAGGCGCCCTTGCCTTAAAGACTGGTCTTTGGGGAAAATACTCAGTCTTTCACCATTTTGTATGTTGTTAACTAGGTTTTTTGTACTTGTTGTGGACTTCATGTTTGTGTGTACCCCCTTGCCCATTCATATGTTGAATCCCTGACCTTGAGTGTGTTGGTTTTGGAGGTGGGTCCTTTAGAAGGTAATTAGGTTTGGTTGAGACTTTGAGGGTGCAGCCTCTCTGGTGGGAGTGCATTTATTATAAAATAAAGAGCCACCAGAGCTTCCTCTGTCCCTACTGTTTGAGGATACAGGATAAAGTGGCCATCTGTAAACCAGGAAGAGAGATATCACCAAAAACTGAATCCACTGGCCACTTCATCTTTGGACTGGCCAGTCTTTGGGACTATGAGAAATGTTTGTTCTTTAAGCCACTTACTCAATGATAGTTTATTTTAGCACCCCTAGCTGAGACAATATTATCAAGTTTAGGGACTTATTTCCTATTCTTGATTTATGGAGAATTTATATCATGAATGGATGTTGAGTTTTGTCAAATGCTTTTTTTTTGTCTTTTTAACACTTAAAAATGGATTTATTTCTTCTTATTTGAAAGGCGGACAAACACACACACACACACACACACACACACACAGATTGTTAATCTACGTTAGTTAAACGGCTTAATGCTCCACTAAATGAGCTCAACAAACAAAAATACCATAGTTCAGCAGGAATATAGGAACCACTGTAAATGGTAATCAAATGAAAAGATGTCAATTTCACTTGTATACAGTGTGTTAAAAATAATCACAGATTGCTAACTCTATAGTAGAATATCATTCTTAACCATTTGTTTGGCAAAGACATAAAATAAAAATTGGAAAACTATATTTGTGGCAATACACACACACACAAGGTTTCTTTCTTTTTGTTTTTGTTTTTCTGATTTCTTTGGATTTTTAAATTTTAGCTTCCACATAGAGGAGAGAACATTTGTCTTTCTGTATCTGACTTGTTTCATTTATCATGATGTCCTCCAGTTGCATCCATTTTGATGCAAATGGTAGAATTTCATTCTTTTTTTTTTTTTATATATATAGCTGAGTAATACTGATGGAACAAGGAAATAAGCCTCAGTCATTTTAGCTCTTTGCCTGAAAGTAGATAAAATTCCCTTTTACCCCTTATGCCTGCCTTCTTTCAAGAGAACAGCTCACTCCCATGCCAAGTATTGTTCCCCACACCACCCCTGCGTTCTTTTCCAGGTTTGAAAACTGTGTGGAGACACTCACCACTGCTGCTCCCCACCCGCCATCTGGATCATTAGCCCACCCTAAGATACATAGGGCCCAGCTTGCTGGAGGATTGTGCCCTCTGCCACATGTTCAGTCTGTGCGTGATGGCACTTGGCCAGCTCCGTGACTTTACTTTTCTTGAATAAATTTATTTTGACTGTGAGTTCATATCTCATCTTCTCTCTGATCTGTACCTCTTTTCCTTACAAGTATTTAATTTTATGTATATTTTCTTATCCATTCATCTGATGATGGACATGTTGGTTGATTCCTTGTTTTGGCTATTGTAAACAGTGCTGCTGTAATTCCTTGTATCTTTATATTTGGAACCTACTGGTTCCTCCATTGCAGGTCTTTATACAGTAGGTAATAAATGCATTTTGGTGAACTGCGGTTGCTGACTGTGCTGAGACCACTAAAACTCATTATTTCTCTCTATGTTTTGGTACCCATTATCCAACATCCCTCTAAACATCACCCCCCATTCTTTGCAGCCTCTCAGCCTCTCATAATTGCTGTTCTAAGTTTTTCTTTTTCTTTCTTTCTTTTTTTTTAAGATTTAATTATTTACTTGAAAGAGTTACGCAGAGAGAGGAGAGGCAGAGAGAGAAAGGTATTCTATCCGATGGTTCAGTCCCCAGATGGCTGCAATGGCCGGAGCTGCGCCGATCTGAAGCCAGGAGCTTCTTCCTGGTCTCCCATGTGGGTGCAGGGACCCAAGGACTCAGGCCATCTTCTACTGCTTTCCCAGGCCATACCAGAGAGCTGGATTGGAAGTGGAGCAGCCAGGACTCAAACTTGTACCCATATGGGATGCTGGCCCAGCAGACAGCGGTTTTACCTGCTGTACCGTAGCTCTGGCCCCATTTCTAAGTTTTTAAATGCAGGTTAACTTTTTTTTTTAAAACCTTCCACACATGAGAGAACATGCAGTATTTTTCTGTCTTTGATTTTTTTCCCACAGAACATATGGCCTCTAGTTTTATCTATTTTACTGTAAATATCAGAATTTAATACTATTTTATGGCTGAATGATATTCCATTATGAATAGCTACTATATTTTTTTATTCATCCACTGATAGTTATGTAGGCTGATTCCATATTTTGCTGTGTGAGTAGTGCTGCAGTGAGTATGTAAATGCAGATATATCTTTGAAACGCTGATTTCATTTCCTATGGAAATATGCCCAGCAGTGGGATAGCTGAGTCACCTGGTTGGTGTATTTTGAATTTTCTGAACAACCTCCATACAGTTCTCCATAATTGCTGTACTAATTTGCATTTCCACCAACAGTATATCAGGGTTCCCTTTTCTCCACATACTTGCCAGTATTTGTTATTTTTTTCTCTTTTTGATGATAGCCATTCTAAGTCTTCCATCTACTGGTTCACTCCCCAGATGGCCATAGCTGCTGGAGCTGTGCCAATCTGAAACCAGGAGCCGGGAGCTTCTGGGTCTCCCATGTAGGCTAAGGGCCCAAGGACTTGGGCCATCTTCTGCTTTCCCATGCCATAACAGAGAGCTGGGTTGGAAGTAGAATTGATGCCCGTATAGGATGCGGGCACTGCAGGTGGCAGCTCTACTGGCTGTGCTATAGTGCTGGCCCTTTCACTGTGGTTTTCATTTGCCTTTCCATGATGGCTAGTGATACTAGCATGTTTTTCAAATATTTGTTGACTATTTGTATTTCTTATTTGGGGAAATATCTATTCAGATCCTTTGCCCATTTAAAAAAAGTTTATTTTTTAATTTTTTTGACAGGCAGAGTGGACAGTGAGAGAGAGAGAGACAGAGAGAAAGGTCTTCCTTTGCTGTTGGTTCACCCTCCAATGGCCGCCATGGCCGGTGTGCTGCGGCCGGTGCACCGCACTGATCCGAAGCCAGGAGCCAGGTACTTATCCTGGTCTCCCATGGGGTGCAGGGCCCAAGGACTTGGGCCATCCTCCACTGCACTCCCTGGCCACAGCAGAGAGCTGGCCTAGAAGAGGGGCAACCGGGACAGAATCCGGCGCCCCGACCGGGACTAGAACCCGGTGTGCCGGCGCCGCAAAGCAGAGGATTAGCCTAGTGAGCTGTGGTGCTGGCCAAAAAATGTTTATTTTCATCTACTTGAGAGGCACAAGGTTTTTGTTCTATTTCTGAGCTGACTTTTTTGTAGGGTAAAAGGTGGGGATGATAGTGGTCAAATTTCGGTCTTCTGCATATGGATAGCCTGTTCGCCTTGCACCATTTATTGAAGAGACTGTCCTTTCTTCAGTGTGTGTGCTTGGTGCTTTTTTTTGAGAATCAGTTGGCTTTCCATGTGTGGATTCATTTCTGGTCTGGGATCTTAATTCTGTTTTATTGATCTATGTGTCTGTTTTTGTGCCAGTACATCATGTTGTTTTGATTACAATAACTCTAGTTTGTCTTGAAACCAGGTATTATGATGCCTCTAGCTTTGTTCTTTTCTTACCAAAAAAAAAAAAAAAAAAGTTTTCATCTGCTGGCCAAGAGGCCCCTTATGAGAGAGGAGAGCACCAATCTGAACAGTATTTCAGGGACCCTTCCAGACAGGACCTGGGGATGTTACCCAAGGGGCTATGTTCACCCACACACCAGAGCCAGACCCAGGATGCCCAGTGTAACACGCGGACCAGGGGCATTCTCACTAGGGTCCCACTGACTTCACAGGGTCAGTAGAAAGGGAGCTCAAAAATAGCACAGACTCATAGGACCCATGAGGAGGAAGCTGCAGCACATGGTTCCCAAACATAATGTGGGCACTAAGGCGAATGAATTATCTTGGGGTCTCCAAACAGGTCCAGGTTAAGTATGAGTCTGGCCTTACATAAAACCCAAACCTAGCTTTGTTGTTTTTCTTCAAGATTGCTTTGGCTATTTGGAGTCTTTTGTGTTTCCTTATGAGTTTTTAAGAGTTGTTTTTTTCTAGTTCTGTGAAGAATGTCATTGGTGTTTTGATGGGGATTGTATTGAATCTATAAATTACTTTGAATATTACAGACACTTAGTAATATTTATTTTCGCTGTTCATCAGCATGGGAGATCTTTTCATATTTTTGTATCTTCTTCAGTTTGTTTCGTTATTGTTTTGTAATTTTGATTGTGGAAATTTTTTACATACTTGGTTAAGTTTTTTCCCCAAGTCATTATATATTTTGTAGCTTTTTGTTGTTGTTGTTGTTAAGATTTATTTTATTTGAAAACAGAGTTACAGGGTGGGGCGGGGAGATTAATTCTCCAACTGATGGTTCACTCCCCAAATGGCAACAAGGGCTGGGGCTGGGCCAGGCTGAAGCCAGGAGCCTGAAACTCCATCTGGGTCTCCAGATGGCAGGGATGGCAGGGGCCCAAGCTCTCCAGCCCTCTTCTGCTGCTTTCCCAGGCATGTTAGCAGGAAGCTGGATCAGAATTGGAACAGCCGGGACATGAACCAGTGCTCATATTGGATTCTGACGTGGCAGGCGACAGCTTAATTTGCTATGCCACAACGCTGATCCTTTTTGTGACTTTTGTGTATGGAATTATTCTTATACTTTTTTTTTCTTAATGAATTCATTAATAGCATTTTAAAACGTTACTGTTTTTTCTGTTTCATTTTGTATCCTGCAACTTTACCGAATATACTTATCACTTCTAATAGTCTTCTGGTGGAATCTGTAGGTCTGTCTATATATAAAAAAAATCACGTGCAAACAGGAATAATTTGACTTCCTTTTTTTCTTTTTGTGTGCATTTATTTCTTTCTCTTGCCTAAATGGCTTAGCTAAAACTGCTAGTGCTATATTGAATGAGAGCCGTGTGAGTGGACATCCTTGTCTTTCTTCAGATCTTAGAGGAAATGCTTTCAGCTTTTTCTTATTCAATATGATGTTGGCTGTGGGTTTGTTATATTTGGCTTTATTATGTTGAGGTATGTTCCTTATATTTTTTTCAGGATTTTTCTCATTAAAGAATGTACATACCTAGTTGTTTTTTTTTTTTTTTTTTTGAAAGGTTTATTGTCTGGTAGAGGAAACCGAACAGCATTCCCTAATTTTTGATTGTTAAACCAGACTCGTACTCCTGGAATAAATTCATTTTGGTTGAAATATACTATTTTTATGTAATAGGTTAATATTTTATTGAAGATGTTAGCTTTTATGTTGGTAAGGGTTGTTAGTTTATAGCTTTTTTAGGTTCTGTTGTGTTTGGTTTTGGTATCAGGGTATTACTAGCCTCATAGAATAAATTGGGAAGTATACCAACCAGCCTCTTCTATTTTTGGGAAAGTATTATGAAAAGGTTGTGTTATATCTTCTTTAAAAGTTTGGTAGAATTTGCCAGCATAGCCATCTGGGCCTGGAATTTTCTTTTTCTATTTTTGAAAGCTTTTAACTATGAATTCAGTATATTTAATGGATATAAGATCATTCAAGTTCTTCTTGCGAGGAGCTATGCTAATTTGTGACTTTCATAGAATTGTTCCATTTGCTGTCTGTTATCAAATTTATATGCACAGAGTTATTAATAATATTTCTTTAGAGTCAGTAGCAACATACTGCCCATTTTCCCCTGATACTGGTACTTTGTGTCTTATTTTTCTTTTCTTTCCTTGGTATGGCTAAAAGTTTAGCAGTTTGGTTGATTCTTCAAACAGTACCTTTTTTTTTTATCATTTTCTTTCTTTTTTTTCCCTTTGTAACACTGATTTCTGCTCTTATCCTTTGGATTTCCTCTTTGCTTGCTTTCTTAGCCTAAAATTTTCAAATGGATGCTTTAATTATTAACTTGAGACCTTTCCTCTTTTCTAATCAAAGTGTGTAGTACTATAATGCTGTCTCTAAACATTTCTTTGGCTGCATCTCACACCTTTTGAGCTATTACATTTTTATTTATTTATTTATTTTTAATTTGAGAGGCAGAGTTAAGAGTCAGAGAGGGAGAGACAGAGAGAGGTTTTCCATCTGCTGATTCACTCACCAAATGGCCGCAATGGCAGAGTTAGCTAATCCAAAGCCAGGAGCCAGGAGCCAGGAGCTTCTTCCAGGTCTCCCATGAGGGTGTATTGGCTCTAGCACTTTGGCCATCTTCTACTGCTTTCCCAGGCCATTAGCAGAGAGCTGAATCTGAAGTAGACACCAGCTGGGACTCAAATACGCATGCATAGGGGATGCCTGGAGCCGTAGGCGGAGGCTTAACCTACAACGCTACAGCCCCTTGAGATTATGTTTTTGACCTATTAGTTAGGTGGTAGTGTGATATTTAATGTCCAGATATTTGGGAATTTGTTTTGCTTCTGTTATTTAGTTCTAATTTAATTTGTTTGTGATCTAGCAACAAATTTTAATTCTTTTACATCTGATGGAGTTTTTGAGACCCAGAATATGATCTGTCTTGGGGACGGTGCTGTGACACAGAGGATCCACTGACTATGATGCTGGCATCCTAGATAGCCGCTGGTTCATGTCCTGGCTGCTCCGTTTCCTGTGAGACCTGGAGGAAGCCCCTGATTTTGGCATGGCTCAGCTCTGGATGTTGTAGCCATTTGTGAGTGAACCAGAGAATGGAGGATCTTTGTCTCTCCCTCTCTCTCTGTAACTCTGCCTTTCAAATAAATGAATAAATCTTATTAAAAAAAAGAGATGTTCTATTTTAATGGATGTTCTGTGTCCTTTGTAAAGAATATGTATTCTCCAATTAATAAGTGAAATTCCTATAAATGTCAGTTATGTTGAGTTGATTCTCGGAGTTGTTCCCATTTTCTGTATCCTTGATGATTTCCTGTGTACTTGTGTTATCAATTACTGAAAGAGCTATATTGAACACCAATTATAGCTGTATATTTAACCAAAATTCTTCCATCTGCTTTTCCTGATGACATTATTTCTACTCCAGATTAAAAAGAATTTTACTTAGTGTATCTTTTTTTCCCCCAAAGAAATCATAATGAATACAAATTTCTTAAGTACAACTTTAAGAATATAGTGATTCTTCCCACCATACCCATCCTCCCACCTCTACTCACACCCCACCTCCTCCTTCCTCTCCCATTCCCAGTCCCATTCTCCATTAAGATGGATTTTCAGTTAACTTTATACACAGAAGACCAACTCTTATGATTTCTTATGACCAACTTACGATTTCTAGACCTTGTCAGCATATAGGGATAGAGAATAACATCCACTCACATACCCACACACAGTATATTTATATGCACCTATTAAAAATCATGAGTTCTCTCCTGATTCAATGTAAAGTAGTATGCTCATTGTGGAAAACAGTATGGAAACAAAATACTAGAAATAGAATCAGCATGTGATCTACCAATTCCACTACTGGGTGTATACCCAAGGAAAGAAAATCAATATGTTGAAGAGATATCCTGTACTCCTATTTTTATTTCGACACTAGTCACAGTAACCAAAATATGGAATCAACCTAGATACCCATCAGGAGAAAAATGGATAATGAAAAAGTGGACTATGTATGCATAATGGGATATTATTCTGTTGGGGTCTTAAGCCTGAGGCTGGCCCCTGACCAGCAGGGGCAGTACAGGCACTCCCCGACAAGGTGAACGGAAGAGGTAAGGTTGACAGGTGATGAACACACCACAAGCACCCGTGAACTACTTCATTGAGGGAGTGTACAGGCTTATAAAGCTTATGAAAGACATGCACAGTAGGGGAGCCAATCAGAGAAAAGGTCACGCAGGCATGGGTGGACCACACACAGGGGGATTTTAAGCAAAGTATAGGGATCACGCACTGTCCACGTGTCTGGAACTAAAGCAGACCTATCCCTACTGGTGGTCTGATCTTACTAGCTTAACCGTGGCAGCCGCAGACAAGCCCCTTGAACATCCGCAAGGTGCCATATTGTAATGGAGATTGTAGGCAATGCCCAACATTATTCCACAATAATGTCGTCATTTGCTGCAACATGGATAGGCGGGAGAACATTATGTTAAGAAAAATAATTTAGACACAGAAAGCTGGATACCACATATTTTCCCTTATATACAAAATTCAAAAAAGTTGACCTTGTAAAGTAGAAAGTAAAGTAGTGATTCCTAGAGGCTGGGAAGGGGCTTGGGTAGGGGGATGGAGAGATGAATGCAGCACGTCTTTGCCTCAAAGGCTGGGTCCTGCTGCAAGAAACTGGGTCTCCAGGTGGAATAACTTCTAATGGTCAACAATTAATTGTATATTTCATATGGCTGATAGAGATGATTTTGAATGTTGTCATCACAAAGAAATGATAAATGTTGAGGTGCCAGATATGCCAATTACCCTGATTTTATCATCAAACATATACAGATATTGAAATATCACCCTGTACCCCCATAAACATGAACAGATATTACATGCCAATACAAAAACAGATTCCATAAAAAATTACAAGTTCAAATTGATACTTCCAATTTCAAACACCAGAGTCCGTTTCTCTTCTCCGTTTTCAGCTTTGTTAACTCTCTTCTACAACAGTGAGAAACCTGACTCCATCTTCAACATATTTCCTTATTGGCTTAATTCCTCATATTTTTTGAAATCAGTTTCAGAATTGTTAAAACAAAAAAGAAACATGTACTAATTAGAGTTCGGTGTTTATTTATAGACCTTTTGGTCTTAGACTAAGAGTATATTAATTAGTTAACCTAAACTTTGTGGTTTGAAACAGCAGAAATGTATTCTTTTATTCTTTTGGAGGCCAGAAGTCCAAATTCAAGGGTTTGTCAGGATTGTCTTCCCTCCAGTGGGAGGATCTTGCCTCTGTTAGCTTCTGGTAACTCAGGTTTTCCTTGATTTATGGCTATGTAGCACAATCTCTGCCTGCATCTTTATAAGTCTTATTTTTGTCTGTCTTCTGTTTTCATAAGAGATTTTTAATAATATCTCCAAATACTCTTTTTACCAGATAAAGTCACATTCACATTTTTTGGGGATTAGGATGTAAACATATCTTTTTTTTTTTTTTTGAGAGAGGGGGAGTTGCACGGAGGGGACACCATTCAACCCAAGAAATGGTTTTTAGTTTCTTGGATTATCATTCTTTTAGTGTATTTGTTGCTCATTTGAAATATAATAAAATTTAGTTGTTTCTGTTTATATTCATTTTAAAATTTCTCTTCCTTATTTGAAATTAGGCAAAATGTTAACACTGTTTCAAAAGTCAAATAACAAACAGATAAAGAATTATAAATTATGGTGACCATTCTTAAGGAAATGAACAAATGCTGTGTTAACAGTGAAGTGGGCAGAGGGCTAGAGAATACTTGGAGCAAGTGACATGTGAGCTGAGATTAGCAGAAGTCATGAGAATGTGGCAAAAAGAGCTTCCCAGCAGGTGGCAAAGCTGTGACAAGGTCCTGGTCTGGGAAAAGAACTGGGCAGACTGGAGAAATTGAAATCAGATAGTGGCTCGTTTATATTGATAAGGAAGGAACACAAAAGAAGTGAAATTGTTTTGTGGAATACATGAAATAAGAATGAGAACACAGACTAGTAGCAAACTTCCTGTGATACATAATAACTAATTTAATAGACTGTGATAATAGTCTTAGATTGTTGATAATAGTCTTATATATGTTGGCTTATAGTGATAGTGGTGAAAAGAGCGGTGGATAGATTTGATGTATTTTGGATACAATTGACAAGGCTAGCCAATGGGTTGGATATGGGTTTGTAGAGAAGGTTTGTGGTTAGGATTATCACAATTTTTAAGGGTGACTTCCAAGTTCTGTATGTTTGGTTTTGCTTTTTCAGATTATTTGGATGGCAGAGATACAGAGAGAGAAGGAAAGAGCGAGAGAAAGATTGATTCCATCCACTGGTTCATTCCCCAAATGGCAGCAATGGCTGGGATTGGGCCAGGCCAAAGCCTGGAACCCAGAGCTTCTTCCTGGTCTTCCACATGGGTGCAAGAGCCTAAGGACTTCAGCCATCTTCTGCTGCTTTCCCAGGCTTATTGGCAGGGAGCTGGATTGGAAGTGGTCAGACAGGACTTGAACCAGCGCCTATATGGGACGCTAACACTGCAGGCAGAAGCTTAACCTTTTATGCCACAGCACTGGTCCCTCCCAAGTTTTGCCTTGAGCAAACTGGAAAGAAATAGAAAATGAAATGAGCAGTAAGAATCAAGATTTTACTATTTAATCTACTTTTAAAAATTCTTTGTAAAATTTTTTTATTGGAGAGTTAAAAGGGGAAGGATAGGGGGAGGGAGGGAGGGAGAGAGAGAGAGAGAGAGAGAGAGCAAGCGAGTTTTCATTTGCTGGTTCCCTTCCCAAGCATCTGCAACATCTGGGGCTGAAACAGGCCAAATCTGAGATCCAGGACTGGGAATGCAATTTAGGTCTCCCACGTGCTGGGCAGGAGCCCAATTACTTAAGCCATCTTTGCTGCCTCCCAGGGTCTTCACTAATGAAAAACTGGAGTCAGGGTCTAGGGCCAGAATCAAACCCAGGCACTTTTATGTTGGATGTGGTCATCTTAACTGTAAGGCTAAATGCCTACTCCTGGACCTATTATGTTTGAGATGTCTATGATACAAAAATGTAAATATCAAGTAGACAGGTTATACTACTACAAGTCCCAGACTTCCAACTAGTACCTGCAGGCCTTGCTTCAATCCATTCCTCCCTCCTGCAGACCGAGTCTCCGGTTCTGTGGCCCCGGCTTGTATACCATAAACACGAGCAAAATGCTAGGACTTGTGCATTACTATATGATGCATTGTGAGCCATGTGGACTAGAGATGAGTTCCAGGTCCACGTGTGGGTGCAGCTGTTCCAATAATTTTTTCCCCCAGGGAGTTACAATTATTTACCTTCTAAGTTATTTCAATATGTAAATTTTGTTCTTTTAAGAGCAGTTTTATTTTGAACTCTGCCTTTATCATACTAAAAATCTTTAGGCCTTTTTTTAATCCTTCTGATTCTGACTTACTATATTAGAGCACTCCAGCTGACTTGGCTACCTAGGAGAGAAATGGGTATCCATGTATATGTGATTGATTTTGGGGAGTGTCAGTTTTTATATCAATATCACATTGTTTTAATTACAGTTTTTATATACTCTGTTCTTAGTAGAATTATATTTCCAGAATCATTTTAAATATGTTTTTCCCTTTCTCACACATTTATCCCTTTTACGAGATTAAGATAAATAAATTTCATGTAATTCATATATACATATTTAGGAAAACAGTGATATTTCCCACCCTATCTTCCTACCTGCCCATGCTCCCTTTCCTTTTTGTTCCCCTTCCTCTTTCCTCTCTTGTTCCCTCTCTAATTTTTACAATGATCTACTTTCAGTTTACTTTATAAGATATACTATATAAGATTAACCCTACACTAAGTAGAGTTCAACAAATAGTAAGAAGAAAGAAACAATGTTCCTAAACAGGAGAGACAAGGGGCTGTAAACAGTCATCAATTTTCATTATGTCAGTTTTGCTCCTATATATTACATTTTTGAAACTCTGCAGGTTATCCCAGATCAGGGAAAACATATGATAGTTATCTTTTTTTTTTTTTTTAAGATTTATTTATTTATTTGAAAGGCAGAGCAGCAGAGAGGTAGAGGCAGAGAGTGAGAGTGAGAGAGAGGTCTTTCATGCACTGGTTCACTCCCCAAGTGGCTGCAACAGCCAGAACTGAATTGATCTGAAACCAGGAGCCAGGAGCTTCCTCTGAGTCTCATGTCTGCTGAGGCTCAAGGACTTGGACCATCTTCCACTGCTTTCCCAGGCTATAGCAGAGAGCTGAATATAGCAGAGAGCTGAATCATAAGTGGAGCAGCCAGGACTTGAACCAGTGCCTATATGGGATGCTGGCACTGTAGGCAGCGGCTTTACCCGCTATGCCATAGTGCCGACCCTCATATCTGTCTTTTTGGGACTGGCTTATTTTACTAAGTGTAATGGTTTGCAATTGCATCCATTTTGTTGCCAGAAACAGGATTTCATTTTTTTTTTTTACAGTTGAGAATTACCCCATAGTGTATATATACCATAATTTCTTTATCCAGTCATCAGTTGATGACATATGGGTTGATTCCATATCTTAGCTATTGTGAATTGAGCTGCAATAAACATGGGAGTTCAGACCCTCTTTCATAAGCTGATTTCACTTCCATTTTGTAAATTCCCAGCAGTGGGATTTTTGGGTTATATGGTAAGTCTGTATTCAGATTTCTGAGGTATTTCTATACTATCTTCCAGAGTGGCTGCACCAGTTTACATTCCTACCCACAGTGGATTAGAGTACCTTTTCCCCCACATCCTCGCCAGCTTTTGTTGTTTGTTGATTTCTATATGAGAGCCATTCTGACTGGAGTGAGGTGAAACCCCATTGTGGTTTTGATTTGCATTTCCCTGATGGCTAGTGATTCTGAGTATTTTTTCATGTGTCTGTTGACAATCTGAATTTCCTCTTTTGTAAAATGCCTGTTCAAGTCCTTTGCCCATTTCTTAACTGGATTGTTTCCTTTATTGTTGCTGAGTTTCTTGAGCACTTTATATATTCTGGGTGTTCATCTTTTATCAGTTGCATAGTTTGCAAATATTTTGCTTCTAAGTTCATCAGGGATATTAGTGTATACTTCTCTTTCTCTGTTGTAGTATTTTCTAGTTTAGGAATTAAGGTGATGCTGGCCTCATAGGAGTTGGGTAGGATTTTCTCCCTTTCAGTTATTTTGAATTGCTTGAGAATAATTGGAATTAGTTCTTCTTTAAATGTCTGGTAAAATTCAGTAGTAAAGCCATCTGATCCTGGGCTTTTCTTTGTTGGGAGGGTCTTTATTACTGATTTAGTCTCTGTCTTGGTTATTGGTCTGTTTAGGTTTTCCATGTTTTTATGATTCAATTTTGGTAGATTGTATGTATCCAGAAATCTATCCATTACTTTTAGTTTTTCCAAGTTGTTAGCATATAGATGTTTGTAGTAATTCCTGATGATTTTTATTTCTGTTGTATCCATTGTTACATCTCCTTTTTCATCTCTGATTTTATTATTTTGGGTCTTCTCCTTCTTTTATTTGATTAGTTGGACCAATGATGTATCAGTTTTTTTCCCAGAAAACCATCTCTTCATTTCACTGACCTTTAGTGTTTTTTGTTTCAATTTTATGTATTTCTTCTCTAATTTTGATTATTTCTTCCTCTGATTTTGGGTTTGGCTTATTGTTGTTTTTCCAAGTCCTTGAGTTGCAGAGTTAGCTCATTTATTTGATGCCTTTCCAATTTCTTGATGTAGGCACCACTTGGTATAAACTTCCCTTTTAACACTGCGTTTACTGTATCCCATAAGTTTTAATATATTGTATTGTCATCTTCGTTCATTTCCAGGAATTGGTTGATTTCCCTTTTGATTTCCTGTTCATTCAGGAGTATATTGTTCACTCTTCATGTATTCGCCTATTTTCTAGAGATTCTTGAGTTGTTAATTTCCAGCTTCATTCCATTACAGTCAGAGAAGTTGTATGGTAATATTTTAGTTTTTTTTTTTTTTTTTTTTAATTTGCTGAGACTTACTTTATGGCCTAGCATGTGGTCTGTCCTAGAGAAAGTTCCATGCACTGATGAGAAGAATGTATATTCTGCAACTGTAGAATGATATTCTATAGATATCAGTTAAGTCCATTTGGTCTCCATAGCATAGATTAGTTCTGTTGTTTTTTTTGTTTTCTGTTTAGTTTATTTGTTCAGTGATGAAAGTGCAGTGCTAAAGTGCCCCATTATGTTGTGACTGCCTCCTTTTAGATCCATTAACATTTATTTAAATAGCTAGGTGCCCTGGCATTGAATGTGATTACATTTATTACAGTCACATCTTCCTGTTGAATTGATCCCTTAATCATTACGTAATGCCCTTATTTGTCTCTTTTAATGGTTTTTGTGTTAAAGGCTATACCTGCTTGTTTTTGCTTTCTGTTAGCATAGAATATCTTTTTCGATCCTTTCACTTTCAGTCTGTGTCTATCTTTGTTGGTAAGTTGCATTTTTTGTAGGCAGCAAAAAGATGGGTTTTGTGTTTACTATTGAAAGTTTGAAATATGTCATGGTGGGGATCTTTCTTTGTCATGTCTATTAGGGGTTCTTTGTGCCTTGTGTACTTGGATGTCCCTTTCTTTCTCCAAATTAGGGAAGTTTTCTGTAATTATTTCACTGAACAGGCCTTCTAAACCATTCTCTTTCCACACTTTCAGGAACTCCTAAAACCCGTATGTTGGGTCATTTGATAGTATCTCATAATTCTCGCACTTTATTTATTCATTTATTTCAGAGGTATAGTTACACAGCGAGGGAAAGACAGAGAGTAAAGTCTTCCATCCACTGGTTCACTCCCAAATAGTCAGAGCTGAGCTGATTAGAAGCCAGGAGTCAGGAGCTTCTTCTAAGTCTCCCACATGGGTGTAAGGGTCCAAACACTTGGGCCATCTTCTGCTGCTTTCCCATTCCATTGTGGAGAGCTGGATCAGAAGAGGAGCAGCTGAGACTTGAACATGGTCTGCCAGCTCTGCAGGTGGCAGTTACTCGCTGCACCACAGTCCTTGCCCTTCATGCATTGTTTTTTAATTTTTCTAATTTCTTCTTCTTCTTCTTTTTTGGTCTGCCTGATATATTTCCAAAGATTTGTCTTATAGTTCAGATACTCTTTCTTCTGCTCACCAGGTCTGTTGTTAAGGCTTTCCACTGTATTTTTTATTTGATATATTGAATTCTTCATTTCTAGTATTTCAGTTTGATTTCTCTTCAAAATCTCAGTCTCATTGGAGAATTCTTCCGATGTGTGTATGAACTTCTTTAACTTGTGAATTTGTTTCTCATTGCTTCTGAGTAATCCTGTGATCATTCTTTTGAATTTCTTTTCAGGAATTTCATCAATCTGTTTGTCTTCACATAGTAATATGGAAGTGGTGTTGTGTGCCTTTGGGGAAGTCATGTTGTTTTCCTTATTCTTGTTTCTTGATTTCTCTGTTTGTTTTTAGGCATTTGTGGAAATACTTGTTGGTTTTCTTCTCTGATGGCTTTGTCTTTGAATTATGCCTCTGTGACTTAGTGCAGTGTGTGCTCTTTCAGTGAATATCCAAAGCCATGTCCAGGGGTGTGGCCAGGGAGCTCTGGTCAGTGTTCCATGGTGGTCCGAGTATCCAGGGTGTCACCCAAGTTGGACATGGTAGATTACCTCTATTGTCAACAGGGGTGTGGGTATGAGTACCTCTGTTGGCATAATCATATCCTTACTACCTCCTTTATTCCAAGGTGATCAGTGCCTTCCATTAGCCCGTGGTATGTGCAAACTGTATAGCCTCATGAACAGCACAAAGAATCTGTGCAGTCTTCAGTGTGAGCACAGACCCCACTGCAATGACCCATGCTAGGCAATCAGGGAGCTCTGAGCCTCTGGCACTGGACACTGATTTTGCAGAGACCTAGCTACACCCTGTGCCTTACCATGCACTCAACAGCATTCCCACGGTGTCAGCAGACGTCTCCCACAGTCATGGGGTACAGAGGATCTCTTCCCCCCTACTAACCTGTCCCATCCAGGGAGACAGCAGAGACATTTTCCAGATCCAGCTTCCTGTGGGTACTCTAACTTTCTGGTTTGAGTCCGAGATCTTGTGATATATTGAGATGCTGGGGCCATTTCACAGTCCTACATGGGTGCCCAGTCCCTCTGTCAACCCTCTTAGCCAGACTCAAAGTGGGGCATGTAGATTTTTTTCCTCTGGTAAAATACCTGATTACATGAGCTCTCAAGAGCCCCCGTAGCTACTACTGGTGTCAAAATGGTGCCCTCTCCCCGCTGTTTGCTGCCTGTCGTTGTGAGGAAATAGAGAGAGAGAAACATGCTTTTTCTGTTTCACTCGGTTAGTGTAGTACCCTTTCTCCCATTAGGGCTCCTGGCCGGACTCAAGGACAGTATGGTCTGCAAGGCTCTACCTCCGGTGATGTCTCCGGCTGTGTCATGGGCTGCTGCAGTCTGCTGTCACCCCACTCTCCAAAGTTGGCATATACTCCAGCTCTCAGTTGCAGGAATTTGCATTGGGTCCTCTCTCATTGCTGGGCGTTCGCACCTTCCATG
Organism: Oryctolagus cuniculus; assembly: GCF_964237555.1. Taxonomy (NCBI): domain Eukaryota; kingdom Metazoa; phylum Chordata; class Mammalia; order Lagomorpha; family Leporidae; genus Oryctolagus; species Oryctolagus cuniculus. Next base: position 62,959,135 of record NC_091445.1, read on the forward strand.
CTGATCCATGACATCCCTCTCCTGTAGAATTTCCGCTGCAGATTCCACTCCAGCTCTGCCCTGGGACTATACTTCCTCCACTTGTTTTCTGTTATCTCCCTCTCACCTTAAGCAGTACATCTTTTCCTATTCAGCTATCTTGGAATCCTCCCCAAGGTTATACATGATGAATTGTAGATTCAAGATTGTTGGCATGTTTTTTAGGAATTATGACTCCCTACTCCTCCCAAACTCATCCCAATCTCCAGCCTTAAGCTTGACTATTTATAAAGTCTTTCTATTCATATTGTTGTTCATTGACCTAAAGAGTCATGGTTTTTAAAGGAGTGCTTTTCTTTCACAATATAGTATTATCTTTTCTGTTTTTTCCTAAGAAAGCATGTCAGTTTTTTCTTTGTTTCCCACCCTATTCCACACCTGTTCCCTAGAGACACTGTGCTAATTGCTAGGCTGGGCAGGGAGTAGTACACAAGTGAATTAAAGTAAAATAAACAAGGCATGTTATGAGATATAGTTGGAATCAAGTGATATCAGTTTTGAATTAAACAATGTACTTTTTATGGGAGCCTGAAGTTTTAAACAAGCATGAAACTTTCTTATCAGTTTATTTTTTTACCTTTTCTAAACATCTTTTTCCCCCCTCCTTTTTCTTTATCTTTTTAAGGGTCACACAGCAATGCTTCATACTGGCTCATGGCATCCCAAAATAAAGGGAGAATTCATGACTTGCTCAAATGATGCGTGAGTATTGCTGATAATTCATCTAATACATTCATAACTTCAGGGTTTGTTTTTTAACCTTTTGTATAGGAAATCTTGGAATCCTAGTGTTTATATATTCTTACTCTTTGATTTCAGCTCATAGTGTAAGTTTTAATTAGATAAATATGGACACTATGAAAATGAAAGTTGTGGGGGCCGGTGCTGTGGCTCACTTGGTTAATCCCCGCGTGCGGCGCCGGCATCCCAAATGGGTGCTGGGTTCTAGTTCCGGTTGCTCCTCTTCCAGTCCAGCTTTCTGCTGTGGCCTGGGAAGGCAGTGGATGATGGCCCAAGTTCTTGGGCTCCTGCACAACCACATGGGAGACCAGGAGGAAGCACCTGGCTCCTGGCTTCGGATCGGCACAGTGTCGGCTGTAGCGGCCATTTGGGTAGTGAACCAGCGGAAGGAAGACCTTTCTCTCTTTCTCTCTCTCTCACTGTCTATAACTCTGCCTGTCAAATTAAAAAAAAAAAAGAAGAAAATGAAAGATGTTATAAAATCCAGTAGATTTCTTTTTTTATTTATTTGCAAGACAGAGTTACAGAGAGAGGTAGAGGGAGAGAGAGAGGTCTTCCATCTGCTGGCTCACTCCTAGATGGCTGCAATGGCTGGAGCTGCGCCAGTCCAAAGCCAAGAGGCAGGAGCTTCTTCTGAGTTTCCCAGGTGGGTGCAGGGGCCCAAAGACTTGGGCCATCTTCTACTGCTTTCCCAGGTCATAGCAGAGAGCTAATCCAGTAAATTTTATCAGAGAATACAGTGAATTAGATTAATGCGTTATTGAGTGGACCCAAAAGACTTTGTAGTTATGATTAATTATCTGTTACTTTTTATAGTAAAGACTGATTTCCATCTGAGTATCATATAACACAATATGCCTGTTGGTTAAATGATTGTTTTGAATGTAATAACTTAAAAATTGATTAACTGGTTATTAAGATTCTTTTATATGTTCTGGCCTATGAATAAATACCATTACAGGGAATATTTGATCAACTTTTTCCTGTATTACTTGATTCATTTAGTATTTCATAAGCATGTACTATTTGTCATATTGTAGAGAAAATTACAATGAAAAAAATCTCATAAATTAAACATACTTAAGTATGATTTAGGTGAATCACTATTGTAGATAAAGAATAACTTTTATTCTTAGATTATTTTGCCTTTTATCTTTTAATTTTATGCTTCAATAATGTTCGGAATGGCTGATTACTTATTTGGATATTTTTATGTTTTCTGTGATTAATGTTTAGAACAAGAGATAAAAGATACGATTTCCCTTTTAACAAGGAAATTAAAAAAATTTAAGAGAAACGGAAATCTATGAATCTGTGAATCTTCAAAAAGTTCATAGAAAATGTGAATTATGAAAATTTTATGACTAACTGATAGAATAAAAAAGGGAGAGAACGATCCAACATGGGAAGTGGGATACACAGCAGACTCATAGAATGGCAGATGTCCTAAATAGCACTCTGGCCTCAGAATCAGCCCTTAAGGCATTTGGATCTGGCTGAAGAGCCCATGAGAGTATTTTAGGCATAGAAAGTCAAGACATTCTGGCCAAAAAAAAAAAAAAAAAAAAAAACCAAACCAAACCAAACCAAACAAAAAAAAAACAAACACCTAAATGAAAGATCTCTGCGAGTGAGATCCCAGTAGAAAGAATGGGCCATCAAAGAAGAAGGTACCTTTCTCTGAAGGGAGGAGAGAACTTCCACTTTGACTATGACCTTGTCTAAATAAGATTGAAGTCAGCGAATTCAAGAGGCTTCCATAGCCTTGGAAACTCATGACTAGAGCCTAGGGAGATTTCTGACGCCATAAACAAGAGTGTCAAATTGTTAAGTCAACAACTGGAGTCACTGTGTACTTACTCCTCATGTGGGATCTCTGTCCTTAATGTGTTGTCCAATGTGAATTAATGCTATAACTAGTACTCAAACAGTATTTTACACTTTATGTTCTATGTGGGTGCAAACTGATGAAATCTCTATTTAGGCCAGTGTCGTGGCTCAATAGGCTAATCCTCCACCTAGCGGCGCCGGCACACCGGGTTCTAGTCCCGGTCGGGGCGCCGGATTCTGTCCTGGTTGCCCCTCTTCCAGGCCAGCTCTCTGCTGTGGCCAGGGAGTGCAGTGGAGGATGGCCCAAGTGCTTGGGCCCTGCACCCCATGGGAGACCCACCCCATGGGAGACCAGGAGAAGCACCTGGCTTCTGCCTTCGGATCAGCGCGGTGTGCCGGCCGCAGCGCACCAGCCGTGGCGGGCAAAAGGAAGACCTTTCTCTCTCTCTATCCATTCTGCCTGTCAAAAAAAAAAAAAAAAAAAAAAAAAAAAAAAGAGAGAGAGAGAGAGAAAGGTCTTCTATCTGCTGGTTCACTCCCCAAATGACCATAACAGCCAGAGCTGAGCTATCTGAAGCCTTGAGCCAGGAGTTTCTTCCGGGTCTCCCATGTGGGTACAGGGGCCCAAGGACTTGAGTCATGTTCTGCTGCTTTCCCAGGCCATAGCAGAGAGCTAGATCAGAAGTGCAGCAGCCGGGACTTGAACCAGCGCCCTTATGGGATGCTGGTGCAGCAGGCTGGGACTTTAATCCACTGTGCCACAGAGCTGGCCCCTGGAATATATTAAGAAAAGTAAAGGCCATATGAAGACACAGCAATAGGTGACCATCCTCAAGCTCAGGAGAGAGTAGAAATCAAGCTTGCTGATGGATGTTTATCTTGAACTTACAGCCTCCAGAACTAAGAAAATGCATTTATCTTGTTCAGTTTGCCCAGTCTGTGCTGCTTTGTTATGGTAGCATGTATTAGCCAGCTTTTTGTTGCTTTAAAATATGTGAGAGTACCTTCTTGGGAAGGGGAAGGGAAAGGATTATTTTGGCTTACAGTTGGAGTTTTACAGTCCAAGATCAAGTAGCTCCTTTAGTCTGGTGTCTGGAGGCTGGCAATAATGAAGTGGGTATGGAGAAATAATCATATGACAAGCTAGGGAGCAGAGAGAGACATAGACTGGTCTTCCCTTATAATGCCAACATGATTCAGTTACACTCTCTTAACAACCTACTCCAGCCCAAACAAACACTTCTCAAAGGCCATCCCTCCAGATGCCATAATTGAATCAAGCCTCCACCCTTATCCATCAGCCATTAGCATTAATGCATTAACCATTCACATGAGACCTTGGGGTTTAAACATCTGCAGGACTTTGGAGAGTCAAGTCCTATTAAATTCATAGCAGTAGCGCTAGAAAGCACATAAAGAATTGGAAAGTTAGAATAATTAAGACTTGTATACATGTACAAACGTGTGTAGGAATGTACCAAATGATGGAATGTTGAGGGTTCTTTGCTATTTGAAATCTGTTCCCATTCTGCCTGTTATCCCTTCTGCTAATCTGCCACAAAGATACATTATTAATTCACTCATTTTTAAGCAGTTTCTCCACAGTGAAGATAAATACTAGAACATAGGAATGATACGATGTCGATAGAATTAACTTCCTTCCCCAGACCATCTTTGCCCTGAGGCCTACAAATTCTGTCTTACTCTCAGTGATCAGTTTAAATGCAACGAAGGTCAACCTACAAATTTTTGTGATGTTCTTAGAGATTTCAGTTGAAAAGCTTCATGACTTTTCAACTACTTGTCATCTACTTGATGTTTTATTATGAAAAATAAAAAAACAATTACTATTTTCTTGACTAGTTTATATCAAGTTGTTGGTAGATTACAAAAGTTTGGAATAATTCTTTTTTTTTTGTCATTAGAAATTTCAACATAAGCCTGCATGGAATATTAAGATTTATAACTAATCAATAACTCACAGTTGATTATAATCTATAGCCCTAGGATAAAGCACAGTAAAATATTTTAAAGTTCAAGGACCCAGAACAAATATATTTGAATGACTGGAAGAATGCTTGATGTTTGGTTATAAACATATGGATTTTGTTATCTTTTCATAATTAAGAATATTAACTTTCTGGTAAACCTTAAAATGTTGAACTATCCTACAGTTGATATGTCATCTATTTTCTACTAAATTTTTTTTCTATAATAGCTAAAGTTGTTAGATTTCATCATTTCACATAATTTTTTATATATCCTTTTATGTAGTTTAAAGTTGTGTTTTTTTTTTTTCCAGAAAGTTTTTATTTATTTGAAAGAGAGACACATACACACAGAAAGAGAGAGAGAGGCAGAGATCTTCCACTTCATGGTTTACTTCTCAAATGCTTACAATAGTTGGGGCTGGGCCAAGCTGAAGCCAAAAGCCCAGAATTCAATCTGGATCTCCCACATGGGTGTCAGGGACCTGAGTATTGAGCCATCACCTGCCATCTCCCAGGGTGTGCTTTGGCAGGAAGCTGGAATCATAAGTGGAGCCAAGACTCAAACCCAGGTACTCTGATATGAATTGCAGGTGTCACAAGTGGTGTTTTGACTGCTGCACCAAGCATGTACCCCAAAGTTGTGTCTTCAAAAATAACTTCCAGAGCCGGCGCCGTGGCTCAATAGGCTAATCCTCCACCTTGCGGCGCCGGCACACCGGGTTCTAGTCCCGGTCGGGGCGCCGGATTCTGTCCCGGTTGCCCCTCTTCCAGGCCAGCTCTCTGCTATGGCCAGGGAGTGCAGTGGAGGATGGCCCAGGTGCTTGGGCCCTGCACCCCATGGGAGACCAGGAAAAGCACCTGGCTCCTGGCTCCTGCCAGGATCAGCGCGGTGCGCCGGCTGCAGCGGCGGCCATTGGAGGGTGAACCAACGGCAAAAAGGAAGACCTTTCTCTCTCTGTCTCTCTCTCTCACTGTCCACTCTGCCTATCAAAAAAAAAAAAAAAAAAAAAAAAATAACTTCCATGTACTCTTGGAATGGAAAGGTGCTTCATGATGCCTTTTGTAGTGATGATGGTGTATCTGGTATTTCATCATTCATTGTGAAACTCTGTTACATGTTTTGATATTTTCTTTGGAAAAATGCTCAATAATCTATTGAGAATTATTAGAAAAAAAATGATGATTAAGGTACATATAACACAGCTCCCAAAGGCTTTCTTAGCTATTTGTTTGGTAGTACAATCCTTAAATACAACACATTATTCTTGAACACCTGTGTGCAAGTAAAAATCAAGGAATCTGAGAAACAGAATGGTGTCACTTGCCATATAGTCAAGTCACCTCACTTTTCAAAAAGGGAAATGGAGATGTTCTTGTTTGCAGAATAATCCCTTCACTCTATGGGACATAACCCCTATTCACTGTACCCTGTACTTCATGGAGTCTTATGGAAGAATTTACTAGTTTTGAAATAAAGGGAAAGCAAACTCTTGGAGTTAAGAGCTCGTGAATGTTTTTTTTTTTTTTTTTCCTTATTAACTAATGAATAATGAGCCAAAAAATTTAGCTGTAGAGAATTGCTTTTTTTTTTTTTTTTTTGGCAGAAGAGGAGGAGGGGCTTTGAATAAAGCTTTGAATTGTTTGCATTTCAGGAAAAGTCTTGAATAATTTCCCAATACTTTGTTTTTGACTGTTGTGAATTTTTTCATCATCCCCTTAGTGTTTGTTATTTTTATTTTTCTATAGTAACTTATTGTGAAATGTTTGTGCATTCATAGTGGTTTTTTAAAATTTAAAAGCAATTTTTAAGAATTTATTGTAAGCTAATTGAAAGGCAGAGTGCCAGAGAAAGAGAGAGAGAGAGAGAGGAATTACATGATTACATCCCTGGGTCACTCCCCAAATGCCTACAACAGCTGGGGGTGGGCCAGGCCAAAGCCAAGAGCCTCAAATCCCATCTGGGTCTCTAGACCTGAGTAAGTGGCAGGACTCAAGCACTTGAGCCATCATCTGCTGCCTTCTAGTGTATCCATTAGCAGAAAGATGGATCAGAGGGGAGGTACCTGAACTTAATTCCAGGTACTCAAGGGGAGGAAAAAGCAAAAAAACAATCTAACAGTCATGGGGAGCAGAAATATGGAAGACTAGCTAGGCAGTGACAGTATCTTTGGCAATTAAAAAATAAAAATAAAAAACAGAAACAGAGAAATAGAGTCTTATGCTGGAGTGAAAGAGAACTGCTGGATGTCACAACCTAGCCACAGATCCTGTTTGTAAGCCTTTGTGTACTGCAAGCACTGAATAAGTCTTTGCAGTTTAGAATTCTGTGATAGCCAGCAGAAGTAAGAACCAGAGACTTAAAAAAAAAAAAAATCAATCAGACTGAATCTCTGTTTTACTCCAGATTACAAGGGTCTGGGAAAAGTCAGTCTGCACATGCAATATTAAAAATATTCACTGGCAATGGCAACAGATAGGTTAGGGAGCTTACAGGAAGGATTGCCAGCATTGCATGCTTGAGAGAACCAGGAAAAGCTTCTCGTGGGGATTTCATTATGCATATCGATGTAAATTTTTTTTGTGGAAAGATAGGGAATTAATGGTAGAAGAGATGGACTTAGTGGAGAATATATGGAAATCTGAATTTAGGCCCTCAAAGATACTAACATCTAGAACACACAAAATAAATAGGGAACCATGATTAGATGATTTTACATATGAGTAAAAGACATGCTTTCATATTTAGGTTTTATTTTAGATACTGTGAAATGAATATTTAGAGATAAGTCTAGTTAATTTAGTTTCTTTTGAACAACTGCGAGTCATGAAATATCAGTATGATGAAGGAAAAAAAGGGTAAGTGTTGCTCTAAATTAAAGGGTGATGGCAGGTATTATACAAACCATGTACTTTGTGAACCTTTATTTGATCTTATTTCCTCCCAAGAAAAGAAGAAAAGAAAGGAAGAAAGAAAGGACCTGCTGAAATAGCAATGGAGAGACATTTTTGGGACAGCTGGAGAAATTTTAATATTAGATGACATGACAGCCTAAAGAAAAAATGACCACAATTCTTTATTTTTCCTTATATCCATGCCCTTAGCAATATGACTTTGCAGCTACTCCCATTAGGAGGTAGTGTGTGTTTTCCCACCACATGATCTGGGCTAGCCACAGAATGTGGGAAACATGATGATGTGCCAGTTCTGAGCATAGGTTCTTAAGAGGTTTTGTGTGCTTCTCCTCTCTTGGAACCATGACATTGCTATCTGATCAAGCCTGGCTGCCTTTCTGCAGGGCTGCAGGGTGAAAGATCCGGTAGGGGAGAGAGTTCATTTGTCCAGCTGAGGCCATCCTAGAACAGCCTGTGGCTAGCCAACTCCCAAACTTGTATGAGTACTCAGCCTAGATCAGCACAGCTGACCACAGACAGACAAGATAGTTAACCCCTAGGACAGAACCATTTAGCAGACTGGCAGGCTTACATTGTAATAATATATGCCTGTTCTTTTAAGCCAATGAATTTTGTGGATGATTTGTTATGTATCAGTTATAAACTGAGACAGATGATATTATTGAATTTTATTATGTAGAATCATAGTTGTGAAGGTAAGTCAATTTGTTCTTAGAAGATGCTAGCTGATGAGTAGGAGTGAAACATCAGGAGACACACCTGCATTCCATATCATAGTGCTTGAGTGTGGGTTTAGGCTCTGCTTCTGAGTCCAGCTCTCTGCTAATGCATAAGCTAGGTTGCAGTAGATGTTGGCTCAAGTAGCTGGTTCCCTGCCACCCACGTAGGAGACCCTGATGGGGTTTCTGGATCCCAGCTTTGTTCTGGCTCAACGCTGGCTATTTCAGGCATTTGGGGAGTGAGTCAGTGGGAGGAAGCACTCTCTCTGTCTTTGATAAAAATAAAAATCTAACTTACTTTTAAAACAGCAGAGCAAAAAGAAAGTGTGTGCATGTGTGTGTATGTATACAAAAATATGTGGAGAAAGGTGAGAATATGTGACAGATTGTTGCTGTGTATGATGTTTGTTATAGTATTTTAACTTTGAACCTTTTTTTTTTTTAAATTTTGCTAAGATTTGTTTATTTGAAAGACAGAGTTACAGAGAGGGAGAATGAGAGACAAGAGAGATCTTCCATCTGCTGGTTCATTCCTGAAATGGCTGCAAGGGCTGGGGCTGGGCAAGGCCAAAGCTAGGAGCCAGGAGCCAGGAGCTTCATCTGAGTTTCCCACATGGTTGCAAGGGTCCAAGCAATTGGGCCAAGTTCTGCTACTTTCCCATATTCATTAACAGGGAGCTGGATCAAAAGTTGAGCAGCCGGGACTTGAAGTGGTGCTCATATGAGATGCTGGTGAAGCAGGCTGTGCCACAGTGCCATCCCCAACTTTGAGCCTTTTAAAAATAAAAATAATCTGGAGAGTTTTCTTTATATTAGTTTATTTGGATGTCATCCCCTATTGCTATCTTTTTGTCCTCTAAAAACTGAATAAAGGGCCGGCGCCGCGGCTCACTAGGCTAATCCTCCGCCTTGCGGCGCCGGCACACCGGGTTTTAGTCCCGGTTGGGGCGCCGGATTCTGTCCCAGTTGCCCCTCTACCAGGCCAGCTCTCTGCTGTGGCCAGGGAGTGTAGTGGAGGATGGCCCAAGTACTTGGGCCCTGAACCCGCATGGGAGACCAGGAGAAGCACCTGGCTCCTGCCTTCGGATCAGTGCCGTGTGCCGGCCGCAGCGTACTGGCTGCGGCGGCCATTGGAGGGTGAACCAACGGCAAAGGAGGACCTTTCTCTCTGTCTCTCTCTCTCACTGTCCACTCTGCCTGTCAAAAAACAAACAAACAAACAAACAAACAAACAAAAAACCTGAATAAAGGGTCATGAAGATTCTAGTTCATTGTACTTCATTTAATTGTCATCTTTTCTCCACCGACCCCCCCCCCCCCCCCCCCAAACTTTGGTATTTTGTCAGTGTATTTTAAGTGTCTGCACATTAGTGCTGCTTCACATTATGAGTCTAGTGGTCAGGGATTGTCTGCATTGGGTTATACATCGCAGAATTTCCTATGTATGCCTCTGATTGCTCGTACCTGTAGGATGCCCATGGGGAAAGGGTTCTTTAGTTTTCCACTTGGAGAGTTACAGTGTCAGAGAGCATGCACATTAAAGACTCCAAGAAATACATGAGTACAACTAAGCAGCATTTGCCAGGCATATTGATACAGCTCCTTCTCTCTCCCCATAGCCAGTAGCATCTGTTATACTCTTAGAGTAGTGGTCCCGTGTATCCATTTTTAGGAAATGGACGTTGCCACTAGTAAATGCTTTTGATGATAGGACTGAGTAAATCATAAGTATTTTAAAATTTGATTGTAGCTTGTAAAGAATGTAGTATTTTTGGCAAGTTTGGGTATGGCATAGTGGATACAGAGTGTGTATTTTGTAGTTTGAACCAGAGGGACTTGGTAATCACCAGTAGCTTTGAGTGAGGGATTTATCATGCCAAAGTTTATATTTCTAAAAATAGGATAATATTTGATTCATAATATTGTAACCTGAATTAAATGTGTGAAGCCTTATGTGACCTTGGTGTTGAAGCATAAAGCTAGCCTTGGATCCATTTTGATGTGAGAGTTTCTCTCACATCTTGATGAACATCTATTATTTGAGCATGTGTGGAGCATGCTGGATCTCACAAGCTATTTCCAGAATGCTCCTGGGCATGTTTCTTTTGATTTGTATAATCAACTACATATGTAAGTATAATTATACAGTTACCCAAGGAACATTGATTCACATAAATGAATCTCAGAAAAATAAACTTTTCTTTAACTTAGAGGTTTTTTTCTCCATTTTAAGTATTTCAGGGGAAACCAAAAAATGTAGATTGCTACCTTATTCATGAGAGCTTTGCATAGAGTTTAACATCATCATAATTTATAAATTATTCTATTGTGGTAAATACGCTGCTCATAGCGTAGGCCTATGTAGGCTATTTTGTAGCTTTTTTAATTCTTGACTTCTGTTTTTATTTTTATTTTTTGGTTATTCCTTTTCTGTTAGTTGTTACTTCTCACTGATGTTGGTGCAGTCTTCTATAGAAATAGCTGTCTGTCCTTCAGTTTCCTGCTTCTGATAAGTGAGGGACAAGGACTGAGTAAGGGTGGTCTAAGGTTTTTAGAATTGGTCCAGGAGAAGGAATATACAGTTAGGGTCATGTATGATTTTTTTAGCACAAGGATTTTTGCCATCCTCTTTGGCCGTGAGGAGGCTTTCTCTTGCTTACTTCCTGATTATGGGCAGGATTTTCTACTGGCCTGGCTGCCAAATAAGTAAGGTGGTGTATTCATAATGTTTTTTTCTTGGGGCTGTCCTCATAAAAATAGAAAATAGGCTGTTGGAGTCATATTCTTGGAATAACTGGTATAGCTTTTTTCTAATTTATTTGATCCTTTAATTCTAATTACTTTACCATAATCTCCTAGTTTTCTATTTTAAAGCCTTAAGGATGCTTTTGGGAGCTATCTGGTTAGCAGCTGCAAGCATTTTAAAAAATCAATAGCTTTGATTTTGTTTTTCTTGTGTGGGTAGTTTAAATACAAGGAATCTTCAAAAAGTTCCTGCAAATGTGTGTTATGGAAAAGCTATGCATAGATATCAAAATATTTCACACTGAAATAAATATCTTTTAATTCCGTTTTCCATAATCTTTGAAGTACTCTTGTATTTTACAAATTTTAAAAAAGCATTTGTTGGCCGGTGCCGTGGCTCACTTGGCTAATCCTCCGCCTATGGTGCCAGCACCCCGGGTTCTAGTCCCGGTTCGGGCGCCAGGTACTAGTCCCAGTTGCTCCTCTTCCAGTCCAGCTCTCTACTGTGGCCCAGGAGGGCAGTGGAGGATGGCCCAAGTGCTTGGGTCCCTGCACCCACATGGGAGACCAGGAGGAAGCACCTGGCTCCTGGCTTCAGATCGGTGCAGCGCCGGCCATAACAGCCATTAGGGGAGTGAACCAACAGAAGGAAGACCTTTGTCTCTCTCTCTCTGTCTATAACTCTCTGTCTCTCTCTCTCTCACATTGTCTAACTCTGGCAAAAAAACAAACAAACAAACAAACAAAAAAACAAACCAACAACAACAAAAAGCGCGTTTGTCATTTGTTAATAGAAATGTCATACAAGACAGGTAATTTTGGAGGAAAAATTAATCACTCATATATTTTAAAATTCTTTTTCTTTGTAAGTTCTAGTGATTAGATAACCTACTCTCAAATTACTGCTGTAATTGAGGTATGCATATTGTGATGTTAGTTGGATTTAGCTCCAGGTGGCAAACTGTTTTTCTGTAAGCCTGAATGTAAAAAAGATGGAGATCAGGGCCGGCACAGTAGTGCAGCAGGTGCAGCCGGTGTCTGCTGTGCAGGCATCCCATAATGGCACTGATTTGAGTCCTAGCTGCTCACTTCCTATCCAGCTCCCTGCTTATGTCTGAGAAAGCAGCAGAGGGTGGCCTGAGTGTCTGGGCCTTTCCCCATAGGAGACCCACAAGCAGCTCCTGGCTCCTGGCTTTGGCTTGGCCCAGTGGTCATTGCCACCATTTGGGGAGTGAACCAGTGGTTGGAAGATCTTTCTTTCTCTCCCTCATTCTCTCTTGGTAAATCTGTCTTTCAAATAAATAAATAAATCTTTTTTTTTTTTTTTTTTGACAGGCAGAGTGGACAGTGAGAGAGAGAGACAGAGAGAAAGGTCTTCCTTTGCCGTTGGTTCACCCTCCAATGGCCGCCACGGCCGGTGCGTTGCGGCCGGCGCACCGCGCTGATCCGATGGCAGGAGCCAGGTACTTCTCCTGGTCTCCCATGGGGCGCAGGGCCCAAGCACTTGGGCCATCCTCCACTGCACTCCCTGGCCACAGCAGAGAGCTGGCCTGGAAGAGGGGCAACCGGGACACAATCCGGCGCCCCGACCGGGACTAGAACCCGGTGTGCCGGCGCCGCTAGGCGGAGGATTAGCCTAGTGAGCCGCGGCGCCGGCCCGAAATAAATAAATAAATCTTTTAAAAAAAAAGAAAGATGTAGATCTTCTTTTAGTTTTATCATAAATATTATTTGGTTTATTTAAGTTCCTTTTAAAATAGTTTGATTTTACTCAGCTCTATGTCATTCATATTATTATGAGAATCACATAGTAGGTAAAAAGTCTGTAAGTTTAAAAATAGTAATAGCCTATTTCAGAATTACCAGAATAAATTATTTTTTTAAGATTTATTTATTTATTTATTCAAAAGAGTTACACAGAGAGAGAAGAGGCAGAGAGAGAGAGAGAGAGAGAGAGAGAGAGAGAGAGGTCTTTCATACTATGGTTCACTCCCCAGTTGGCCTCAGCGGCTGGAACTGTGCCGATCTGAAGCCAGGAGCCAGGAGCTTCTTCTGGGTCTCCCATGCTGGTGCAGGGGCCCAAGGACTTGGGCCATCTTCTGCTGCTTTCCCAGGCCATAGCAGAGAGCTGGATCGGAAGTGGAGCAGCCGGGACTCGAACCAGCGCCCATATTGGATGCCGGTGTTTCAGGCCAGGGCGTTAACCCGCTGCGCCACAGTGCCGGCCCCTCAATGTTATTTTTAAAAAACATTTATTTATTTGAAAGAGTTAAAGAGAGAGGCAGAGGTAGAGAGGCAGAGGTCTTTTATCGGCTGTTTCACTCCCCAAATGTCCACAGTGACCAGAGCTGGGCCAATCCAAAGCCAGGAGCCAGGAGCTTCTTCTGGGTCTCCCCCATGAGTGGCAGGGGCCCAAACACTTGGGCCATGTTCGCTGCTTCCCCAAGCCATTAGCAGGGAGCTGGATCAGAAGTAGAGCAGCTGGAATTGAACCTGTGCCCATATGGGATGCTGGCGTTGCAGGTGGCAGCTTTACCCACTAGCACAGCACGAGTTCCTAGTAAGTCCTTTGAATTAATTTGCAAACAGTGCATCAAAAACAGTCTGGAAATTTAGTAATTGTTATATTTTGTTTTTGTGATTTAAAGTAGTTGGATCCTAGTCTAAAGTGGTAAAAGCACTAGAGGCAGAAGAAGATGAATTTTCAAGTTTGACTGTAACAATGAATCATATATTACTGTACTGACTTGATCCAGCCCACTAATAAACCTAATAAATACTATCTCAAAACACTATAACAGGATTTTTTTCAAGGTATGAAGTAGATGCCGAATTATTACTATAATTTTAATGAAATAGGAGTTTATTGAACAGACAGATTTTTATGATTAAGCATTCTAATTTTATGTACAGGGCTGCTGCCCTTGTGCTTGAGTAGCTTTCTTGTAGTTTATAATTTCCCTAATACTTTCAGGTTACTTAGGTATATTTTTTCATCAGACGTTTGTAGTATAAAACTTTACCACATATATTTAGAAATAAAATAATTACTGTTATGTTAACTCTGATGTAAGTTTTATGTAGTTTTTACTTAGATTTTTGTCATGTGTTCAGTATTGCCATGTGTCATGAGGATTAGAGGCTGAGGGAATTTTGATAAAGTTCTGGTTTTTTGAATACTCTATTTGCACATTTTTCACGGTTTGTATTCATTAAATGATTTTTTTCTATGGAAACATCAAAACTGAACAATAATTCTTGGTAGGATTGCAAACTATAGAGGATGCTCATTACTATTTCTATATTTTGCAGCCATATGAAAAACATTGTTTATACCATCATTAGTTCAGCTCTGTTACATCTGTTTAATTTTTAAATATTTATTTATTCATTTATATACTTATTTTTAAAGCGGAATGAGGAAGTGTCCAAAGAGTTGGAAGATAGTCTTGTTTACTGGTATCCCAATAACAGAGGATTTGATAGAGGGTAGTTTGAAATTCTTTTGAGGATTTCTCGGTCAGACAGGGTAGCATTGGTCTCAACCAGTCCACTCTACTGGTGACTAACTGAATCTGTACGTGTGACTAATACACTAGTACTCTTGTGCTGTGTAGTGACCCTTTTGGACATTTATCCAGAAGTAGTAACATATGAAGAAGAGTGTTGTTCCTGTGAAATTTTATGTGTTGAATTTTAATTGTAGTGATGGGAATAAAAGATATTTCCATGTTGTGCACTTCATAATTGTTGAAATTTGTAATTAAAATTAAAACGTTTCTTTGTTTTGACTCTGATTTTTCTTCTGAAAGACTTGAGTACTCTAAGTAATGTTTCCTTTTAAAATTATCCTTCCGTTTCTTTTCTATATTTCCATGATTTGCTACATGGTAAATTTATTTATGTTTTCATTCTAGATCCCTTCTTTTCTGTTAAGCCTCATGAGTCTGTCGAATCTTTTCTTAACTTTGAAAAACTGTCACCTTATCTTTTGAGTTTCTTATTGATGGGATGATGAAGTTAGAGTGGCAAGTTAACAGGCTTCTTTTAATGAAGTATGAATAATGAGCTGCCTTTTCCATTGCTTCTTCCTAAATGTAAGTTTACACAACTTAGTGAAACTCTTTCTGTCTCATAAACCATACTTCCTTGTGATAATACTTCTAAAATTTTTCTTGATGAAAATGTTAGCTTTTGTTACTGCTTTGTGAAAAGTGCTCCAAGTGAAAACAGTTCACTCTTTTGTGGGTGGTAATCGCAATAAATAGACCATAAAATAGAAATATTTCATAAATTATTAATGACAGTCTTTCCTTACATACATATTCTTAGTGGGCTGGGTTTATTGTCTTTGAACAAGGGAAAAGTTATTTTTGGAAAGCTGTATTAACCGACAAACACATCTAGCACAGACCTATTTAATACTTCATGTGCTTACTTAGGTTCTGCAAATTCAGTCAATAGTTGTGTCTTCATGGAGAAAATAAGGCTGACAGATGACGATCATTCCAGCAGAAAATTATGCACATAGGTTTATCTCGACATAGAATAAATGAAAGAGCAGGTTAACTTCTTGTTTACACCATGTAACTATGTAATGGTTACTAGTCTTCTTGCCCAGGTGTGTTTACTTGTCCCAAATAAGCAATGTTATTAATCTTTTTCGTAACCTGTGATATGCTTTCTTCTTATTTTTTAGAGAATGGTGGATCTTTTGCAAATACACAATTTTTAGCTTTCTTAATTCCATTCTATTCTTTTTTTCTAAACTTAAAATTTCATTTTTATTGAAAATAAAAAAGTTAACAGGGCAGAGTGTTACACACTACTAGAATCAGGCAAACAGGAAGAATATTTCTGCTAAGCAGAGACTGTTATCTTCTTCCCTTTCATTGCAGACATTGAAGATAGCTGCCTTAGACCAACAGGTAACTTGAATGAAGTAAAGAGAGCGTGAAATATTTCCGCATTCACTTTGCCAGAGCTAGGCCCATAATGCATTCTGAATTAAGCGCTTCTTGCAGGAAGTCACACAAGGACCCTAGTTAAGTGCTCATGACCAGTTTTCCCTACATTTTATCAAGTCCCTTATACAGGTCTATCATGCTTAGATTTTCTGATAAAGGATTCCCCTCTATTTGAAGTGCAGAACCATTTAAAATATTTTACTCTGAAGGTAAAATTATTTACCATAATGTTACATCTTGCCACAGTTGTTAAGTATCTGAGGCAGATGGCAATTCTGAGTCCACATTCAGTTAAAACAGAGGCTTTCAAATATCAAGTAGAAAATTAACTTTTCTGAAACAAGGATTTTCCTAACAGCCTAAAAAGTTGTAATAAATTGTTTAATTATTTTTAAATAATGTAAGGGTGACTGTGGTCTAAGCATTATGGTCTGTGTGTTCTCCTAATTTAAGGGATTAAATACTAGGTTTTTGATTACATCCTATTTTGGTGGGATCTGTTCTGTACAGGGTAAAAACTGACTTATATAAGCAAATTTGTTGTTATTTTTCTGGTCAAATACCAAAAAAGTTAGGATGTTAATGCCAAGTTAAGACAATGAATGTGTTAGTTCTGGAGGAATGATAATGATAAATAGAGTTCTCATGGGAAACCTATTTGCTAGTTCTGTGGATGTAACTAACAGTCAGTTACTTTTTTTTTTAAGTTCAACTGTAGGAATATAGTTATTCTTCCCACCATACCTGCTCTCCCATCCACACTGCCATCTTTCCTTCTACCTCTCAACTTCCCAGTCCTATTCTCCATTCAGATTCATTTTCAATTAACTTTGTACACAGAAGACCAACTGTATACTCAGTAAAGATTTCAATAATTTGCGTGCACACACACACACACACACACACATACACACACAAATTGAGAACTAGTTTTACAGTTAACTCTCATAATACAACTAATTGAGGACAGAGGTCCTGCATGGGGAGTTAGTGCACAGTGATTCCTGTTGTTAATTTAACAATTAACACTCTTATGTATGACATCAGTGACCACCCAAAGCTCTTGACATGAGCTGCCTAGGCTGTGGAAACCTTTTTGAAATCCACAATCTCCATAAGTATTTAGATAAGGCCATAAGCAAAGTGGAAGTTCTCTCCCCCCTTTAGAGAAAAGTACCTTCTCCTTTGATGGCCACTTTTTTTTTTTTTAGCTTTTATTTAATGAATGCAAATTTCATAGGTACAACTTTAGGAATATAGTGGTTCTTTCCCCCCATACCCACCCTCCCACCCCTACTCCTGTCCCACCTCCTACTCCCTCTCCCATCCCATTCTTCATTAAATTTCATTTTTTATTAACTTTATATACAGAAGACCAACTCTATACTAAGTAAAGATTTCAACAGTTTGCACCCCCCCCAATGTATAAAGTACTGTTTGAGAACAAGTTTTTCAGTTAATTCTCATAGTACAACTCACTAAGGACAGAGGTCCTACATGGGGAATAAGTGCACAGTGACTTCTGTTGTTAATTTAAGAATTAGCACTCTCATTTTTTATGTCAATGATCATCTGATACTCTTGCCATAAGCTGCCAAGGCTATGGAAGCATTTTGAATCCACAGACTCTGTCAGTAGTTAGACAAGGCCATAAGCAAAATAGAAGTTCTCTCCTCCCTTTAGAGAAAGGTAATCCTTCTCTGATGGATGGCCACTTCTTTATGCTGGGGTCTCACTCATAGAGATCCATCATGTAGAACATTTTTTACCACAGTGTCTCAGCTTTCATGCTTAAGATGCTCTCATGGGCTTTTCAACCAGACCAGGAAGACTTAAGGGCTGATTCTGAGTTCAGAGTGTTACTTAAAGAGACTGTCATTCTGTGAGTCCACTGTTTGGACTGCTTTCCATGTTGGAACATTCTCTTCTTTTTAATTCCATCTATTATTATTACCAGACACTTGATTCTATTTATGTGATCACTTTAACACCTAATCTTATCTATATTTTCACTTTAACACTTAATATGATCACTTTAACACTTAAGATGGCATTTTTACCACCCAGCTTAATGGGATTTGGAGTCCCATGACAAGTTTTTAAACTGTACCCTTAGAAGTACGTCTGTAGAAATGTATGCAGAAGTATACAACTTTACAGCTAAAAAACTTCCTCCTCCCTCTCTTACTCCAACTCTTATTTTTTACTGAGATTCATCCTCAATTGACATTATGTACATAAAGTTAACTCTATATTAAGAGTTCAACAAATAATATGAAGAATAAAAACCGAAAAAAACAAACAAACAAACAAACAGAAAGACGAAACTGTTCCTCGACAGTCAAGACAAGAGCAGCTCAAGTCATCCCTTCTCAAACTGTCAATTTCAGTTCTACAGATTTTGTTTTAGGTTCTCTATTAGTTCTCACAGATCGGGGAGAATACATATTTGTCCCTTTGGGACTGTCTTATATCACTAAGTATGATGTTTTCCAGATTAATCCATTTTGTTGCAAATGACCAGATTTCATTTTTTAAATAGATTTATTTATTTATTTAAAAGAGTTACACAGAGAGAGGAGAGGCAGAGAGAGAGAGATCTTCCATCCGATGGTTCACTCTCCAATTGGCTGCAACGTCCAAAGGTACACTGATCAGGAGCCAGGAGCTTCTTCCAGGTCTCCCATGTAGGTGCAGGGGCCCAAGGACTTGAGCCATCTTCTGCTGCTTTTCCAGGCCACAGCAGAGAGCTGGATTGGAAGTGGAGTAGCCGGGTCTTGAACCGGCACCCAGATGGGATGCTGGCACTTCAGGACAGGGCATTAATTTGTTGCATCATAGCGCCAGCTCCCAGATTTCATTTTTTTTAACCGCCGTGTAGTATTCCACAATGTACATATACCATAATTTCTCTCTCCAGTCTTCAGTTGACTGGCATTTAGGTTGATTCCATGCCTTAGCTATTGTGAATTGGACTGCAATAAACATGGGGGTGCAGATAACTCTTTTATTTTTTTCTGTTTTATTTTTTTATTTAGTAAACATAAATTTCCAAAATACAGTTTATGGATTACAATGGCTTCCCTCCCCCCATAATTTCCCTCCCACTCACACCCCTCTCATCTCCCGCTCCCTCTCCCATTCCATTAATATCAAGTTTCATTTTCAATTAGCTTTATATACAGAAGATCGATTTAGTATATATTAAGTAAAGATTTCATCAGTTTGCACCCACACAGAAACACAAAGTGTAAAATACTGTTTCAGTACTAGTTACAGCATTACTTCACATTGGACAACACATTAAGGACAGATCCCACATGAGGAGTAAGTACACAGTGACTCCAGTTGTTAACAGTTGGACACTCTTGTTTATGGCGTCAGTAATCTCCCTAGGCTCTAGTCATGAGTTTCCAAGGCTATGGAAGCCTCTTGAATTCGCTGACTTCAATCTTATTTAGACAAGGTCATAGTCAAAGTGGAAGTTCTCTCCTCCCTTCAGAGAAAGGTACCTTCTTCTTTGATGGCCCATTCTTTCTACTGGGATCTCACTCGCAGAGATCTTTCATTTAGGTCTTCTTCTTCTTCTTCTTTTTTTTTTTTTTTTTTTTTTTTTTTTTTGTGCCAGAGTGTCTTGGCTTTCCATGCCTAAAATACTCTCATGGGCTCTTCAGCCAGATCTGAATGCCTTAAGGGCTGATTCTGAGGCCAGAGTGCTGTTTAGGACATCTGCCATTCTATGAGTCTGCTGTGTATCCCACTTCCCATGTTGGATCATTCTCTTCCTTTTTGATTCTATCGGTTAGTATTTTCAGACACTAGTCTTGTTTGTGTATCCCTTTGACTCTTAGACCTATTAGTGTGATCAATTGTGAACTGAAATTGATCACTTGGACTAATGAAATGGCATTGGTACATGCAACCTTGATGGGATTGTATTGGAATCCCCTGGCACGTTTCTAACTCCACCATTTGGTTCAAGTCCGATTGAGCATGTCCCAAATTGTACATCTCTTCCGTCTCTTACTCCCACTCTTATATTTAACAGGGATCACTTTTCAGTTAAAATTTAAACACCTAAGAACAATTGTGTGTTAATTACAGAGTTCAACCAAAAGTACTAGAACAAAAAAAATACTAAAATGGATAAAGTATTACATTGTACATCAACAGTTAGGACAAGAGCTGATCAAGTCACTGTTTCTCACAGTGTCCATTTCACTTCAACAGGTTTCCCCTTTGGTGCTCAGTTAGTTGTCACCAATCAGGGAGAACATATGATATTTGTCCCTTTGGGACTGGATCATTACACTCAGTATAATGTTTTCCAGATTCTTCCATCTTGTTGCAAATGACCGGATTTCATTTTTTTTTTACTGCTGTGTAGTATTCTATAGAGTACATGTCCCATAATTTCTTTATCCAGTCTACTGTTGATGGGCATTTGGGTTGGTTCCAGGTCTTAGTTGTTGTGAATTGAGCTGCAGTAAACATTAATGTGCAGACAGCTTTTTTGTTTGCCAATTTAATTTCCTTTGGGTAAATTCCAAGGAGTGGGATGGCTGGGTTGAATGGTAGGGTTATCTTCAGGTTTCTGAGGAATCTCCAGACTGACTTCCATAGTGGCTTAACCAGTTTGCATTCCCACCAACAGTGGGTTAGTGTCCCTTTTTCCCCACATCCTCTCCAGCATCTATTGTTGGTAGATTTCTGAATGTGAGCCATTCTAACCGGGGTGAGGTGAAACCTCATTGTGGTTTTGATTTACATTTCCCTGATTGCTAGTGATCTTGAACATTTTTTCATGTGTCTGTTGTCCATTTGGATTTCTTCTTTTGAAAAATGTCTATTGAGGTTCTTGGCCCATCTCTTAAGTGGGTTGTTGGTTTTGTTTTTGTGGAGTTTCTTGATCTCATTGTAGATTCTGGTTATTAACCCTTTATCTGTCGCATAGTTTGCAAATATTTTTTCCCATTCTGTCGGTTGTCTCTTCACTTTCCTGACTGTTTCTTTTGCAGTATAGAAACTTCTCAATTTGATGCAATCCCAAATGTTAATTTTGGCTTTGACTGCCTGTGCTTCCGCAGTCTTTTCCAAGATGTCTTTGCCGGTACCTATATCTTCCAGGGTTTCTCCAATATTCTCTAATAATTTGATGGTGTCGGGCCATAGATTTAAGTCTTTAATCCATTTTGAGTGGATTTTTGTCTAAGGTGAAAGGTAGGGATCTTGCTTCATGCTTCTGCACGTGGAAATCTAGTTTTCCCAGCACCATTTATTGAATAGACTGTCCTTACTACAGGGATTGGTTTGGGATCCTTGATCAAATATGAGTTGGCTGTAGATGTTTGGATTGATTTCTGGTGTTTCAGTTCTGTTCCATTGGTCTATCCATCTGTTTCTGTACCAGTACCACACTGTTTTGATAACAGCTGCCCTGTAGTATGTCCTGAAATCTGGTATTGTGATGCCTCTGGCTTTGTTTTTGTTGTACAAGATTGCTTTAGCTATTCGAGGTCTCCTGTGTCTCCATATGAATTTCAGCATCATTTTTTCCAGATCTGAGAAGAATGTCTTCAGTATCTTGATTGGTATTGCATTGAATCTGTAAATTGCTTTTGGGAGAATGGACATTTTGATGATATTGATTCTTCCAATCCATGAGCATGGAAGATTTTTCCATTTTTTGGTATCCTCTTCTATTTCTTTCTTTTAGATTTTGTAATTCTCATCGTAGAGATCTTTAACATCCTTGGTTAAGTTTTTTCCAAGGTATTTGATTGTTTTTGTAGTAGCTATTGTGAATGGGATTAATCTTACAAGTTCTTTCTCAGCCATGGCATTGCCTGTGTATACAAAGGCTGTTGATTTTTGTTCATTGATTTTATATCCTGTTACTTTGCCAAACTCTTCTATGAGTTCCAATAGTCTCTCAGTAGAGTTCTTTGGATCCCCTAAATAAAGAATCATATCATCTGCAAAGAGGGATAGTTTGAGTTCTTCCTTCCCAATTTGTATCCCTTTAATTCCTTTTTCTTGCCTGATGGCACTGGCTAAAACTTTGAGAACTATATTGAATAGCAGTGGTGAGAGTGGACATCCCTGTCTGGTGCCAGATCTCAGTGGAAATGCTTCCAGCTTTTCCCCATTCAATAGGATGCTGGCCAAGGGTTTTTCATAAATCACTTTGATTGTATTGAGGAATGTTCCTTCCATACGCAGTTTGCTTAGAGTTTTCAGCATGAAAGGGTGTTGTATTTTATCAAATGCTTTCTCTGCATCAATTGAGATAATCATGTGGTTTTTCTTCTGTAGTCTGTTAATATGGTGTATCACATTGATTGATTTGCGAATGTTGAACCATCCCTGCATACCAGGGATAAATCCCACTTGGTCTGGGTGGATGATCTTTCTGATGTGTTGTTGCATTGTGTTGGCCAGAATTTTATTGAGGATTTTTGCATCTATGTTCATCAGGAATATTGGTCTGTAATTCTCTTTCAATGCTGCATTTTTTTTCAGCTTAGGAATTAAGGTGATGCTGGCTGCATAGAAAGAATTTGGGAGGATTCCCTCTTTTTCGATTGTTCTGAATAGTTTGAGAAGAATTGGAGTTAGTTCTTCTTTAAATGTCTGGTAGAATTCAGCAGTGAATCCATCTGGTCCTGGGCTTTTCTTTGTTGGGAGGCCCTTTATTACTGTTTCAATTTCTGTCTCAATTATGGGTCTGTTTAGGTGTTCTATATCTTCCTGGTTCAATTTAGGTAGGTTGCATGTGTCCAGGAATCTGTCCATTTCTGACAGATTTCCCTGTTTGCTGGCATACAAGTCCTTGTAGTAATTTCTGATGATTCTTTTTATTTCTGTGGTGTCTGTTTTTACGTTTCCTTTTTCATCTCTGATTTTATTGATTTGGGTCTTTTCTCTTCTTTTTTTAGTGAGTTGGGCCAATGGGGTGTCAATTTTGTTTATTTTTTCAAAAAGCTGCTCCTCGTTTGGCTGATTTTTTTGTAATTTTTTTTGGATCCAATCCTATTGATTTCTTCTCTGATTTTAATTATTTCTGTTCTCCTACTAGATTTGGGTCTGGTTTGCTGCAGATTTTCTAGATCCTTGAGATGCAGTGAAAGGTCATTTATTTGGTGCCTTTCCAATTTCTTGATGTAGGCTCCTATTGATATAAACTTGCCTCTTAACACTGCTTTTGCTGTATCCCATCTGAAATTAATCTGACCTTTCTCTCTTGCACATTTTAGAATCTTTTCTTTATGTTTCACTGTGGTGAGTTTGATTACAAGGTGTCATGGTGAGGATCTCTTTTGGTCATGTTTACTAGGCGTTCTATGAGCTTCCTGTACTAGGATGTCTCTGTCCTTCTCCAAACCCGGGAAGTTCTCTGCAAGTATCTCACTAAAAAGGCCTTCTAATCCTTTTTCTCTCTCCATGCCTTCAGGAACTCCTAGAACCCGAATGTTGAGTTTTTTAATAGTATCCTGTAGATTCCCCACAATCATTTTTAGATTTCTAATTTCCTCTTCTTTTCTTTGGTTTAGCTGTATACTTTCCTGTGCTCTGTCTTCTGAGTCCGATATTCTCTCTTCTGTTTCACTGACTCTGTTTTTAAGGCTCTCTAATGTGTTTATCATTTGATCTATTGAGTTCTTCATTTCATTTTGATTTCTCTTCACTATCACACTTTCCTGTTCTACTAGTTTCTGTGTTTCATTTTGATTCCTCCTTAAGATTTCATTTTCTCGAAGGAGATTTTCTATCCTGTCCAGTAAGGAATTCCGTAGCGCAAGCATTTTTTTTAAAAAAAACTTTTAATTGTTCTTATCATAAATTTTTTGAAATCTGTATCTTGCATTTCTTCTATCTCATCATCTTCATAATCTTGGCTTGGGGTGTCTTGTTCATTTGGGGGTGTCATAATGTCTTCCTTGTTCTTGTTTCCTCGGTTTCTACATTTGTTGCTTGGCATTGTGGAGATATTCTTTGGATTCTTCTTCCCTCGCTGTGGTGTTTTTTCTTGTTATACTGTGACTGTATTAAGTGGACTGTCTGCTTTTGATGGAGCCTTAGAGGCTTGAGATGGGTGTGGCCTGAGAGCTCTGGTTCCTCAGGGTTAAGGGTGTGCCAAAGGTGACACTCCCAGATTAGGCGTGGTAAATCTCTCTCTCTCTTTTTTTGATTCAAAAGGGAAGTAATTCCACTCAGCTGAGTGGAATTGGAGGTAGATAGCAGGCAAATGATATACCCACAGGAGCCAGAGAAAGCTCTTTCCCAAGGACCACACAGGGAATCTGTTCTTCCCTCAGTGTGGGCTCAAATTCTCCTGCAGTCTCCCACTGGGTTGCCAAGGTTACCGAATTGTAGCATCTCTGGAGAATACTCAGGTGAATTCTGTGAGTTCTCTCCCCCACTGTCTCTTTTTTCACAGTCTCAGTTTATTAGCACCACACATTCACTAGATCCTAATCTCTTGTTATTTCACACCCCCCCTCCCCCCAGTCAGGTTTTTCTGCTAGGCTGAGGGCTGGTGCAAACCTGAGGTCGCGTGGCTTATGATGTTATGTCCAAAATGGCACCTGCTCTTTGTCTTTCTCGCCTTTGAGAGGTGAGTGGAGAGAGAGAAACTTGTGTCCGTATCAGTCACTTTTTTTTTTCCCCCTCTCTTCCAGTTAGCCTGGTGAACTTTTCCCCATGAGGTTTCAAGCCTTGTTCCCTCTAGTCTCTTCTTTCTGCTTGCCTGCTGGTGTCTTGGGCTGTTGAGGTTCGGCTCACCTCGTGCTCCAGCTTTGGTTTGTTGATTCTGCCGCTGGTGTCCCAAACCATGGGCTCCCACATTCCACGCAGGTCCACTGTGAATCACTAGTTCTGGAAGCGTTTCCTCTGCTGTTTCTTCCCCTACTCTTCCTTGAACCTGCAGTATCTCCACTTTTATTAAACTGTTTCTTCCTGGACTATCAGTGTGCTCCCTTCCTATTCCGCCGTCTTGCCACTCTCCCAGATAACTCTTGTAATTACTGATTTAATTTCCCTAGGGTAAATTCCCAGGACTGTGATGGCTGGGTTATATTGTAGGTCTATATTCAGATTTTTGAGGTATCTCCATACTGTGTTCCATAGTGGCTGTACCTGTTTGCATTTTCACCAACAGTGGATTAGGATACCTTTTTCCCCATATCCTCGCCAGCATTTGTTGTTTGATGATTTCTGTATGAAGGCCATTTTAACTGGGGTAAGGTGAAACCTCATTGTGGTTCTGATTTGCATTTCCCAGATGGCTAGTGATCCTGAGTATTCTTTCATGTGTCTGTTAGCTATTTGTATTTCTACTTTTGAAAAACATCTAAGTCCTTTGCCTGTCTCTTAAGTGGGTTGTTTGTTTTGTTGTTGTGGAGTTTCTTAATCTCTTTATAGATTCTGGTTATTAATCCTTTATCACATGCGTAGTTTGCAAATAATTTCTCCTATTCTGTCAGTTGCCTCTTTACTTTCCTGAGTGTTTCTTTTGCAGTGCAGAATCTTCTCAGTTTGATGTGATCCCACTTGTTTATTTTGGCTTTGTCTGCCTGTGCCTCTGGGGTCTTTTCCAAGAAGTCTGCTTGTGCCAATGTCTTGCAGCGTTTTCCCAATGTTGTATATTAATTTGATGGTAATTATAGTAATTTACAATTTGTACTAAATCTCAGCTCCATCTCTGTGCTGCCAATCCATTTACATTTTTGACAGTAGCAACATCAATATTGTCTGTGCATGGTGGATTGGATATTGAATAACAAAATATATGCAACAAATCCCCTAATGTACTGCGATGGGAGATAATGTATAGATATGACACATATAAGTGTCCTGTTAGGGGACGTAATGCATCTGTATACATGATACACCTTAAAAAAAGCTTACTGGGGGCTGGTGCTGTGGTGTGATGACTAAAGATGCTGCCTGCAGTGCCGGCATCCCATATGGGCGCCAGTTCGAGTCTCGGCTGCTCCTTTTCCAATCTAGCTCTCTGCTATGGTTTGGAAAGCTGTAAAAGTTGGACCGAGTCCTTGGGCCCCTGCACCTGCGTAGGAGATCCGGAAGAAGCTCCTGGCTCCTGGCTTTGGATTGGCTCAGCTCCAGTCATTGTGGCCATTTGGGGAGTGAACCAGTGGATCGAAGACCTCTCTCTCTCTGCCTCTCTGTAACTGTCTTTCAAATAAATAAACAAATCTTAAGAAAAAAGAAAAACTCTTTGTTGTGAACATTTTAGTGGCTATTAAAACATTTTGTGGAATTGCCATCCATTATCTGTTTTTTCTTTTTTAAATAATATTTATTTATTTATTTGAAAGGAAGAGTTACAGAGGGAGGTACCACACACGCACACACACACACACACACACACACATATCTTCCTTCTACTCTTCATATGGGCCTCCCATGTGGGTGCAGGGGCCCTAGCACTTGGACCACCTTCTCTGCTTTCCCAGGCACATTAGCAGAGAGCTGGATCTGAAGGCGAGCAACCATGACTTGAACGGGTGCCCATAAGGGGTGCCAGCACAATACCAGCTCTTCATTATCAGTCTTTTAAGGATGTCTTTGTCGTAATTCTTAGTTTAAATCTACTGGTGGCATGTAATTAAAGTTCTGTTTTCACTAGATTATTTTAAAATATGTAACAGCATTTTTCACATTAGGTAAACTGGTATATAGTAGTATAGTCTGGTGAGATTAGCATATAAGCATCGATGGAGAAGTCCTGATGTCCCACTGTGTATCTCCAAAGCTCTGCATTTTTCCTGTCGCACAGGAAATTTACAAGATAAATATCAGTACAGTCATCCATTGCTATCTGTGGGAGATTGGTTCAAGTACATTCCTTAGATACCAAATTTTTGAGTGCTCAGCCCCTTTTTTTAAAATGACATAGTTTT
The DNA here is from genome assembly GCF_964237555.1 of Oryctolagus cuniculus. NCBI lineage: Eukaryota > Metazoa > Chordata > Mammalia > Lagomorpha > Leporidae > Oryctolagus > Oryctolagus cuniculus. Next base: position 62,986,005 of record NC_091445.1, read on the forward strand.
TGCATATAACTGCAACAATGGTCTCCTGTACTTTAAATCATCTCTAGATTACTTACAATGTAAATGATATGTAAATAGTTGTGCTGTATTGTGTAAGGATTGATGACAAGAAAAAAAAAGTACATGGGTAATACATACAATTAAAAATAATTTTTTTCACTGTGTTTGAATTCATGGATGCAGAGCCCTTGGATATGAGGCCTAACTGTATTTGTACAATGTTTTAGGTTTGCTGCAAGCTTTAACTGTGGCATCAGAGTACACAGTAGGTGTTAAATATAGTTTGCTTCCATTTATTGTTCTTTTTAAAACACGTTTGTTTTAGATTTACATATTTATTTGAAAGGCTGAGTTACAGAGAGAGAGAGAGATCATCCATCTGCTGGCTCGCTCCCCAATGGCTGCAAAGGCTGGCGCTTGGCTGAGTCAAAGCCAGGAGCTAGGAGCTTTTTCTAGGTCTCCCACATGGGTGCAGGGACCCAAGGACTTGTGCCATTCTCCATTGCTTTCCCAAGTACATTAGCAGGGAGCTGCAGTAGAAGTACCATAGCTGGGACTGGACCTGGCACCCATATGGGATGCCAGCACTCCAGGCAATAGTTTCACCCACTGCGCCACAGGGATGGCTCCCATTTATTGTTCTTTTTTCACTTAAAAAAATGCATTTAAAATACAAAAGACCCAGTTTCCTGTTAAAATAGTGTAAAACTTGCACCACAGATCAATTCAACATGTGTCATCTAAGTACTCTAGAGCTTAGGCAACACACCTGCCCTTTCTGGACCAATGTCTTTAACTACAAAATAAAAGAATTGGGCCATTGAAGACTTACTGGTTATTTTTTTTTTATTTTTATCTTTTTTGACAGACAGAGTGGACAGTGAGAGAGAGAGACAGAGAGAAAGGTCTTCCTTTGCCGTTGGTTCACCCTCCAATGGCCGCCGCGGCCAGCATGCTGCGGCCGGCACACCGCGCTGATCCGATGGCAGGAGCCAGGTGCTTCTCCTGGTTTCCCATGGGGTGCAGGGCCCAAGCACTTGGGCCATCCTCCACTGCACTCCCTGGCCACAGCAGAGGGCTGGCCTGGAAGAGGGGCAACCGGGACAGAATCCGGCACCCCGACCGGGACTAGAACCCAGTGTGCCGGCGCCGCAAGGTGGAGGATTAGCCTAGTGAGCCGCGGCGCCGGCCGACTTACTGGTTATTAAAACTAAATGAAATGGGCCACTGCTGAATTTTTACTAGGAAGGAGGAGTGAAAGCAAGAGTCATTACCTCCTGTGGGAATGCAGAAAGTCGGTCTCTCTTTCTTTCTCTCTCTCTCTCTCTCTCTCTCTCTCTCTCTCTCTCGATTCATTTATTTATTTGGAAGGCAGAGTTACAAAGTGGCAGAGAGAGAGAGTGAGAGAGGTCTTTCATCTGCTGATTCACTCCCCAGATGGCTGCAACAGACAGAGCTGTGCCGATCGGAAGCCAGGAGCCAAGAGCTTCTTCGCTGCAGGCAGCCACTTTACACGCTAAGCCACAGAGCTGACCCTTTAAAGTCCCTTATTTCATTAGGCAGAACTGGATGTTTTTCTTTAGTTAACCTCAGCAAACATTTATTGTATGTCCACTGTTGAGGGTCAGGCCATGCATTTGGCACCAGGCTTTGAGCTAAATGCATAGAGATGTCTACAACCTGGACTTTATTCTCCAGGAGCTTGCCAACCCCTTATGATTCCTGGGCATGCATACTACTATTTATGTCAAGGGGAAAGGAGTAGCTCATCCTGGATTATTTCTTCAGGGTCACTCAAAGCCCTATTTGCTCAGAGACCTGGATCCTGTAAGGCAAGAGCAGAGTTTTCCTGGAGGCGCTTTTCAGCCTGGAACTTAGCTCAAACACAATTTGGGAAAGAGAATGTTCTCTGCAGATAGTACGGTGCTTGAGTCTTCAGTTACACTGCCAATTTTGAGATCATTTCCCACGTCAGAATAACCCCAGGCCCTGTTTTTACAAAAATGAATTTAGACCTGCAGATAAACTTGAGAGCTGGTGTGGGAGGAAGAAATAGCCCATCTTTTTGTGTTATGGGCTGGGAGCTTTCTAAACTCATCCAAGTCCCGCAGCATCGATTGAAAGAAGGAAGTGACTGGATAGGTCACACATGTATTTAGGGCTGAAGCTGGGATTGGAACTTACTTCTGGATCCTTTACACCACACTTGCTCCCTAACTTTGGTTATCTTAAGTCCACACATGTCTTGTGTCCAGTTAAACAGATCTTCCTTTAGAATGGATGGGTGTGTCATAAAACTGGACCTGAGGGACTTTTCAGGCTGCCTTCTAAGACTCTTTTGGGGCCACAACCAGCTTTTATTTATTTATTTATTTTTTAAGATTACTTATTTGAAGGATAGAAATGCAGAAGAATTGGGGAGAGATATATCTTCCATCTGCTGGTTTACTACCGAAATGCCCTAAATAGCTGTTCCTGGGCCAGGCCAAAGCCAGGAGCCAGGCTCTCCATCCTGATCTCCCACGTGGATGTCAAGAACCCAAGTACCTGGGCCATCATCTGCTACTTCCCAGGCACTTTAGCAGGAAGCTGGATCAACATGGCAGAGTAGCTGAGATTTAAACTGGGCACTCTGATATGGGATGTGGGCATCTCAAGCAGGCTGTGCCACAAGACCTGTCCTAACCAGTATTTTTTAGGAAGTAAACTATAGCAGAAATTGTTACAGTGTGTCACAAGTTGTACTGTTTCCTGAAAAGTTTTGTTTAAGAGGGATGTGTGTCAGTATGTGGTTGTGCCCAATTGGATCTTGGTTAAATCCATCTCCTACTGTGTGAAAGTAATTTCCTTTTTGAGTATAGGCCATAGTAAGAAGTTCAGCATTGTGTCTTTTTTCGTTTGAAAGCACTCTGATCTTCTTTGAGGTACAAGGCAGTTTAATGTAGTAGTTCTGAGAATGGGCTTTGGTTTGGCTTGGTTTGGCTCTGCCATTTATTAACTATGTGGCTTTTGGCAAGCTATTTGATGTCTCCACATTTCCATTCTATTTCCTATAAAATGGGGTTGTGTGAGATCTTAATTGAATTATAGACTTAAAGTGCTCACAATGGTGCCCTTACATAGTGGCACTCCATAGAAGTTGCTATTGTTATTATTGGTGTCGAAAGATTTATCTCTTAGAGGGATTATGGGTGTATTGCTGTCTTCCACAAAACAGACAGTTGATTCATTCCTTAATTCTTTTTTTTTCTTTTTGCAAACTTTTCATGCTGATAAGAATGCTAAATTTGCCATTGGTTTAGTGCAATACTCCCCTATTTAAATACACTCACATTGTTCCTACTTATCCAGTGTCACTGAAGACAGCTACTAAGTCGTGTAACTGTTTAAGAGTTATTGTGGAAAATTGTGAACTTGACTCTACCAGGTCTTGGGCAATGAAGAACTGGCTGGCTTTATAGGCTGACTTAATCTTGGTAATAGGCCAGCATTGCTGGCTCATAAAGTGTGTGTGTATATCCTGGTTCACTGTGTTATTGAGAGCTAAATAAGTACTGTACCCAGGTCTGCCTGACCTGGGCTGAGGGAGAGGTTTTGTAGGAAGATGTTACTTGGATGATCAGGGGAGGCTTCACAATGGGAGTAAAACTGAGTTTGGGGTTGAAGATTAATAAAGTCTTCCAGAAAGGTCGCTGAAGATGGCTAATTCAAGGCACCAGTAAGATTTCATACCACACCCTGAACCCAAAAGCCTTGAAATGTCTATGGCAAGGTAAAAATAGGCAGAATCAGTGAACTGAAGAAAGTTTAGACTGTTTCCTTTTAGGGCACCACTTATAAGATTTGTATTATAACTTATATAAAAAAGTTTAAAATATGTGGTTTAAATACATGTTAGAGAATTACTTTTTCTTTGTTGAATTTTTTATGTAGCTAGTCATCTCTCTTTTATTTGAAAGAGCAACACATAGAAGAGAAGGAGAGAAGAGGGAGAGGGAGAGGGAGAGAGGGGTAGAGGGAGAGAGAGGAGAGGGAGAGAGAGGAGAGGGAGAGGGAGAGGGAGAGAAGGACAGAGGGAGAGAGAGGAGAGGGAGAGGGATAGAGGGAAAGAGAGGAGAGGGAGAGGGAGAGAGAAATATCTTCCATTCTCTGATTCACTCCCCAGATGGCTACATAGCCAGATCTGGGCCAAGCCAGAGTCAGGAGCCAGGATGTATCCTGGTTTCCCACGAGGGTGTCAGGAGCCCAAGCACTGTGGCCTTCATCTGCTGCTTTCCAGTTTTTATATCTTACAGATATATGGCAGATTAAGGTACTGCATAGACTAGCAAATCCCTTAATTTGCCTGTTTTGGACATGAAGGTTTTGCTGGAAAAACTAGTTACTGATTGTGGAAAAAAATAAAAAAATTATTTAGTTACCCTTCTACTAGTTAACAATTAAAATCTTTAATTTCTATATTTGAATTATATTAAATATATGCTTACTTACAACTGACCTTTTAGAAGACCTTGATCTTAAGCAAACTTGTCAATATTGTTTGGAATACCAGATGCTTTATTTATCTCCACATTTTTCAATAGAGCAGTGTCTTTTTTTTTTTTTAAAGATTTATTTATTTATTTTGAAAATCAAGAGTTACACAGAGAGAGGAGAGGCAGAGAGAGAGTGAGAGAGAGAGAGAGAGAGAGAGAGAGGTCTTCCATCCAATGGTTCATTCCCCAATTGGCTGCAATGGCTGGAGCTATGCCGATCCAAAGCCAGGAGCTAGGAGCTTCCTCTGGGTCTCCCATTCAGGTGCAGAGACCCAAGCACTTGGGCCATCTTCTGCTGCTTTCCCAGGCCATAGCAGAGAGCTAGATCTGAAGAAGTGAAGCAGCCGAGTCTTGAACTGGCACCCGTATGGGATGCTGGGGCTTCAGGCCAGGGCATTAACCCACTGCGCCACAGCGCCAGTCCTTAGAGCATTGTCTTTTTAAGATAATCTTTAAGGAGGGCTGGCGCTATAGGGTCATAGACTAAGCCTCTGCAGGAGCCTCTGGTTCATGTCCCAGCTGCTCTTCTTCCTATCCAGCCTGGGAAAACAGCAGAAGATGGCCTAAGTGCTTGGGTCCCTGCACCCACGTGGGAGACCTGGAAGAAGCTCCTGGATCCTGGCTTTGGATCAGCCCATTTCTGGCCGTGAGGCCATTTGGTGAGTGAACCAGTGGATAGAAGACCTTTCTCTCTGTCTCTCCCTCTCTTTTTTTTTTTTTTTTTTTTGACAGGCAGAGTGGACAGTGAGATAGAGAGACAGAGAGAGAAAGGTCTTCCTTTTGCCGTTGGTTCACCCTCCAATGGCCGCCGCTGCAGCCGGCGCACCGTGCTGATCCGATGGCAGGAGCCAGGATCCAGGTGCTTTTCCTGGTCTCCCATGGGGTGCAGGGCCCAAGCACCTGGGCCATCCTCCACTGCACTCCCTGGCCATAGCAGAGAGCTGGCCTGGAAGAGGGGCAACCGGGACAGAATCCGGCGCCCTGACCGGGACTAGAACCCGGTGTGCCGGCGCCGCAAGGTGGAGGATTAGCCTATTGAGCCATGGCGCCGGCCTTCTCCCTCTCTTTATAACTCCACCTCTCAAATCAATAATAATAATAAAAAATCTTAAAGTGCTCTTTTAATCCGCCTTATAATTTTACTCAGGTGTTAATCTCTTTTTTAAATTAATATTAGGGTTGGCAATATGGCTTGGTTTGGGTCAAGCTATTGCCTGCAATGCTAGAATCCCATATGGATGCCTGTTTGAGTCCTGGCTGCTCCACTTCAGATCTAGCTCTCTGCTTATGTGCCTGGGAAAGCAGCAGAAGATGGCCCAAATGTTTGGGCCCCTGCACCCATGAGGGAGACCAGGATGAAGCGCCTGGCTCGTGGCTTCAGTGGAAGACCTCTTTTTCTATTTCTCCTTCTGTTTCTCTCCATCTCTGCCTTTCAGATAAATAAAAGTAAATCTTTTAAAAAATAAAATAAAATTAATCTTTTAGTATTCCTTTTAGCCAGGCAGATGTCCTGGGTCTGTGGGAAATTCTAGTGAGAGGAAAATGGGAAAGGGTTGGTTGATCAATTTTGGAGACCAGGAGCAATTGGGTCCATATTCAGGTGATAGTAATGAAATATGAGAGTGAAAGTAAATCCTTTTTAAGGAATTCACTGTTTTTTATTAAATATACATATATATTTTAAAATTTATTTGAAAGGCAGAGTTACAGAGAGGGAGGGAGAGCCATAGATCTTTTATCCACTATGTCACTCCCCAAATTGCCACAGTGACTGAGTCTGGGCCAGGCCAAAGGCAAGAACCAGGAACTCCATCCTGGTCTTTATGTGGGTTGCAGGGGCCCAAGTACTTGGGCCATTTTCCGCTGCGTGCTCAGGAGCGTTAACATGGAGCTGGATTGGAAATGGAGCAGATGGGATTCAAACAAGCACTCACATGGGGTGCTGGCATCGCTATACCACGTGCCATACTTATGTCATGTGCTCTAAGATTTACTTTGTTTTAGTGTATTAAGTGGAGGATATTCTTATGTCTCATAAGTTATAGTTATGTCTAAGTGCTTGCAAAAGATGTGTCATTCCTGGGTTCTTTTTAAAAGTTAATTAAGTTTCTCAAGAAAAAAAAGAATGTTTTTACAAAAAAGAACTGAAATTAACTTCGAGATGCAGTGACTTTGAATAGCCCTTGATTGATTGATTGTTGAGGAACAGTTTTTTTTCCCCATACAATTTGTTTAACTCTTTACTTAATATAGAGTTAATCTTCTGTGTATAAAGTTAATTCAAAATATTTCTTAGTAAAAAATAAGACTTGGAATAGGAGAAGGAGGAGGAAGAAGGGTGGGAGTGTAGGTAGGAGGGTAGGTACGGTGGGAAGAATGACTGTGTTCCTAAAGTTGTGTTTATGAAATGCATGAAGTTTGTATTCCTTAAATAAAAGGTTTCTTTGGGAAAAAAAAATGTCACGTGTCATTTGACCAATAACGTGTCAGTTATTGGTACAGTAACTTGCCTTGCATTAATAGTATAATATGGGCCCAGAATTCAATTGTGTATGTTATGGGGTGTTATAAGATCATGTTAAAAATTGATAAAATTACTAGGGTGAGCCTATTGAGAATTGGAGCCAACTGCTATTTTTTTATTTTATTTTATTTTATTTTTTTGACAGGCAGAGTGGACAGTTAGAGAGAGAGACAGAGAGAAAGGTCTTCCTTTGCCGTTGGTTCACCCTCCAATGGCCACCGCGGCCGGTGCGCTGCGGCCGGCACACCGCGCTGATCCGATGGCAGGAGCCAGGTACTTCTCCTGGTCTCCCATGGGGTGCAGGACCCAAGCACTTGGGCCATCCTCCACTGCACTCCCTGGCCACAGCAGAGGGCTGGCCTGGAAGAGGGGCAACCGGGACAGAATCCGGCGCCCCGACCGGGACTATAACTCGGTGTGCCGGCGCCGCAAGGTGGAGGATTAGCCTAGTGAGCCGCGGCGCCGGCCAGTTTTATTTATTTTTTGAAATTTAATTGTATATTAGAAATGCAGTCCCGCCCCCCCCCCCCTTTAAAGATTTATTTATTTATTATAGAGGCTGAGTCACAGACAGAGACGTCTTTCATCTGCTGGTTTACTACCCAGATGGCCACAGTGGCCGAAGCTGGGCTGATCTGAAGCCAGGAGCCAGGAGCCAGGAGATTCCTCTGGGTCCTCAACATGGGTGTAGGGGCCCAAGCACTTGCTTTCCCTGCCCAGGAAGGGAGCTGGATTGAAAGAAAAGCAGCTTGGCCGGCACCGCGGCTCACTAGGCTAATCCTTTTCCTTGCGGTGCTGGCACACCGGGTTCTAGTCCCGGTCAGGGCGCCGGATTCTGTCCCGGTTGCCCCTCTTCCAGGCCAGCTCTCTGCTGTGGCCCGGGAGTGCAGTGGAGGATGGCCCAGGTGCTTGGGCCCTGCACCCCATGGGAGACCAGGAGAAGCACCTGGCTCCTGCCATTGGATCAGCGCGCTGTGCTGGCCGCGGTGGCCATTGGAGGGTGAACCAACGGCAAAGGAAGACCTTTCTCTCTGTCTCTCTCTCTCACTGTCCACTCTGCCTGTCAAAAAAATAAAAAAATAAATAAATAAAATAAAGAAAAGCAGCTGGGACAAGAACTAGCACTCACATGGGATGCCAGAGCTGCAGGTGGACGTTTAACCTGTGCCACAGGGTGGACCCCCAATTTTTTTTTTAAGATGTAATCTGAGTAACTTCAAAAGATAAGATCAACTAAATTACATTGGCTGTATCTTGTGGAACTTGTAATATAGAATGAAATACATGGTTATCTAGCATTAAAACATTTTAGCTGTTGTTTTAAAACAGCAAAGCTAGTTCTTGACATTTATAAACTTAAAAAAAAAAACTTAGCAAAATCACTGTTGTTAATGACCACTCAAGTAACTATTGTAATTAATGCTGATGGGCCCTGAAGAGCATTGGCAAGGCAAGAACCTTGTATAGGTTGACCATGAGTTTACTAAATTTGGAATATTTGTTTTTACCAGAGAGTTTATGGAGACTAGGACTTTGGTAAAACAGTTTTTCCAGGAGACTTGCCGTAAGCCAGGTGCACTCTCTTACAAGCACTTTGTATTGACTCATTTAGTTTTCACAACAGGAAAGGTTGAGCAGTTCCAGGAACCTTCCGGTTTTTTTTCTTCTTCACCTGCTTTTTGTGTAGGTGTCTGAAATCATTTGTTCTGAGGATACACTGCTGGCAGAGAAGAAGGTGCTGCAGCCTTTGTGATAAGAGTTTTCAGTTTCTTCTGTTATGCGTACTTTAGAAGCTACAGGGTAACCCTTTTCACAAATCTTAGTTTACAATGAAGTGTATGAGTCTACCTGGTAAGGCAAGTGTTTTCTATTATCTATCCACATCACACTGAGACTTTCCCTTCCCATTTTTGTACTATTTGAGATACATGCTCTTTGCTGACTCACCATAAATTTATATTTCTTAGTTATTGCTGGTTCATATAGTAATTTATTTGGAGTAAAAACTGCATTTGGTCAGTCAAACTATCTAAAAATAGGGAGTGAGTGGATCTATTTATTAGAAACTTTGTGACCACTGTAATCATTGTGGCCTCTCCGGACATCTCGGCTACTGCTCATTTATTTTGTTACACAAACAAGGCTTTGAGAAGCCAATACATGTTAAAGTTGTTTGCTTATTGAACCAGGCACTGACTTTGGCAGAGTAAGCCTTGTGGTACATCGTGACTGTCAGGCTTATGCATGTATGACTACTGCTGTATCAATTGTATTCTTCTTTTTCTTCCATGGGACAGGTGGTCTATTACAGATACTGTCCAGGGAAATCTACTAAGAAGAATGACTGATCAGCTATTGCAGACTCACTGTGCCTCATTTCACTGGGTTTGCAATAGGAAATGAGATCTACAGTTCTATTCACTTCAGCCTTTCCTTTTGCCTCTGTTAATATTATCTCTTTTAGTGTTGTGAAGGCAGGGATATTTTGTATTTCTTAGTATCCTCCACAGCGTCTTTCAAAGTGCTAGTAAAATAGAGCTAACTAATATAGAAACTAAAGGATAAGCTTATTTTGGTCAACCTATAAATATATTTTTGAATTCTTTTAAAAATAGTCTTCTGACTGATATCACAGAGATGACATACACTCTGCTAAAAACAACTGTTTAATTCAAGTCATGTAAAATATCAGTGTTTATAAATGGCCAGAATACTCAGTACCAACAAGTAAGGCTAGCCACGTTGGTTGGGAAATGGAGTGATGGTTCTCTAGAATCATGATGGGAAATGGAGTGATGGTTCTCTAGAATTCATGTTTGGCAGCTGTTTTGTTGGCATGGTGCTAAGGCTTGTTTTATCCGCAACAAGGACAGGACTTGCTGAAGGAGGGTCTCGGCAACAGGCCATTTTGTTATAAGGTTATTTTTATAAAATAGGTCTGATTGTATTGGCAAAGTTAATCCTTTGATGGGTAGAATCCCTTTTATTATAGTTCATATGAAACATTGCTCTTGCAGTAATAAACTAGACCGTTTCTCTGTGTTGATTTAACATAAAGGTAGCATCTCCACTGGTATGACAACTGTGTAGTATTTGGTAAAAATTTGTGCTATAAAAAAGAGTGAGGTTATCTGTTTATACTGCTAGTTACAGTTTTCAATGATAATTCTTTTTATGTTTTTTAATTGGGAGATTTCTGAATTATAGATTTAGAGCATATTTTTTTACTGAAATTTATATTTTTCAAATATTTTTCCCAAAGGCAGCTTAAGTGCAACTCATATTTTTATGCATAAACATTTGTGGTAATTTAGGTAGTTATAACAAATAAAAAATAAATTATTTTATAACCTTTGAGAAATAAAATCACCATAAAACTGAAACATTTTTTATGAAAGAAAAAGATGATTGTTTTATAGATCTTGCTCTTTCTTGATGTCCCTATCAGAGCAAATTGACTCTGCTATCATATACTCACATTGTGTGGTAGCAGCAAGAAGGAACTGATAATATAGCTGTAATTCAGCTGGATTTGAATTTACTTGCAAATAATTTATAGTTAAGGAAAAATTCATTGTGTTATTTGTCAGCACAATTCAAAGATATTACTCCTCTCAATATGTAAAACTCTAAAATCTAAATAAAAGTTACAAAGAAATTTACAACCTTGATAAATCAACTCTTTTAAGAATCCTTTCTTGGTATGTACTATTTCTTCCTTTTGCTGCTCCATGTAAGACTGCTTTTGTGTCATTAGTAACTGAGCTAGTGAAATAGCTTAGCTGGTAGGCATATTTTGCTGCAAAAGTCATTCCCTTTTGATCTTAACAAGATGAGCTGCAGTCATTTATCGTTAGAGTCTGTTATCTTGATGAAAGAAGAACCTTGAGTAGATTTATTTTATTACACATCAACTTGATGTGTGAAATTACTTATGTTGTCTGTATTTACAACTGTTAATTCCCAGGAAAACAGGTGTCTTTATATTATGTGGCCCACTGGAATTCAACCTCCCCTCCCCTTTGTAAAATGGGTCCATCAAGATGTCAAATCTTCAATTATTTAGTGTTATTTTTGTGTTTTGAAAAGTTGTTAAAAGTCTGTGCATATTTAGGTTGATAGAGTGATGTTTCAAGGGGTAAAGCAGTTTACAGATGGGAGATTTGAATATGCTAAGCCTGTTTCCATGGAATGTTTTTATTATTTTCTTTTTATGAGTTCACGTAATGAAAATGTTAGCATTACTTGCTTTTTTGCAATAGCTTTACTAAGATGTGATTCACATCCTGCAGCGTTTACCCTTCTTTTGTGTACAATTAAGTGGTTTCAATGTACTCACAGTACATATATCGCTCCAAAATGGAACCTTGTACCCATGCACGATCACTTCCCCATTTCTCTAGCCCCATCCCTGACAGCATCTACTCTACTTTTTATTACTTTTTGAATTTTTAAATGATGCATTGAAGGAGAAATAAATAGTTTAACAACCACTAATTCTTCATGTTAATGAAATTATGTAATTAAGTTCTAGTTGCATTAAATATTTATAATAGTGTGCTGCTAAGATTCTGTTTTCCTCCTGCCATAAATAGCAGTTTGTTATCACTATGAAATTTAACTAGGCATAATGGTATATCATTAATTATCTAGTATTGTTTAGTATGCCTTTGTTGAATCTACCTCTTTTTCATTTTAAAATTTTGAGATATATTTTTTTATTTAAAACCCCTCAGTAGGGGTAGATACAGTAGTTATATTTTTCTTTACTTAGAGTACCTTTCCTTCATGCTGCAAATAAATATTTTGATAAGTTATAATAGAAATAATATTTAAAAGACTCTAACGTAAACTTTGCATTTTTTTTCTCAGTTTTAGAAACACTCTTTTCTGCACACAAGCAATTGACATTCTTTGCAGATCACGCTTATTTATCCACCAGAGCAAATTATCAAGATCCTTCTAGCTGTGCACTTTGGGAACCTGATTATTTGAATGAGCAGTGGATTAATAAACACAACTGTGCACTTGTAATACAAGGGTAGTCTAGTTTTGTCCAACTGAGAATGAGAAGGAAAGGTTGGAAGTTATTTTGAAGAATCTGTTAGTGTAGAGATCTGTTTTTATAGTTCACCTAGGATTTAGTTAAGCTGGGGACTGTCAGTCATCCTAAAACTGTTATTGTATAAAACTCTTAACGTGTCTATGGAGTGAAGAGGATGTTGTTAGGTTGATTATATAAAAAATCTGGGAGAAAGATATGTTTAAGAAACGTCACTGTAAGTCTTGCCTGGTTCTTCTTGGGAAGTGATGACAGAACCAGGGGTCTTCAGAAGTTAACAACAGCAGTTGTTAATGAGGCTATACCTGTAGTTGATTTTTTTCACTGTCTTTGTAATTATAAGCAATGGCATATTCCTTCAACAGCTAAGACACTAAAAGAACCCTTAGGTTGAACAGGTACTCCATTCCTTAATTCATACCTCGGTCTACTTCTCTGATTTAAAAATTAAAACATTAATTTTGAATCTTAAGTAATAAACAACAGGGCTAAAATATTGCCCTTGCTGGATACTGGTCAGAGATGCTGAGAGGTTCAATTAGCCAGGCAGGTAGGAAATGAGTCAGTCATGTAAAGGGACATCACACTTTTAACATTTATTGTGGTATACAAAAATATAACCTAAATCCATGATCTCAGGGGCATGCTTATATATAGACACACATGTTGAATTTTATAATAGCTCTCAGGAAGAATGGGTTTCACTTTACAAAATTTTGTTCTGCCTACAGAATTTTAAGAATAAATCTCTAGTATAACTTGATGTTCTTATTTATGTAAAGTAAAAAACTAAGAAGCTATGGTGCTTAAACATCACAAAACAGATTCTGATAAGATGTGCTAACAGTATATTCAGGTTTTAAGTTTTATGTTCAAAGGTTTTTTTTCTCATGCTAGATTAACTCCTCCATATATAACCCCTGCAAGATGCATTTTATTGCTGTGCCTTGTGTATGTTTTCCCTGAATTTGAGTGAGCAGGTTTGTCCAGGCCTATAGAGGACTTCTTTTACTGCTCCCAGTTATCGTGCCTGGCTTGTGTAATTGGGTCGTCATCAGAAAAAAAAGCGGGGGGGGGGGGGGTATTTTTTTTTTAACCTTTGAAAGTGATATCCCTTTCAGCCTTGGCAGATCTCAGCGTTCTATCTTTGTCTCTAAAATCCACATCGGAAATGCTGAGAGTTCCCGTGCTAGAGTTAGGAGAGGTCGTTGTCAGGAGGATCCTGTAGCACTTTTCAGAAATTAGAGGGTCATCCAGCAAAACTAGGCCACATAGTCCAAGGATCAAGTGCACCCAGTAATATCACTTGGATTTGAAGATCTGCATGCTTTTCAGCTTATCTGTAATTTGGTTCTGGTTTCTATTTACCTATTGAATCTCAGCAGTTTTTGTGTTGCTGAAAAATCCTTTACTAATCTCAGTTTGTGCATATAAACGTATTTTCCCATTTTCATCTAATTTTCTTTCTAGGAGGGTGCCAGGTTTATATTATATTTGCTGTAGGAACTCTTCCTATGGCCCTACCTGCTAACTCACCTGGCTCCTTGTGGTACAGGGGTGTAATGAATGGTTCAGTGAATGTTCTTAGAGAATTTTATCTTCGGGAGGCATGTATTTGGGAAATGAATATGTGCCTTGTCCATTTCCTTAAATAAATACACTTTTTAAAAAAAGATTTATTTATTTATTTGTAAGTCAGAGTTACACAGAGAGAGAGGAGAGGCAGAGAAAGAGAGGTCTTCCATCCACTGGTTCACTCCCCAATTGGCTGCAACAGCCGGAGTTTCGCCAATCCAAAGCCAGGAGCCAGGAGCTTCTTCCAGGTCTCCCACACGGATGCAGGTGCCCGAGAACTAGGGCCATCTCCCACTGCTTTCCCAGGCCATAGCAGAGAGCTGCTGGTGAACCTTTCACTGGTGATACGATTTGCTAACCAATTACTTTCTCAAGCCTTGTTAAAAGCACTCACAGAACAGAGTACAGTTCTATACAAATGCCGTTCTTTGCTTTTTTTTTCTTTTCAACTTTTATTTAATAAATATAAATTTCCAAAGTACAACTTTTGAATTACAGCAGCTTTTCCCCCAATAACCTCCCTCCCACCCGTAACCATCCCATTTCCCAACCCATTCTTCATCATGATTCATTTTCAATTATCTTTATGTACAGAAGATCAACTTAGTATATACTCAGTAAAGATTTCAACAGACTGCACCCACAAAGACACACAAAGTATAGAGTACTGTCTGAGTAATAGTTTTACCATTAATTCTCATAGTACAACACATTAAGGGCAGAGGTCCTACATGGGGAGCAGGTGCACAGTGACTCCCGTTGTTGATTTAACAATTGACACTCTTATTTATGACATCAGTAATCACCGGAGGCTCTTGTCATGAGCTACCAAGGCTATGGAAGCCTCTTGAGTTCACCAACTTTGATCTTATTTATACAAGGCCATATTCAATGTGGAAGTTCTCTCCTCCCTTCAGAGGAAGGTACTGCCTTCTTTGATGGCCCATTCTTTCCACTGGAATCTCACTCAAAGAGATCTTTCATTTAGGTCATTTTTTTTTTCCCGCAATGTCTTGGCTTTCAATGTCTGCGAAACTCTCATGGGCTACAAATGCTGTTCTTTGAAATTAGTGGGGAATGACACTACATAAAGTAAATTATCTGGTGTAAATATTTGAACCTTTGTTGTGATCAAGAAACTTTTTTCAGTGTACGTCTCTGGCTATAATTTACTGTTATTTAACTTCTTGCTGTATCAGAATCATTATTGTGAATGTCACACTGCTCAAGATAGCTGTATGTGTAGGGCCAGATAGTATTAATTTAATTTATTTTTTTAAGATTTATTTATTTATTTGAAAGGCAGGGTTACAGAGGTAGGAGCAGAGAGAGAGAGAGAGAGAGAGAGAGAGATAATCTTCCATCTGCTGGTTCACACCCCAGAAGGCCACAGTGACTAGAGTTGCACCAATCCGAAAAACAGGAGCCAGGGACTTCTTCTGGGACTGCCACTCGGGTGTGGGTTCCAAGGACTTGGTCCATCTTTTACTGCTTTCTCAGGACATAGCAGAGAGCTGGATTGGAAGTAGAGCAGGCAGTCCTCAAACCATTGCCCCTGTGGGATGCTGGCACTGCAGGTGGCGGCTTTACCTGTTAGGCCATGCTCAGGCCCTGGTATTGATTTAAATAGTGTGTGGGAGATTGATCGCAAAAACATGACCTTGATTTTTTTTTTTCCTTCCTTGTGTCTGTGCCCCTTGCCATGTGACTCTGCAGAGATAAAGTCTCTTTTCTAACTTCTTGGTTCTAGATGACCTTGTAACTTGCTGTGGCTAATAGAAATGGTAGAACGGATGGTGGGTCAGTAGCATTAGAAGCTTTCTGCAATTTCATTCCTAAAACTCTGTCCAGTCAACATGAGGATGAGCTTGGGATAGCCTGCTGAATGTGTCCCAACATGCCTATTACCCTATTCAAGAACCAGCCAACCACAAATATATGTAAAGGTAGCCATTCTGGATAAACCAGCCTTGGTCAACCCGTGAGAGTATTGCAGAATCATGAGAGCAGAGCCAGCATGGAAATGCCAGCTGACCTATAGAGTTAAGAGCAATAAGTGGCCGGCGTCGCGGCTCAATAGGCTAATCCTTCGCCTAGTGGCACTGGCACATCGGGTTCTAGTCCTGGTCGGGACGCCGGATTCTGTCCCGGTTGCCCCTCTTCCAGGCCAGCTCTCTGCTGTGGCCAGGGAGTGCAGTGGAGGATGGCCCAAGTGCTTGGGCCCTGCACCCCATGGGAGACCAGGAGAAGCACCTGGCTCCTGGCTTCGGATCAGCGCGGCACGCCGGCCGCGGTGGCCATTGGAGGGTGAACCAACGGCAAAAAAAAAGGAAGACCTTTCTGTCTCTCTCTCTCACTGTCCACTCTGCCTGTCCAAAAAAAAAAAAAAAAAAAAAAAAAAAAAAGAGCAATAAGTATTTATTGTTTTAATGTACTGGGTTTGGGGTTGTTATTCAACAGTGTCTAACTTAAACACAATGGTTGGCCTTAGACATGTGTCTTTGCGGGATAGAGCTTCAGACATCAGGTTGCTTTTTGGTCACTTGCTGCTATCTCAGAAGTTTTTCTAAATGACATTTTTGCAAAGTTAATGAGTCTATGAAAATAAAACACCTCATATTTCCATTTTTGTTGGTTACCTTCAAGTATTTGTTGAATTGAATTACCCTCTTGCAAATTTTTCTTTGTTGTTTTGATGTCCTTTGACAATAGCATTTTGTTTATTATTTGCTTTGGGTATTACAAGAAGGGAGACTACAAGAAGTTCTCTGGCATCCTGTATTAAGTTTTTAAATTTATTTTTTTATTTTTATTTATTTATTTATTTATTTATTTTTTGACAGGCAGAGTGGACAGTGAGAGAGAGAGACAGAGAGAAAGGTCTTCCTTTGCCGTTGGTTCACCCTCCAATGGCCGCCGCGGCCAGTGCGCTGCGGCCGGCGCACCGCGCTGATCCGATGGCAGGAGCCAGGAGCCAGGTGCTTTTCCTGGTCTCCCATGGGGTGCAGGGCCCAAGCACTTGGGCCATCCTCCACTGCACTCCCTGGCCACAGCAGAGGGCTGGCCTGGAAGAGGGGCAACCGGGACAGAATCTGGCGCCCCAACCGGGACTAAAACCCGGTGTGCCGGCGCCGCTAGGCGGAGGATTAGCCTAGTGTGCCGCGGCGCTGGCCTTATTTTTATTTTTTTGACAGGCAGAGTGAACAGTGAGAGAGAGAGACAGAAAGAAAGGTCTTCCTTTACTGTTGGCTCATCCTCCTATGGCCACTGCGGCTGGTGCGCTGTGGCCGGCGCACCGCGCTGATCCGATGGCAGAAGCCAGGTGCTTCTCCTGGTCTCCCATGGGGTGCAGGGCCCAAGCACTTGGGCCATCCTCCACTGCACTCCCAGGCTACAGCAGAGAGTTCGACTGGAAGAGGGGCAACCGGGACAGAATCCGGCACCCCGACCAGGACTAGAACCTGGTGTGCTGGCGCCGCAGGTGGAGGATTAGCTTATTGAGCTGTGGCGCCGGCCTCTGTATTAAGTTTTTAACCTTACATGTGCTCAGTGTTTTGATAAAATGTTAAGGATTTTCTCAGTGTTTAGTCATAACAAATAGTTTTTGAGCACTTAAAATATACATTGGCTCTGTGCCCAGGGCTTCTATGAGCATGCAGTATAGGCACGTACTGACTAGTGAACAACAGGCCATCAAGGAGAGAGGCGCCTTTCTCTGAAGGGAGGAAGGAACCTCCACTGTGATATGGCGTTGACTAAACAAGTTCAGAATTGGTGAACTCAAGGAGCTTCCATAGCCTAGACAGCGCATAGCAAGAGTCTCAGGTTATTGCTGACATCATAAATAAGAGTGCCAATTGTTAAATCAACAACGGGAGTCACTGGGTACATGCTCCCCACGTAGGATCTCTGTCCTTAATCTGTTTTACTATGAAACTTAAAAACAACACTACTAGTCCGAACAATACCCTTTACCTTGTTCGGTTGTGTGAGTGCAGCCTGTTGAAATCCTTGCTTAGTATATACTAAGTTGATCTTTAGTATATGAAGGTATTTGAAAATGAAACTCGATGAAGGGCGGGATGGGAGAGGGAGTGGGAGAGGGGAGGGCTGCAGGAGGGTGGGAGGTTGGAGGGGGGAAGCCACAACAATACAAAAGTTGCACTTTGTAAATTCACATTTATTAAATAAAAAATTATTAAAAAATTATAGTGGGGTAGGAATTCCTATGATAGCAGCACATTAGAGGAAGCAGTTGAGGAATCAGGGCTCTCCGAAGGAAATGATGTATTTTAGGTCTACAGGATGAGTGGGAATTAGCCAGCAAAAGGGACCAGAAATAGCATTTTATGCATGAGAAATGTAGAAAGACATGAAGGCAAGGCCAGCGCCGCGGCTCACTAGGCCAATCCTCCGCCTTGCAGCGCTGGCACACCGGATTCTAGTCCCGGTCGGGACGCCGGATTCTGTCCCAATTGCCCCTCTTCCAGGCCAGCTCTCTGCTGTGGCCAGGGAGTGCAGTGGAGGATGGCCCAAGTGCTTGGGCCCTGCACCCCATAGGAGACCAGGATAAGTACCTGGCTCCTGGCTTCGGATCAGCGCGGTACGCCGGCTGCAGCGCGCCGGCCGCGGTGGCCATTGGAGGGTGAACCAACGGCAAAAAAAAAGGAAGACCTTTCTCTCTGTCTCTCTCTCTCACTGTCCACTCTGCCTGTCAAAATAAATAAATAAATAAATAAATAAATAAATAAATAAATAAAGACAGACATGAAGGCAAGACAAACTGTTGAATATGGGTGGGAATAAAGAATAAGTGCTTATGGGTGAGTAATGAGTGTTGCGTATAATTAGAAACTAGACCATGCACAGTACTGAGGGACATATCTTTGTGAAGGCTAGATTTGAAGGAAGCAAACCTAGAGGCAGGGAAGCCAGTTGGGAAGGTATTGCAGAAATTTGTAATAAAGGTGATAGTACCATAAGTGAAGACCCCAGCAATTGACACAAGGAGAATAAATGAATTCAAGAAAAAGCCAAAAATCTGCAGGACATAAAGCCAAATGGGAGAGAGGAGTTAAAATGATATTCAGGATTTTACCTTGGACAATTGGCCGGATAGTCTACTGAGGTGACAGGTATCATAGTAGCCAAGTGGGGTTTGGGAGGAAGACATTTTAATTCTCAAAATGTTAGAAGTATATCTGGAACTTTTAAGGAATGTTTAGAAGATAGCCTTTTTTTTGTTACTCTTAAATTCAGGAAATACTTGTTTTGGACATCCAGCTTTGACAACCATGAGTAAATAGTAATTGAAACTATGGTTAGGTGATGAGATCAACCAGGAAGGGTACCTTTTACTTTTGAAGACAGGACCTGGGGCTGGACACTGAGGAAATGATGATATTTAAGAGATAAAGAGAAGTCTCCCAAGAGTATTCAAGAGTATTGAATAAGCTCAAGCAGAGAGCTAGGAGGAAAATTAGGAAAATGCTTTCACAGAACTAAGCAAATGTGTCGGGTGCCAGAATGTTCATTAGGACCAAAAGTTGCTGTTGAGGTTAAGTAACGTGATTTCTGAAGACTGTCCTCTGGTGTTAGGATATGTGCATACCCTTTGTTCTTAAGCACAAGTTGTTCCTTCCACTTAGAATGCTCTTTACCCCTTTTGTAATTACTGTATTCCCATTCTTCTTTCAAGATGTTTCTCAGATGTCTCCTCTTCTGTGAAACCTTCTTCCAAAAATTTATTTATTTGGTCTAGTTTCGAAGCTATGTAGCATTTATAAGATTCTCACAGATGATTTTGGGTACATCTGTGTATCCTGACAAGATAGTGAATTCCTGAATTCATCAAATTTGTATTAGTTCTTTTAGGACTTGCATATTGTGTTGCTCTTTTTTGTGTTGCTATTTTTTAAGATTTATTTATTTATTTGAAAGGCAAAGTTATAGAGAGGGAAAGGCAGAGGTAGAGAGAGAGGCTTCCATCCTCTGGTTTACTTCCCAAGTGACCACAATGATCAGAGCTGGACAAGACTGAAGGCAGGAGCCAGGAGCTGCTTCTGAGTCTCCCACATGAATGCAGGGACCCAAGCACTTCCGCCATCTTCTACTGCTTTTCCAGGTGCACTCGCAGGGAGTTGGATTGGAAAGTAGAGCAGCCAGGACACGAACTGGCACCCATATGGGATGCCAGTGCCATGGGTGGAGGCTTAGCCCACTTATGCCACAGTGCCAGCCCTGAAAGAATTTCTTTTTAAAAAAGACACATTGGACGGCGCCGCGGCTCACTAGGCTAATCCTCCGCCTAGCGGCGCCGGCACACCAGGTTCTAGTCCCGGTCGGGGCGCCGGATTCTGTCCTGGTTGCCCCTCTTCCAGGCCAGCTCTCTGCTGTAGCCTGGGAGTGCAGTGGAGGATGGCCCAGGTGCTTGGGCCCTGCACCCCATGGGAGACCAGGAAAAGCACCTGGCTCCTGGCTCCTGCCATCAGATCAGCGCGGTGTGCCGGCCGTGGCGGCCATTGGAGGGTGAACCAACGGCAAAGGAAGACCTTTCTCTCTGTCTCTCTCTCTCACTGTCCACTCTGCCTGTCAAAAAAAAAAAAAAAAAAAAAAACAAAAAACCACACATTTAGCAGCCACTACCCATGTCCCAGACATTCTATAGAATGTTAGAGTTAGGGGCTGGCACTGTGGCATAGCTGATTAAGCCACTGCTTTCAGTGTTCCACAAAAGTGCCAGGAACACTAGTGCTTACGCCATCATCCACTGCCTCCCAGGCACATCAGCAGGAAGCTGAATCAATAATGTGGAACAGCTGTGACATGAACTAGTTAGCACTTGGAGATGGGGTGTGGGTATCCCAAAGCAGCTTAACCTACTGCACCACAATGCCCACCCCTATTTGTGAATTTGAATACTTGATTTTTGGATACAACCCTAAGCAAAAACAACATTTAATATTGAATACTAAAAGTCACTGCAAAAGCAGAATTTCTAACTTGCATTGCCTGTTGGATAAGCTTTATTATGTACTCTTTTCTCTAATAACATACACAGTGCAGATTACATCCTATTCCATATAGGATTGGAGGGTTAGGGGTAGATAGGTGGTTTTCTATACTTTAAGAATACAGTATTCTTGTACTCTCTATTAAGCCTATTAATAAGCTCATGTATACTATCTATTAATCATAAAGATCTTTCAGGGGGACCAGTGTTGTGGCTCAGTGGGTTAAGCTTACTGACGTCTGTGATGCTGGCATCCCATATGAACACCCATTTAAGTCCTAGCTGCTCCATTTCCTATCTAGCTACCTGCTAATGTGCATGGGAAAGCAACAGAAGACAGTTCAAATACTTAGGCTCTTCCCATCCCTGTAGGAGACTTACATGAAGTTCCAGGCTCCAGGCATTGACCTGGCCTAGCCATAGCTGTTGCAGCAATTTGGAGAGTGAACCAACTTGTGGAAGATCTCTCCCTTTCTTTCTGTATCTCTGCCTTTCAAATAAATAAATAAATAAATAAATAAATGTTAAAAAGAACCAAGGATCTTTCAGGACGGTGTCAAAATATTTAAGAGTCAAAGAAACTGTTCTTGTCATGAGGTTAGGAATAAATATAATAACTTCGAAGACAACTAAGTCCATGTATCCATTTGGGATAAGTACATTGAGCAGCTTCATGATGCATAATTAAGTTACTCCATGAGTTTACATTGGGAGTTACTTTTAGAATCCCTTGGAATGTATGGGGGTAATCGTTATCTTTGACTCAACATGCAACTTTCATAATGTTAAATGAAAAAAATATATATGCCTTACGTTTTTGGCTATAATCTTGAAATTTACTAACATTGCTGCTCCTTCCCTTCTGGTAGTTTAAGTATACTTATTTTACTCAAATTCTTCTTTTGTACACCTTTTCTGATGTTTTATTGAAGTGATGATAGGGAGTTGATCATTTGTTGTGCTTCTACCTAAAGGGTATTCAGAATTGCAGGAACAGGAAGAGTGATCTCTGCAGTGAAAAGCAAAAGGCAAAAGACTGTTAAGATCTGCTTTGTGAAGTTTGATGATTGTCTTATACAACAGGGGCAAGGACCTGTGCAGGTTAACTAAGGGTTTCTAATTCCTGTGAAAGCTAAAGGAGAAGCCAATGACAACAGCTTCAGAAACTGCCTGTAAATAAATTGCTGGGCTGAGGAATTATGGCCTGTCACTGAAATATGTATAAAATTATATGTAAAGGTCAAGAGAGCATCATTAATATGCATGACCAAATTCCATCTCCAGTAGGCAATCCCTTCCCTCAAGCACCAAGTGAGATAGTTGAACATTGTAGCAGAAATACTTGTGTTAGCCTGTGTTGTGTAATTCTTTTGGTGACATGATTGTTGAGGTGGGTCTGGGAGAGCCTTGAGGCTACTGGATACATGTGGCCGTTGGGGCCCTGAGAAGTTGATGTACCATGCAGAGTATCCTAACTAGTTCTGCTCAGTTGATCGAGTCAGAATTTTAGGGGATATTCTTGATAACTCCCTTTCTTTTAACCTGTGTTTCACCGGTCCTGAGGACTCTACATTCAAAAATACACACTGAGTCAATTTGCTTTCTCTTGCTATTCATTCTTATTTGAATACATGACTGAATGCATTCAACTGCTCAAGATCAAGTCACTGTCAGCTCTCAACAGATCTTTCACTTCTGTTTTTTCTCCACTGCAAATATAGTGATATTTTCTAAAAATCACAAATGAAGTCTTGTAGTTCCCTAGCTTAAAACATATAGGTTTTGGGCTAAGATCCAAAATGTTTATCATTTCACACATGACCTTGCATAATTTCTTTTCTAGTCCTCTACTAACTTAGATTCTTTTCCATTCCTTGGCTGTAGCACCTACTCTTCTCTCTTCTTGGAATGCTCTTATTTCCACTCTTCTGATAAACTTTGCTTCCTCAGTCTAAATTAAGTTCTTCTGTTAATACTTTTTTAAAATTCTTGTACTGTTCTTTCACACACTTGTTATAGCTGAGAGTTATGTAAGCTAATCCAGGAGTCTTTTCTCCTGCAATTTCTTTTGCTGCTTTAAAAGCTCTGAACAATGAACTGTCTTGGCTTCTCAAGGGCTTTAAATCTGCCATTCTTCCCTTTCTCCATGTCAGCAATCTTCTTTACTGGCTCATTTTGGGTCAACTTACTAATAGTTTTTGTTTTCATTAAAATATAGGAATAACAAGAGACCCTCTTTCACATTACATCTCCCTTCAGTTACTGTCTTTTCCTTGTTGTTGTTCCCCTACAGCAAAACTTCCAAAGTGAGTTTGTTGTCAGTAGTTTCTGTTTCCTTCTTCATTGTCATTCATCCCATAACTAATTCCAATTAAGCTTTGCTTTAAACCCTTCTCCTGAAAGTGAACTCTTGAAGGTTGATGACCTTCATTTTGCCAAATTCACTAGTTAGTCTTCTCTCCCTCCCTGACTTCACTTCTCAACAACCCTCAAACCAGTGGACAATTTCCTTCTCAAAACACTCTTTCCTCTTGTTGTTTGTCACTATTTGATGCGTCTTCTAGGATGTGGGTGCCGAGAGAGGCAGGCTAGAGTCTTAACAAGCAGGGAAGGATTTCTTGTGAAGGATATAAGGGAAAGGAAACAAGATTGGCCAGACCTTCAGAGCAAGTCTAGTGTCTGAAAGTTGAGAGGCCGGGAAGCAGGATGGGGCAGAGTAAACCTCAGCAGCTCTGACAGAGTCTCTGACAACCCAGCTGGGAGCTCTGGAGCAAATGTTGCTCATTAGTGTGTGAGTCAGCCAGGCTGTACTACCCACAGTGTGATCAATAATTTGCTGGGGAAGAGTGTGTTCTTGACTCATAAGCTAAGCAGATACTGAGGCTGACAGGTAAAGGTTGCCAGTTAACTGTTCTGCTAACAGCTGAATGGCAAGTTGATTTTTGAAGGGAGAACCTAATAGCAGACCTCCATGGCCTGCCACAGTGATTACACATTTCATTGTTCCCCCTACCTTACTAATCACTTCTTAATCCCTTTGCTTCCTTCTCCTGCTGTACTCAACCTCTCAAAGGTACACTGTGTCTGGGTCTGATCCTGTGTGCTTCCATCATTTGTACTGTCTTCCCGAGTCCCATAGTCTGGAATCCTGTCTCTGTGCTATGCCTGACTCCTAGCTTTACACCTTTAGTTCTGCCCTTGCCACTGAACTCCAGACTCATAAATCCAGCAGTTTCCTGGATAACACCTCTTTGCATGTCCAACAGGTACCTTACACCACATGACCAAGACCAAACTAGAATTCTTGGTTTTCTTCTCCAAATCTGTTTTACCCAGTTTCTGTAAACCTATCTTTGTAGTTGTCCAGATAGAGATGTAAGTCAATTTCTCTTTGCTTTACCCTTTTACATCGAATCCTGTATCTAGTCCTATCTTTTGTGCCTCTAAAATATAACCCACATCTGTCCATTTTTTTCCTCTCTCCTCATCGTAACCCATCTTGTCCATCATAGTCTTTCATATGAATCCTGAAGTAGTATCTTAAGTGGGCTGCTTGCTTTCTTTTGGCTTTCTGAGAGTCCTTAGAATGATCACTAGAGATCAAAGACTTTAACGGTCTTATTCACTATCGTATCCACAGCACCCAGAGTAGTCTGGTATACAGTGAATACTTTTAAATATCTGTCAAATGAAGAGTGGATGAGTGAATGAATCAGTTACTCATTCGGATTTTTTTTTTTTTTTTGACAGGCAGAGTTAGACAGTGAGAGAGAGAGACACAGAGAGAAAGGTCTTCCTTCCTTTGGTTCACCCCCAAAATGGCCGCTACAGCCGGCGCACTGCGCCAATCCAACTCATTCAGAATTTATAATATAAATTGAATTATGCCCTCTCCCTGCTGTGACATACCAAGAAATACATTTGTTATGACAGAATACCTGAGACTCAGAAATGTATAAAGCAAAGAGGTCTATTTTGGTTCACAGTGCTGGAGGCTGAGAAGTCCAAGAGCAGGTGACTGCATCTGGCAGAGACCATGTGCTGTGTCATAACATGGCAGATGGCATCACGTGGCGGGAGGGGGGAGAGTGGCAAGCAGGCATGTGCAGAATAGCAGGGCACAGAGAGGCCAGACACTGGACAACAGCCTCTTGTTGTGGAAAGTACATTCATCCCTTCATGCCTCTTAAGGCCCTGCTGCCTCCTCTCACTACAATTCTGTTGGCAATTAAATTTCAAGTGGTGGGGACAAACCACATCCAAACCATAGTCTTTGGTTTCTATTCCCAGTTCCAGACGTAGAGCTTCTAAAACCCCTGTAATTTCCCGGGTAATAGGAGTGTCTTGTACAAAGCTCCTAAATTCCTTGAGATTTCCTGGGCAGTTGGAGCATCTTTTGTACTAATGAGGCAACTCTCGGTTGACTCCTGAATAACTTCAGCATGAAAACTTTTCAGCAAAAAAATTAAGCCATGATTAGAAGCTTGGCAATTCCAGCCCCATCCCTTCACTCTGGGGAATAGGGAAGGACTGGAGATTGAGTAAATATTCTGTCCTGCCTTTGTGATGAAGCCTCCATAAAAATCCCTTAACCGAGGGCTTCAGAGATTTTCTGTTCTGTGTTGGTGAATTCAGCCGCATACTTGGAGGATGGTTCACCATGGCTCCAAGAGGACAGAAGCTCCTGCACTCAGGACCCTTTCAGACTTCACCCTATGCTACCTCTTCATCCTATCCTTTATAATAAGTATCCCCTCCCCCCACTTTTTTTTTTGACAGGCAGAGTGGACAGTGAGAGAGAGATACAGAGAGAAAGGTCTTCCTTTGCCATTGGTTCACCCTCCAATGGCCGCCGTGGCTGGCGCGCTGCGGCCAGCGCACCGCGCTGATCCAATGGCAGGAGCCAGGTACTTATCCTGGTCTCCTATGGGGTGCAGGGCGCAAGTACTTGGGCCATCCTCCACTGCACTCCCTGGCCACAGCAGAGAGCTGGCCTGGAAGAGGGGCAACCGGGACAGAATCCGGCGCCCCAACCGGGACTAGAACCCGGTGTGCCGGCGCCGCTAGGCGGAGGATTAGCCTAGTGAGCCGCGGCGCCGGCCAGTATCCTTTTAATAAACTGTTCAATGTAAGTGAAATGTTTCCCTGAGTTTTGTGAGCTGTTATAGCAAATTATCAAACCCGAGGAGGGGATTGTAAGAATCTGGATATAGTTAAGTTGGTCAGAAGCACTGGTGAAAACTTAGTACTTGTGAGTGGTACTTGAAGTGGATGCCATCTTGTGGGGTTGGGTCCTTAAGGTGGGAGGATGATGGGGGTGAGGGGTGAAGAAGGTCTCACACTAATTCCAGGAGATCTTGTTAGAATTGAATTTAACTATAGGACACTCAGCAGGTATCTTCTGGAAAATTGGTTGTTGTGGGGGAAAGAAACCAATGTATTTGGCTTATGTTTTGAATATGGAAAAACATTTTCTTCTTCTTCTTCTTCTTTTTTTTCTCCTTCATCTTCTGGCTCCTGACTGCTTTACTGACCTTGTACTGCAGCCACACCTCTCTTCTCTCCATTTTTCACACCACACTCTTTCCCACATTGGGCTTTTCATTTGCTGGTTCCTCTTCCTGCTGTGCTCTAAGACAAGATACAGCTCCTTATCATTCAGGTCTCAAGGCCAGAATGTCTTAGCCTCAGAAATCCCTTCCCTGGCTGTTGTCTTTTAGCTCCCTTCTCCCATTTTGTCTCATGTTTATATTTTGTTTCTTTATGTCAATTAATCATTCTAGTTATTTCATCTCTAGATTTTATTTTGGCATAGATCATTAGAACAGGCAGGCCTTTTTTCCCCAGTTTTTAATTAATTGCTAATGATCCCTTCCTTCCAGCTCTGTGCACCAAACTATCTTTTCTTACTCTACAGTGTATCTAAAGTAAGGGAGTCAAAGAAACTGAACAGAAGCCTAAAACACTGAGTTTCAATTAGGGTGATTTTAGGAAGGTCATTGAGTGATTTGCCCTCAGTATATTTGGAACTTTTTTCCTGTGGTCTTCTTCTGAGTCTTCAGATGCTTTTCCTCAAGAGACTGATATTGCCAAATTTATGTTAATTAATTTATTTTTTACAAGAAGAACATTTTTGACAGGCTAGCCATAAGACAGTGAGCTCAGTCATAACACTTGTTCTGAGTATAGACAACATGTAATGATGACTCAATTCAGGATGCTGGTGGCCAGTTGGTAGAAAAGAAGGGACAGAGGTGAGGTGTGTTTAGTATGGGTTTCATCAGAACCTACCATCTGATCAGATAACCCTTTAGTCATGAGTTATTGGCACTTATTCTGTGCCTCACCATGGGCTCGATTCTAGGGGATGCTAGTGAGCAAGATAGCTCCCAGTCTGGTAGACACTAGTGAATTAATAATTATAGCTTATAATCAACATTTTAGGGTCAGCATTGTGGCATAGTGGGTTAAACTGCTACCTGTGATGCTGGTATCCCATATCACAGTGCTGGTTCGAGTCCAGGCGGCTCCACTTCTGACTGAGCTCCCTGCTAATGAGCCTGGGAAGGCAGAAAAAGATGGCCCAAATGATTGGGCCTCTGCCGCCCACGTCGGAGACACACGTGGGATTCCTGGCTCCTGGCTTTGGCCTGGCCCAGCCCCAACCATTAAAACCATTTGAAGAATGAATCTGTCTCTCTCTATCTCTTGATTTTGGTCTCTCTCTTCTCATTCTGTGTCATTCTTTCAAATAAAAGATAACAACATATTTTAAATCTTTTTAAAGATACAGGGTAAAATAGTATAGGATTATAATGATGATAGTCATAAAATGATAAGTAAAGATCAGAGAGAGTTCAGGGAAGATTTTTCCAAGGAGATAACATTTTGGTTGAAACAGAGGAGGGAAGAGAAACAACTATGAGGCAAGCTGTTCTTGAGAGCAGGAGCCACGTATGCATTTTGGGCACAGAGAGGAAGGAGTCAAGGAAGAGTGAGACCTCTTCCTTGAGTAGTTTCTTTCTTTTTCTTTTCTTTTCTTTTCTTTTCTTTTCTTTTCTTTTCTTTTCTTTTCTTTTCTTTTCTTTTCTTTTCTTTTCTTTTCTTTTCTTTTTTTTTAACAGAAAGTCAGAGGCAGTGAGAGAGAGAGAGAGAGCGAGCTGCCATCTGCTGCTTCACTCCCTACATGGCCACAATGGCCAGAGGTTGGCCAATCCGAAGCCAGGAGCCAGGAGCTTCTTCTGGGTCTCCCATGTGGGTTCAGGGTCCAAGGACTCATCTTCCATTGCTTTCCGATGCACATTAGCAGGGAGCTGGATCAGAAGTGGAGCAGCCGGGACTTGAACTGGCACCCATAAGCAATACTGGCACTGCAGGTGATAGCTTTACCTGCCATGCCACAGTGATAGCCCCAAGTAGTTTCTTGAAAATGGATTCTGCTATGAGACAGGGACAGTTGGAGAAGAAGCTGGTCTAAAGGGAAAGATATTACATTCTATTTTTGACATCAAGTTCTAACTTCCTGCAGGAAAACCATGTCTGGTTGGTAGTTGGCAATGTAAAATTTCAGCCCAGGCAGTAGATTCATGGATAGATTAGGCCTAAGAGTTGTTACAAAGGTGGCATTTGAAGCCATGAGATTTGTACCCTGTCTCAGAACACTGCGGAATACCAGCTTCCCCCCCCCTCCCCCCCAACACAAAAGTCAGATGCAGTTCAACAGAAGACCGGAAACTCAAGGGCAGAGGAGGGAAAAGATAGATCAAAGTACACATAACTGTTGCATTTGGCAGCCAAGGAGTCAGTGCTGATCTCACAGAATTTAGTTTCAAGAAAATGGCTGAGAGGCAGAAAACAAGGCTGCATGGAAAATGTGAAAGAAATGTTACTAGGGAAGGAAAGACGTATGGAGAGGTGTAAATAAAAAAAATTAAGGAAAAATCATTAAAGATGGTATAAAGTGAAGAGGAGGAAGGAAGCTAATGACTTCAATAATTGTAAACATGTTGGGCCTGGCGCTGTGGCATGGTGGGTAAAAGTGCTGCCTGCAGCGTCAGTATCCCATATGGACACCCTCTGCTATGGCCTGGGAAAACAAAATGGCCCAAGTGCTTGGGTCCCTGCACCCCCAAGGGGGACCCGGAGGAAGCTCCTGGCTCCTGGCTTTGGATCAGCGCAGCTACTGTCGTTGCAGCTATCTGGGGAGTGAACCAACGGATGGAAGACCTCTCTCTCTGCCCCCCCCCCCCCCCCGCCTCTCTCTCTGTGTGTCTCTCTCTGCCCCCCCCCCCCCGCCTCTCTGTAACTCTGCCTTTCAAATAAATAAATAAATAAATAAATCTAAAAAAATTTTAAACGTGTCAACATTTTAAGCTTTTTGCTTTGCTTTTTTTGGGGGGGGGCGGGGGGGGTGCTGTGTACCAGAGACCCTTGTTACTTTATTTTATTGATCCGAGTGTAACAGACTCACTGTTGGTGGAGAACATATGAATGTCAGAAAAGTCTCAGAGTATCAGTGTCATCAGTGTGTGGATCCAGTCTTCTAATAGTTAACCATTCAGATATAATTGCATCCCATTTATGAAATTTTAGTAACACATTGATTTCTTGACTGTGTATTTAATAATTCTTAGATTCATTGAATTCAAAACAAATTTGTGTTGCTTATTATTGATGAAATATAACATTTTGCATGATTTTCTTTCTATAATTAAAGGTGATCCATTCACTAAACTTTTATTTGAGCTTATTTGGAAGGCACAAATCTTGCATGCTAGGGACACAGAGATGTACAGAGTTGGACCCTGTCCTGGAGTTCATAATGTAATCTGGAAGACAAAATTGCAAATATGAATTATTATTGGGTGTGAAAAGTTTCATGGAAGGAGTGTTAACACATTCAAACCCAGAAGAAGTGATTTGTTCAGCCTGGAGAAGTCAGGAAGTAGTTCCTGAGGTGGGCACTGACTGAACCTGACCCATCTGTTCAACATACTTATTTTCATTTAAATAGATTATTTAAGATTAAAATTTTATTTCTTTATTTGAGAGGCAGAGATGGGAGAGGGAAGAGTGAGTGTTAATTTTCCTGCATACTTTTCATCCTGAGGTTGCTATTAAATTCTGTTTCTCTTAATTCCTAGTGTGTTTCTTCACACCCTATGTTCCTTGAAAGCACACTATCAAGAGAGGTACAGGAAAAAGCAGATGAATCATTTCAAATAACCAGATTCATAGCTTCAAAAGGATGTGGATTTTATCTGTTTTGTTTAGTGCTGTATTTTAGAACACTGTATTTTAGAACAATGCTTGGCATATCACTAGAACCATAAATACTTTTTGACTGAATGGAAGAAGAGGAGGGAGAAAAGGAAGCAGGGAAATTTTTTAGTAGATTCACTTTTAGAAGAGAAAAGAAAAAGGATACAAAATCTAGTTCTAGCTATGAAAAATGACAATGAACTTTTCATACAGAGATCTGATTATAATCTGAGGGAATTGAATTCCAGTGTTTTGACCTTTTACCTGTTTTGTTATTATGAATAATCCAAGAAGGTGTCATTTTCTTTCTTACAGCTTTCAGTGAAGTGGGCACCCACTATGGAATTTTTGTGATAAACAACAGCTTTTACAAATAGGAAATCCCCCAAACATTTTATAGCTTGCTTTTCATTAGAAGATCATTTCCACTTTGTCTTCATCATTTCTTAATTTTTCTATTTCCTTCACACTCTATTTTAATTTTGCCCTCCTAAGATGTTTAGATAATACATGTAAAAATTAGTGGA
Source organism: Oryctolagus cuniculus (assembly GCF_964237555.1). Classification (NCBI taxonomy): domain Eukaryota; kingdom Metazoa; phylum Chordata; class Mammalia; order Lagomorpha; family Leporidae; genus Oryctolagus; species Oryctolagus cuniculus. Next base: position 63,016,501 of record NC_091445.1, read on the forward strand.
TTTTACTCTATTTTATTGATTATTTAGAAATCATACTTTTCTTCCTGGTTAAACAGTGTTTCTCAAATATTGGTATCCCTCTGTGGTATCTCCAAATCAATATATAGCTTCTTATGAACATGGAATTATGGTATCCCTGGAAATGCAAATGTTCCTCACATCAACAGATGTAGTAGTAAACTTGCTTTATAATTTTATCTGTTTAGTGACCTCCCTTAATTTTTTTTTCACTGCCCTGTTTTTAATTTTCCACTCTCAACATGTGAATCAAGTTAAGATAGTTTATTTGGAAGCTGTACTGCCAAGCAGCTATGGAAAGCTTCTTTGGCTTACATTTTGAATTTTTTTTCCTTTGTCTTTGGCCAACTAGCTCAACCCCTTTGGTGTCCCATCTGCTTAACACACGACAGCTATGGCACATTTCCATTTGTTTGGGTCAAAAAATGAAGAGGGCTCTAAGACAGCTGGATATTACCTGCCATTACTGATACTCCAGTATATACTGGGCATCATCTGTGAAAGACAGAAACTTTTGTTTTTGACTTTTCCAGGAACTGTCACAGTTAAATCCACTACTGTGAATTTGTAGCTTCTTTTTGAAGCACTCCTCACTGCACTGTATAAGTTACTTAACTTTCAGAATGTAAGCACTCACCTCAAAGGAATAGCATGTCACTGAATCCACCGTGACTTCATCACTGTTCATGTTTCATTCTCATGAACATACCAGTCATTTGTTTTGCTTCTTGACCTTCTCTGCTTTGCTTTGAAAGATTAAACTGGTCTAGAGCAGATCTTACTTTTGGAAGTCCAAAGGATTTTTTTTCCCTTATGTGGTCAGTATCTCTATGAATTAGGAAAATATCTTCCTTTTTTTTTTAATTTATTTGAAACACTGAGTTAGAGAGAGAGAGAGAGATCAAGATCTTCCATCTGCTGGTTCAGTCCTCAAATGGCGGCAGTGGCCAGGGCTGGGCCAAGCTGAAGTCAGGCTGAAGCTTCTTCGTGGTCTCCCATGTGGGTACAGGGACCCAAGCACTCAGGCCATTTTCTGCTGCTCTCCCAGGCACATCAACAGGGAGCTAGATAGGAGGTGGGGTAGCCAGGATTTGAACGTGAACTCATATGGATGCTGGTGTCACAGGTGGTAGTTTAACACATGGGTTAACCTGCCGCACCACTATGCCAGCCCCAACTTGTTTGAAAAAAGAAAAAAATTATTACCAGTTCAGAAGCCTCACTATTTTTTCTGTTGATTTGATAACTTGTTGGCTTATATGTTTTCACCCACCTTGCCTTGTTCCAGAAAATAATTTGAAGAAGTTCAAAAGACTACATGTAACAGGATGTTCAAACAGCATTCAGAGCCATGGGAAAGTAAGGACCCTCATCTAGGCGACCCTGACAGACGTAGACAATACCCTTAACAATACACATGGTAAATTTTTTGATAATTGTGCAAGCACTATGTACAAGGTAGTATGCTAAGTGTTATGTATGTATTTTCTTGTTCAGTTCCTTAAAACACCTCCAGAGTATTATTTTCACATTAGGAGACTGAGGCTCTGAGAGGTTAAGTGACTTTTCTAAGATCACACAGTAAGTTGGGAGAGAGGATTTTAAAACAGGCATATCTGTCTTCATTATCCTCCCTCTTAATAATTCTCTGTTATATTCATGTTGCTATTTTTGTCATACTCCTTAATATAAGTCAAAACAGAACCTAAAAATATGATTTAAGAAAAGGCATTCTAGGAGAAGATCAAAGCAATGCAGTCTAAATATAAAACCAGCTCTCTGAAAGTCTTATGTGGTCCCAGAGTAAACTTTAGATTACCTAGAGCTATGTATTAAGTCTTTTTTGAGTCTTTAGATCTTCTCTGCAAAAAGTATATAGATATTATTCTAGGCAACTCACAGAACCCTCTCCTCACCCCCAATAAAAGTATAAAATACTATTCATAGATCTAAAGTTGGGGCACAGGCTAATGCTATCAGAGTTTACTCTGGGGAATATTAAGTCAGATGGGAGCAGACCCTTTTTATTTAGCTGACTGCTATATATTAGGTGGTATGTTCCTTATTAAGCCACAAGTTAAGAGGTATTTCGCTAGATCTCACATGACTTCAGACAACTCCAAGGGGTGGCAAAGCATATGAAAACTTTTCTGGTTAATTTGCAGAAGCTGTACTTTTCTTACTGGACTGTTTGATGTTTGGTGGTCTCGTTACTCGGTTATAGGGTGGGATCCTTTTAGCAGTTGCATTCTGCTCCTTATATCTCCTGGAATCAATTTAAGTGTTATGCTATATACTTTATTTAGACTAATTAGCCATAGGAATAGGAGAAAATCAAACTATGAGATCAAGCCTTTTAATATTTTGGAGAGACATGTAGTGAAATATAGACCCTAGAAAACAACTCCATAAATAATCCTTTTTAGTGTCCCTGTATCAGAGAAGTAGTGATATAGTGTTCTCTTAGTTAGTACTATCTCTTTATGCTTGTGGGTGTGATCTCAAAGGCCTGAAGGCAGAGTATGTGGAAGGTGTGCTGAATTTCAACCCTCATTTTCAGCATGGGCTCTCCTTGTGTGTAGCCCTTGGTCATTATCACTCTGCCAGTGCTTTTTTTCAAATAGCTTGTTTCTCAGCAGAAATATTGTTTGTATAGTTCCATTTGCTGTATCCATCTTAACCCCTGCAAAGTTTGAAACTACACTGTGGTGAGTTTTAAAACCTTTTCTAGATTCTACTTTGTTTATTTCCCCATTTGAACTCTGTGCCTCTCATATTCTGTTCTTGCTTCCCAATGCACAGAAAACTTATCTCCTGGAGGAATTCTAAGAGAGCTTATTCAGGGAGGAAATGCTTGGCTTATGAACAAATGTTTCTCAGGTCTAGGGAATGGAGAAATTGTAAGGGACTGGAGAGAGAGAGAGAGAGACAGGCAGTCATGGGTGGGATCCATTATAGTTGTGTCCTGAAAGTGTTTTCTCATTGATTATCTTCATTGGGAAAAGAAAAGTTGGTGTTTCGTTAAATAGATAGATCTATATTTTTGTACCCTAATAAAATTTAAGTAGGAAGACTTGCAAATAAATTACTCATTTCTAAAAGATGCAAAATATAGATAATATTCATTTTTATTTTGCATTAGCATTAGAGATATTACAACTTTGCAATATTCTTTCTCAAGTGAAAGTATTCCTTGAACCAGTAATATTATAGCACATCCATCCAAAGTTGTCATGACTTTACCCATTTTGGGGAATCCATATAGCTAAGAATGAGTCATGAGGTAGATAGCAATGTGCGTTGACAGCAGGTTTGTTGGTTGAGGATTCCACTGAACTGTACCAATTATTTTTAATCTTTTTATGCCTTAGTTTCCCTCTGTAAACTAGAGATAATACAATATTATTCTTCAGATAGTTGTGAAGATTAAATGCTAAAGTACTTAGATCAGTGCATGCTCTGTATTAGCACTTACATGCAAGGTATCAAGAGTATGAGTCTAGATCTTCATTTTCATTCAGATTACAAATCCAGTGTCCTAGAGTCGTTATCAGACACATTTTGCCATTTCATGACTTCTGGAAATAATCTTCCAAGTACAAGAGCTCTGTTGGAGATTAATTTGTTAGAGATATTGAAAGGCTCAGTATTTTTAGTGTAAACTTCCAAAATAACATTGACTTCACTACTTAACTCTACAACTTGATTAAGTATTGTTTAATTTTTTTGGTCAGGAGAAACCATCCATTCCATTTCAAAAGAAGAATATTTATCTCATTTTCAAATTTGCACTGAATCACTCTTTGGCACATAAATTTTTTCCTTGAGAATCTGTTTTGCAGATGTGGAGTCTGCTGCTTTTGCGCTTGATTGGTTGAGTAAAAATTTTGTGTATGTATTGTATTTCAGTGGCATTTCTAGAAAATAAAGGATAATGGCTGTAATCATGTTAGCCTTTAGCAGCTTGTAGGGAAGTCTATGCACCTGCTGATTCCAAGGGGAAGTTGGTCAGAAGCACTGGTGTACCCTGGCAGCACCTGTGGTAAAGGGGTGGGTGGAAGCAGATTTCTGCAAGGATTGTCATTCCCACTTCATCCTGTACTGGCTGGGCACTGTAATCTCTCCTCTGCCCCCATATCTCCAGTCCTTTGTCTCCTCCACCCACCGTGCTATTTTGTTTTTGTCATAAGGTGGTAAAATAGCCTTGCTTGTTAACATATACTAAACAGTCATCTGTTTTGTGGTTATAGGCATACTTTGTCTCCACATTTTCATGCCAAATCCATCTACCATTTCTTATTTTGATAAGTGATTTGCTTTCTGCCCCACAGGTATATTCATTGTGAGTTTCCTTTTCCCAAGTCAAGTTTGTGGAAGGACAGTGGGAATTACAGGATTCTTCTGTCCTCAGTACCTCTCCAAGGAATTGATTTCCACTGTGACATCTTCATTTTCATTTCCCTTTGGTCAGAAATAGATACTATTTAGGAGTTCTGCACCTTCACTGTTATAAGTTTATTTTCTAGTGTCTTCTTCTCAGGTTCTCCATTTATGTGAACAACAGCGGTGTTCTCCTGTTGGTTCAAGATGTTTGTCTGAGACACTTCCTCCATTCCTTCCTGACTTGCTACTGGAGCATCAGTTCAGGAACACTGTAGGGCACACTGCTTGTACAGGGAGGGAGTTCACTCTGGTCCTTCATAAGCCCTTCCCAAAGTTTACAGAGTACTGTGCACACTCTCTAACTGGTCATGCAAGTTCCTTTCCAGTCTTGTCCTAATCTGTTTCCACTTTCATCTCCAGGAGCATGCATGGAGACACACACACACACACACACACTGATATCAGATAATTCACTCCTATCAATGCTTTTGATCATGAGTTTTCATCTGCCATAAATATTGTGCTTCAAATATACCTCACCAGTCTTTTTCTTATCACTTAGGGGTCAAATTGAATGTTACATCCTCTTCCTAACTGTTACCTCCTCTACCAAAATTGTTACCACACCTTCCATTGCTTTCTCTCCCTGAATAGCACCTCAAAGTTATTTGCCTTTTCCACCATCTCCCTGTCATTGCCTCCGTCATCACCTGGACAGTCAAACAGTCTTGTCCTCTCCAGGCAGTCTTCTCCTCTGCCATCCAAGTGAATTTCTAAACGTCAGTCTGACTTTGTAACTCTGTTCCGTGGTTCTGCAGCCTCCTGGAGAACAGAGCCCAGAACCCCAGTAGTCTGGTGCTTGACGGATTTTTTGCAATTTCATCTTCCATTTATGCCCACTCTGTACTTTATCGACTTGCCAAAGGAAAACTGCTTTTTGTTCCTAGAACAGACTTTCCTTTTTCAAGCTCCCTTATCTTTGCAGCTTCTACATCAATTTCTAGAAGTCAGTTCCCACCCCTAATCTGTGAATTTCACCCACAGAATCAGCTGTCCCCAAAGTCACACTTCTTTGGGATCCTTCTCAAATCTTTGCCAGTGAAATACCTCTGGGTGACTGCCTCTAGTGGTGTTTTTTTCCAGTTTTTCTGAAGATTTTATGTTCTAGGAGAATAGGTACTTTTCTGTTGCCCTGTAACCACCAAAGTCCCTGGCCCTCAGAATGTATTTAATAAAACTTGCAGAGTTGTAGCCCTATGACGTATTGCTAGACTGCGATTGCCTTGAAGGCAAGGGCCCTGTCCTAGTCATCTTTGTTTCCTCAGAGCCCTAGCAGTGTTCATGACTCAGCAAAAGCAAACTACAGTGAAGAACGTTTCAGGGGGACTTAGGAGCAGAGTGATACTGAGGATGAAAGATTGAGGATACTGCTGTATAATATGAAAGGACTTCAAAAAGTTCACCACCATTAAATTGAATGTAAGTTCATTTTGGTGCAAAAAATTTGAAATCCATGCATAGTGATGTTATGCATTTTCATGGACTTTTTGAGGTAACCTCCTCTTTATTAGTCAGTTTATATACATTTGGTGTAGGAATTCAATTTTGTTGAAAGGATGTTATTTGTATACATTTATGCCAAGTATTAAGGAAATAAGAGTACAAGTGGATTTCTGTTAGAAGTGTTTGAACTTGATATTTTAGAAGGCCTATGATGGTCTCTCTTTGTGTTATTATTTTTTTTGAGATTTATTTTATTTGTTTGGAAGTCAGAGCCAGGAGCCTCTTCTGGGTCTCCCACTGAGGTGCAGGGTCCCAAGGACTTGGGCCATCACCCACTGCTTTCCCAGGCCATAGCAGAGAGCTGGATTGGAAGTAGAGCAGCTGGGACTGAAACCAGTGCCCATTTGGGATGCCAGCACCACAGGCGGCAGCTTTACCTGCTACGCCCCAGCCCCTATTTGTGATCTTTTGAATAGATGTGGAACATTTTCACTGAAAGTCTGAGAAGAACAGTTCTCAACATCTCCCTCTGGGTTTCGTCCTGGAACACTGTATCACTTAGGAACCTACCTGGGTTCTGTGCTGGTTGGGCACTAGGATTTGCCTCTGAGCTTCCTGCCCTGCCCTTCCCCTTTCTCCCTTCCCCTTTTTGCTTTGTTTCCTTTATCCTCCCTCCTCTGCTGTATTTAAGGTTACTTACTATAGCTATGAATATATATTAAATGAAGGAACTTCAGAAAGTCTGTGAAAATGGAATCAAAAGATGATTCATGTTTTAACTTTCTGAAGTACTCGCATGTGTCTATATACATATGTGTGTGTGTGTGTGTGTATCTATCTGTATATCTCCTATTTATGCATAGACATGTACATACAGGATTTTAAATTAATGTTGGTAAAAGCTATTGAGTCATCTAGCAGGTCACTTGGGCTGGAACTCTATATATTAAAGGATCATTAATTTCTTTAAAAAATTTTAGAAAATCTTTTTCATTGGAAAGACAGAGGAAGAAAGAGAGAGAGCAAGAGCAAGCAAGCTACTATCTGCTTGTTCATTCCCCAGATGGGACAGCTGGTGTTGGGCCAGGCCAAATCTTGGAGCAGGACCTCAATCCAGGTCTCCTGTATGGGTGACAGAGACCCAATTATTTGAGCTATTACATGCTTTCTCCCAGGGTGCATATTAGTGGAAAGCTGGAATCAGGAGTAGAGGCAGAGCTCAAACCCAGGTACTCCAGTATGGTATAGGGTATCCCAAACAGTGTCTAAAAACTAGGCCAAATGCCTGCCCATTTCTTAATTTAATACCAAACCTTGACCTCTCTTGCAATTTGATTCAGTGAATTAAAATATTTTAAAACTGCTTCACAAAGAGCTTTAAGATTATTTGTCTTATAACAGCAGGGAATAATTTCTGTCAAGAATACTGGTATCTATTTATAAAATTCGGGATGTCTTCCAGTTTCACGTGACCAATTTTCTCATCTTTCACGTTAGGAAATGTCTCCTATTGGAATTTATGAGATTTTCAGCTATAATGACTGAAATTAGAAGAGGATGGGACAATTCAGTGATTTTTGGTATATTTACTGAATTACACAGCCATCAGAGCAGTCTGGTTTATAACATATATGTCACCTGCCAAAAGAGACCATGTGTAATCATCCCTAGTTCTACCTACAACTGTAGGCAACCCTGAATCTGCTGTCTGTGCATATACTTGCTCTTTATTGACATTTCAGGTCAATAGAATATGTTCTTTTTGTTTCCAGCTTCTTTCACTTGGGATAGGTGTGTTTTTGTAAAGATTTATTTATTTGAAAGAGAGAGAGAGAGAGAGAGAGAGAGAGAGAGATCGAGATCCATTCATTGGTTTATTTACCAAAGAGCCACAAGGATATCTGAGTCTCCCATGTGGGTAGCAGGGACCCAAACACTTGGGCCATCTTCCACTGCTTTTCCCAGAGGCATTATCTGGGAGCTGGATCCTGAGGTTCATTCATGTTGCAGCGTATAGTGGATTAAATGGAAACCCCTGGAAGATACAACCACATCAGACCCCTGGAATCTGTGGATGTTAACCTTATTTGGAAAAACAGACTTTGCAAATAGGAATGTTAAGTATCTTGAGATGAAATCACCCTGGCTTATCTGGTGGTCCCTACATGCAGTAAGTCTTCTTAATTAATAGACAGAAAAGAAGACAACACACAGTGGGAAAAGCCATGTAAAGATGGAGGTAGAGAGGCCAAGCATGCGGCACAGCAAGTTAAGTCACCGTTGGAGTCCCAGTTCAAGTTCCAGCTGCTCTGCTTCCGATTCAGCTTCCTGCTGATGTGCCTGGAATATGGCCTAAGTACTTGGGTCCCTGCCACAAACGTATAGACCAGGATGGAGTTCCTGGTTCCTGGCCTTGGCCTGGCCCAGACCTGCCTGGCCATCGTGGCCATTTTGGGAGTGAGCCAGTGGATGGAAGATATCTCTGTTTCCCTTCACTCCCTTCCTCTGTCTTCCCACCCTCCCTCCTGCCCCCTCTCTGTCTTTCTCTGTTTCTCTTTCTCTTTGTGTCACTTTGCCTTTGAAATAAATTAATAACTCTTGGGAGGTAGGACTTGGTGTGATGTGGTCATAGGGCAAGGAAGCTGGGGAATGCTGATAGCCACCGGAAGCTTGAACAGCAAGGAGGGGTCCTTCTCTAGAGTCTCTAGAGAGGGGAGGTGGCCCTGCCCACACCTTGATTTCAGGCTTCTGGCCTCTGAGTTGTGAAAGAGTAAATTTCCCCTTGTTTGAAGTCACTCAGCCATGGCTGTCATGGCAACCTCAGGAAAGTAATACACAGCCTGCCGCACTACCTTGCTCCTGTTTTGCCAGAGAGATTTCCATTTGGGGAGTTCCATGTTTCACTTACCTGTCAGTTGATGGACATTTGTATTGTTTCAATTTTTAGCGGTTATGAATGAATAATATTTTTATGAATATTCATGTAAAAGTTTTTAAGTGGACGTGTGCCATCAGTTCTCTTGAATAGATTCCTAGAAGTGGAAATGTTGAGTCATGTGGTAAGTCTTTGCTTAGAATGAATATTTGTGTCTTCACCACATTCATATGTTGAAATCCTAAACCCCAAGGTGATGGTACAGGTTAAGCATCTCCTATCCAAAAATCTTCAGACTGATATGATTCTCGAAAAATTTTGGATTTTGGGCCATTTGGGATTTGGGAGTTTTGGGTTAGAGATCTTCAGCTGCTGAAGTCTGAGCACATATTACAAAGTCTGAAAAACTGTGAATCTGAACTACTTCTGGTGACCGCATTTTAGATAAGGGGTGCGCAACCTGCTTTAGCAGGTGTGACCTTAGGGAGGCGATTAGGTCATGAGGATAGGCACCCTAGGAATAGAATTAGTGCCCTTAAAAAAGATGCTTTCAATTATATCTACCATGTGAAGTTGCAGTGCACAGATTCCTATCTAAGAAGTGGGTCCTCACCAAACACTGGATCTGATGGTAACTTGATCCTGGACTTCCCAGCCTCTAGAACTGTGAGCATAGAACAGAGATGTACCCCTCTCTTTTCTTTTTTGACTCTTATTTTAGTCTGTGATCTATTTGAAGTTAAATTCTTTTCAATTTTATTTTTCTTTATATTAGACACAAAGACAGTGAGGGCGCACCCATCTGCTCATTCACTACCCAATTGCCCACAAGGGCCCTTGACTGGAGCTGAAGCTGGGAGCTGGGAATTCAGTCCAGGTCTCACACATAGGTGGCAGGAATTCAGTCATTTGAAGCATCAGTGCCACATCTTAGAGTCTGTATTAGCAAGAAATAGTAGTCAGGAATGAAACTGGACATCAAACCCAGGCAATTCCAACGTGTGACACATGTGACTCAGCTTCTAGGCCGAATGCCTCTATGGTGTGAAGTAAGGGTTCAAATTCACATTTTCATATATGCACAACCAGTCATCCTAGTATCAGTAGTTGAGAAGACTGCTTTGTTGTTGTTGTCTTGAATTGTTGTGGCATCTTTGTTAAAAATCAACTGGCCATAAATGTAAAGGTACACATAGTTATTTCTTGTACCATTTGTTTCTAAGTCTGATTTCATGAGAACTTTAATTATTTCAAGTCCTTTGATGTAATGAATATTCTGAATGTTCTAGAACTATACAGCTTCAGTAAAAGTAAATCTAAAGCATTAACATCAAATAAATTTCTGCTCAATGCAGTTATAACCGTTTCTGTGCATGTATGTGCATGTATGTGAATTGTGTGTCAAGTGTGTGTTTACAAAGATTGTGGTTTTTTTTTAAACCTTTTATTTAAGGAATATAGACTTCATGCATTTCATAAGTATAGAAGCTGGAACATTTTCCCCATTTCTGTAGAAATTGAGTACCTTAATATTTGAACATTTTTTGCAAAAAATGTTTTGTTGGATTTGTTATGCCAAGAGTGCCAGCAAATTTCAGACTGTTACATCACTCAAGTTGCTTGTATAGTCTTTCGAGAAAAATTAAACCAAGATCTCTTAAGTGATTTTCATGCAAAATTAATGCTTCCCTTGACTTCTGCCAAATGCCGTGATGCGTTTATGCAGCAGATGCCAGAAAGTTTAGAACTTGTATCTGGAAAGAATTCAAAATTTTAAGATAGAAAGCATTTGTGCCTGGGGCAATGTAATGACCCCACCTGTGTCTTTTTCTTGTCTTCTGGATGTTTTCATTATAGGTCCAGAAAGGCCCAGGCAGATCCTTCTATTTTTAAATCTTTTTTATGAAACACAGTTTTAATTTTACAAGACCAGATCTCACTCCAAGTTTCAAAATATGTGTTCTTCAGCATAAAATGTTTTGACAGATACCTAATGGCCTAGCACTTTACCATCCATTTTTTTAGGCATAGATTCAGAGAATCAGAGCCATAAAACCATAGTGTAATTAGTCATTATCAGATGCTGCATAAATTTATATTTCACACATCCCTGCACTAAGTAAACTGATTTTTCCCCTTCCATTATTTTGATAACTAGCTCAACCTGTTAATATGCCACTGAAATAAAGGGGAATACTTAGTTGTTGAATTTATTAGCTTTGATATTTTATTTATGGTCCAAGAGGAAGAGCAGAAAGGAACTAGTATTTATTGAGTGCCTACTGTGGTCCAAGGATTGCCCTAGATATGTTTACACCCCTAATCTCACTTAATCTTCACAGCCCCTCACTGTTGGTATTATTATCCAAGTCTTAGAGATGAAGAACTTTAAACAAACCAGATAATGATACTTCATGCTTGTGTGGGGCCTTTCATATCATAATTCTGAAGTATCATCTGACATTTGGAGCTGTTCAGTTATAAAGAAGAGAAATTGATGATCATAATTTATTCCCACTGTGGCAGAGCTGAGGGTAAAAAGAAAAGACACACTCAGTTTTTTTTTTGTACTTACTATGGAAAACATTGTGAGCAGAGATAAGAGACAAGAAAGAATTCATAGGGGGAATGCTTTATAATGTTCAAACACAAATAATACTAGAACAATTGGATATCCACATGCAAACAAATCAGCCTTTACCCATACCTCATATTATATAGAAAGACTAATTCAAGTATATCATAGAGCCATTATAAAACTTAAAATTATAAAATTTTTTCAAGAAAATAGGAGAATTTGTATGACCTTAGGTTAAGCAAAGATTTCTTAGATATGATACCTAAAAATATTGATAAGCTGGACTTTATCGAAATTTAAAATATATGCTATTTTTAAAAGTTTTTTTTTTTTTTTTTTTTTTTTTTTTTTTTTTTTTTTTTTTTTTTGGACAGGCAGAGTGGACAGTGAGAGAGACAGAGAGAAAGGTCTTCCTTTTGCCGATGGTTCACCCTCCAATGCCGCCGCGGCTGGCGTGCTGCGGCTGGCGCATCGTGCTGATCCAAAGCCAGGAGCCAGGTGCTTCTCCTGGTCTCCCATGGGGTGCAGGGCTCAAGCACTTGGGCCATCCTCCACTGCACTCTCTGGCCACAGCAGAGAGCTGGCCTGGAAGAGGGGCAATCAGGACAGAATCCGGCACCCCGACTGGGACTAGAACCCGGTGTGCTGGCGCTGTAAGGCGGAGGATTAGCCTATTGAGCCGCGGCGCCGGCCTAAAAAAGTGTTTTTAAAAATGAAAAAAAGCTACAGAATTGGAAAATATTTGCCAAACCCATATCTCATCAAGAACTTGTTATCCAGAATATCTAGATTTACTAAAATTTAATAATAAGAAAATAAATAGCTCTTTATTAAAAATGAGCAGAAGATTTGACAAAACACTTCACCAAAGGAGAGAAATAGATGACAAATAATCCATGGAAAGTTCTTCAACATTGTTAGTAATGTTTGAAATATAAATTTAAGTCACTATCACCACGTACCTATTGGAGTGGCTTTAAAAAAACACAGCTCATGGCTGGTGTTGTGGCGTAGTTGGTAAAGCTGCCACTTGCAGTGTTGGCATCCCATTATGGGCACTAGTTGGAGTACCGGCTGCTCCACTTCCGATCCAGCTCTCTGCTATGGCCTGGGAAAGCAGTTGAAGATGGCCCAAGTGCTTGGGCCCCTGCACCCATGTGGGAGACCTGGAAGAAGATCCTGGTTCCTGGCCTTGCATCGGCCCAACTCTGGCCATTGTTGCCATTTGGGAAGTGAACCATCAGACGGAAAACCTTTCTCTCTCTCTCTAACTCTGTCTTTCAAATCAGTCGATCAATCAATCTTTTTTTAAAAAAAAACACAGCACTTCATATCAAGTGCTGATGAAGATATCAAATGATTGGAATGGTTATATGGTGGGAATACCATTTTTAAAAAATTAGAATGGTAGGAGTCATAAAGTGACAGAGACATGGAGAGGGAGAGTTCCCATCTTCTGATTCATTCTCTAGATAGTCTGAAACAGGTGGGACTTGGCCAGGGTTGAAGCTGGGGCTGAATCTCCATCCAGGTTTCCCATGAGGGTGACAGAGGCCATACCTGCTGTCTCCCATGCTGTGCATTATCAGGAAAACTAATGAGCAGGATCAGGCAATCTGATATAAGACGTGGATGTCCCAAGTGGCATTTTAACCACCATTCCAAATGCTCACTCTAGAAGAGCCACTTTGGAAAACAAGTTCTTATTAAGTTAGGCCACATAAATCTTTTATGACCAGGAATCTCTCCTTTCTGGGTATTTATCTAGGAGAAAGAATATTTATTTAAAAAACATAATAATAACAAACCTGTATAATTACAACAGTTATGTTCATAGTCATCTCAAACTGAAAACGATCCTAAATCCTTCTTTTGGTGAATTAATGAATAAAATGTACATTTCCAGGGATCAGGAATCTTTTTTTATGCCAAGGGCCATTTGGATATTTATAACATTCATGGGCCATACAAAACTATCAGTTTAAAAATTAGTCTGCTATAGATTTACTGAATCTTTTTTTTAAACCTTTTATTTAAGGAATATAGACTTCATGCATTTCATAAGTACGTCTTTAGGAATATAATGATTTCTTCCCACCATACCCACCCTCCCACCTACTCTCCCACCCTTCTTCCTCCTCCCTTTCCCATTGCCAGTCCCATTCTCCACTAAGATCCATTTTCGATTAAATTTATACACAGAAGACCAACTCTGTACTAAGAGTTCAACATTTGCACAGTAAAAAAAAAACAAAAACAAAAACAAAAAAAGCCTGTTTCTCAGCAGTTGAGACAAGGGCTGTTCAAAGTCATTATATCTTGAAGTCAATTTCTCTTCCTCTTCCTCTTCCTCTCCCTCCTTCTCCTCCTCCTTCTGCTCCTCCTCCTCTTCTTCTTCTTCTTCTTCTTTTTTTTTAGAGACTTAATTAACTTTAATGAAGCACCTAAGAATGATACATCTTTTGGGAGCACTTAGACATAGCTCCAGTACAACTCTTTGAGGACAGAGGTCCTTCATGGGAAGTTAATACACAGTGACTCTTGTTAATTTAACAATTAACACTCTTATGTATGATGTCAGTGAGGCTCTTGACATGAGCTGCCTAGGCTATGGAAGCCTTTTTAATCCACAAACTCCGTCAGTATTTAGACAAGGCCATAAGCAAAGTGGAAGTTTTCTCCTCCCTTCAGAGAAAAGTACCTCCCTTTTTGATGACCACTTCTTTCCACTGGGGTCTCACCCTCTGAGATCCTTCATGTAGGACGTTTTTTTGCCTCAATGTCTTGGCTTTCCATGCCTGAAGTGCTTTTGTGGGCTTTTCAGCCAGACAAGAATGCCTTAAGGGCTGATTCTGAAGTCAGGATTTACTGAATCTTGAATTTCACCTGCGGTTGCCTTGGCAGTGCCAGACCAAATGATTTGTGGGCTTCATATGGCCCACAGGCTGCACATTCCCCACCCTTTATTTATATAGTGGGATTTTATTCAACAATAAAAAAGGAAAGACATACATTGATACATAAAACAACATTTGATATATTATGCTAAATTAAAGAAGCCAGACTCAAGAGTCTACATATTATATAATTTCCAGGTATATAAACTGTAAGGATACAAAACAGTTGCCAAGAGTTAAAGGTGAAGTAGAGACAGCAATCTGTAAAGGGGTAACAAAGGGAAGGTTTGAGTGAAAAGATCATCTATTTGTTAAAACAGCTACAACTGTACATTTTAAAAGGTGAATGTTATTGTATGTTACGCTCCAATAAACCTGATTTATGTGTATGTATATGAAAAAAAAATCTAAGTAAATTTCTTTGCTGTCATCAAGAGAGACCTAGGTTTGGCCCCACCAGAGCTGACTTTGATGATTTTGGAGTCATCAAGAGCCAGGCACCATCCTGTTTTCTGCTCTGACAAGATGCTGCATTTTCCCTGTTGTCATATCTGGATTACTGGAAGAGGAAGAGGGTGACAATGAGTCTGGAACTATCTTTTAGAGACTTCCTCAAAGTCCGATAGTACCATTTCATTTATACCTCGTTGGTCAAAACAGTTGCTAATGTTTCCTCCCATCTAGCTGCAAGGGAGGCTAGAAAGTAGACTTTAACTGAGAATAAAGGAGAATGCAGGCTGGAGTATGCAGCTAACAGTATCTCCCCCACTCCTGAGGGCTGTTCTCTGCCAAGGCCTCTGGTAACACTGAGGTTATGTCCCCAGGCTGAATTAAGCCCTGGAATTTAGGAGTGCCTTTCTATTTTTTCTGTGTACTGTTTGCAAACCCTTATGTGAGCTTACATTTTGCTAATACCTAATTGATAAAATTCAGTCAATGCAATCTTAAGATTTTTTTTTTTTTTTTTTTTTTTTTTTTGACAGGCAGAGTGGACAGTGAGAGAGAGAGACAGAGAGAAAGGTCTTCCTTTGCCGTTGGTTCACCCTCCAATGGCCGCCGCGGCCGGCGCGCTGCGGCCGGCGCACCGCGCTGATCCGATGGCAGGAGCCAGGAGCCAGGTGCTTTTCCTGGCCTCCCATGGGGTGCAGGGCCCAAGCACCTGGGCCATCCTCCACTGCACTCCCTGGCCACAGCAGAGGGCTGGCCTGGAAGAGGGGCAACCGGGACAGAATCCGGCGCTCCAACCGGGAGTAGAACCCGGTGTGTCGGCGCCGCTAGGCGGAGGATTAGCCTATTGAGCCGCGGCGCCGGCTCAATCTTAAGATTTTTGTCAGGCACTGGGTTTTATAGCTTTGAAAACTGAGTTTTGGTACGGGTTGAGTATCCCTTATCTGACATGCTTGGTACCAGAAATATTTTGGATTTCAGATTTTTTGGAGTTTGGAATATACATACTTGTGGGGAAACCAATGGCTAAACACAGAATTAATTTGTGTTTCATATATACCTTGTAGACAGACTGAAGTTAATACAGTATTACATAATTTTTTCTATGAAACCAAGCTTGTGTAATTGAACCATCAAACTTGTGACAACATATCAGTAATCAAAAAGTTTAGGATTTTGGAGCATTTTGGCTTTTGAATTTTCATATTTAGGGTGTTCAAACTATAAGGTTAAGCAGTTAAGTTCCCAAGTAAAGCTTAGAGGAGAATATACAAAAGTTATTTAAAAACAAACCAAAAGCTTCCATTTGGAATAAATCATAAATTTTTTTTGAGATCTCATAGGAAATGCTTGCTTGAAGTCTGTGTATGTAAGTATGTAAAAATAAATTGCATGTCATTGTATATAGATTATTTTTCAATAATGTTGCTTTCTAAAATGCTTAATAGTGAAATTACTTATTTAGAAAAAATGTTCATGTAACATAAAGTTGCTAAGAACATAGTTTTTTTGTTTGTTTGTTTTATGACAGGCAGAGTGGACAGTAAGAGAGAGAGACAAAGAGAAAGGTCTTCCTTTGCCGTTGGTTCACCCTCCAATGGCCACCGCAGCCGGTGTGCTGCTGTCAGCGCATCGCGCTGATCTGAAGGCAGGAGCCAGGTGCTTCTCCTGGTCTCCCATGGGGTGCAGGGCCCAAGCACTTGGGCCATCCTCCACTGCACTCCCTGGCCACAGCAGAGAGCTGGCCTGGAAGAGGGGCAACCGGGACAGAATCCGGCACCCCGACCAGGACTAGAACCCAGTGTGCCAGTGTCGCAAGGCGGAGGATTAGCCTAGTGAGCCGTGGCGCCGGCCAAGAACCTAGTATTTGTTTTGTCCATACTATGTTCAAGAGATGGTGTGGGTTCTAGGCATATGAATTTTAAAAACAACAACAACAGGACAGTTGCTTTCTCTCTTTTTGTTTTTAAGATTTATTTATTTTATTTGAAAGGCAGAGTGTGAGAGAGAGAGAGAGGGAAATAGAGCGAGTGAGCTATCTTCCATTGGCTGGTTCACTCCCAAATGCCTGCAATGTCCAGACTGGGCCAGTCAATAGCCAGGAGCCAGGAGCTTCTTCAGGTCTCCCATATGGGTACAGGGGCCCAAGCTCTTGGGCCATCTTGCATTGCTTTCCTGGTGACGTGAGCAGGGAGCTGGATCAGAAGTGGAACAGCTAGGTCTCAAACCGGCACCCATATGCAGCTTTATCTGCTATGCCACAGTGCCGGCCCCAGAACGCTTGTTCTTAAGGAGCAATTCTTGTAGAAGGAATAGATGTTAATGAGAGGGGTCTTCCAAAAGTTGATGGAAAATGTGAATTATGAGAAGAAGCATGAATTTCAAAACTTCTGCTCCAAAATAAACATATTTTAATTCCATTTCCATGAACTTTTAGAAATTCCCTTGTATGTTTAATCACAGCTTATGTGACCTTAGTAAATTCTCTAGTTTACTTTTTCAAAATTGCTTAGACTGTTCCAAGTTATTTGTATTTTCATATAAGTTTTAGAATCAGTTTAAGTCCTGGCTGCTCCACTTCTGATCCAGCTCTCTGCTATGGCCTGGGAAAGCAGAAGATGGCCCAAGTCCTTGCGCATGTGAAAACCTGGAGGAAGCTCCTGGCTCCTGGCTTCAGATGGTGCAGCTCTAGCCCTTACGGCCAGTTGGAGAGTGAACCAGCGGATGGAAGACCTCTGTCTCTCTCTGCCTCTCCTTTTCTCTCTGTGTAACTCTGACTTTAAAATAAATAAATAAATCTTAAAAAAACAAACAAACAAACAAACAAAAAAACACTGCTTGGGATACCTGCATTCCATATCAGAGTGCTTACTTAGGTTCAAGTGCTGCCTTTGCTTCCAGTTCCAGTTTCCTGCTAATGTACACCCTGGGGGGCATTGGTAAAGACCCAAGCACTTGGATTCCTGCCACCCACATAGAGGAGATACAGGCTGAGTCTGATTCTGGCATTTGGGGAGTGAACCAGCAGAGGTGGTGTCTCTCAGTCTTTTTCTTTCTTTGCCTCTCTTTCAAATAATAAATACAAATAAATAAAAAGTTTAAAATTTATAGTTATTGAGCTTATATCCTGTGACTTTGCTAATAAACTCATCTATTAAAGTAGGATTTTTTTGGTAGGTTCTTGAGATTGTTTATATACATGACTATGTGGTCTTTTAATAAAGACAGTTTTATTTATTCTTTCCAATCATGAATCCTTTCATTTATTTGTCTCATTTCTCTGACTGGCAATTCCAGTATATAGAAATGACTAGAGTTGACATCAAGACTGTTCTCAAGCATAGAAATATAGTGTTCAGCCTTTTTCCTTTATGTATATTACTTGAAGTTTTTGTAGATGTCCTCTACTGGGTTGAGGAAGTTCCCTTCTATTCTTAGGTTGCTGAGAGGTTTTTCCATGAATGGAAGTTGATTTTTTTCAAGTGTTTGTTTTGCATTATTTGAGATGATCATATGTCTTTTTTCAGTCTGTTGATTGTCCATTCTTTAAACCTTCCTTTGCGCTCCTATGTACTTTGTATGATTTCAACCATTGTTTTCACTTAAACATGGTGCACTATCCTCTTTTTACTCTGCTAGTTTGAATTTGCTAAGCTTTTGTTAAGGATTTTTGTGTTCAGAGGGAATATTGGTTTAAGTTTTGTTTTTTGGTTTTGTCATGAGAGTAATGCTTATCTTAAAGAATGAATTAAGAAATATTTCCTCTTCTTTCTGGAAGAATTTGTAAAGAATTATATGGACTAGTTTGTATAGAATTTTACCAAACTTTTTTTTTAAAGATTTATTTATTTATTTGAAAGTCAGATTTATACAGAGAGGAGAGGCAGAGAGAGAGAGAGAGAGAGAGAGAGAGGGAGAGGTCTTCCATTGATGGTTCACTCTCCAATGGGCTGCAACGGCTGAAGCTGTGCCAATCTGAGGCCAGGAGCCAGGAGCTTCTTCCGGGTCTCCCACGTGGGTGAAGGAGCCAAAGACTTGGGCCATCTTCTACTGCTTTCCTAGGCCATAGCAGAGAGCTAGATCAGAAGAGGAGCAGTTGGAACTAGAACCAACGCCCATATGGGATGCAGGCACTTCAGGCCAGGATGTTAACCTGCTATGCCACCGCACCAGCCCCTCTACCAAACATTTTAAAATTTTAATAGTAAGGCCATCTAAACTTCTTACTGGGAAAGTTTTTAATCATATATTTAACTTTTTCTTATGGAATAAATTTTGGTAGTTTTTGTCTTTTAAGCAAACTTGTCTGTTTTTTCTAAATTACCAAATATATTTGTATACAGTTGTTTGTAGGTTTTTCCCTTGTCTTTTTAGTGTTAATTCAAGATATTGGTATTTGATATTGCCTACAATTTCCTTTCATTTTTTTTTTAAAGAATATTTATTTGAGAGGCAGAGCTACAGACAGAGAGAGGGAGAGAGACAGAGAGACACAGAGAGAGAGAGGTCTTCCATCCTCTGGTTCACTCCCCAAATGGCCACATTGGCCAGAGCTGGACCAATCGATGCCAGGAGCCTGGGGCTTCTTCTGGGTCTCTCCCGTGGGTATAGAGTCCCAAGCATTTGGGCCATCTTCTACTGCTCTCCCAGGCCATCAGCAGAGAGCTGGATCGGAAAGGAGCAGCTGGAACTTAAATTGGCATCCATATGGGGTGTCGGCACCATGGGTGGAAAGTTAACCTACTATGCCACAGCACCAGCCCCTCCAGTTTCTATTATTAGTCCAACTGGAGGATTCAATAATTTTATTGACCTTCTCCAAAGAATCAGCTTTTGATCACTTTTTATTTGAATTTTCTATTTTATTAATTCTGTCATTTTTCCTACTGCTTATTTGGATTTTGTTTCCTTTTTAAAAATATCTAATTATTTTTTAAAGATTTATTTATTTATCTGAAAGTCAGAGATGCACAGAGAGGAGAGGCAGAGAGAGAGAGGTCTTCCATCCATTGGTTCACTTCCCAGCTGGCCGCAATGGCCGGAGCTGTGCCGATCTGAAGCCAGGAGCCTCCTCTGGGTCTCCCATGTGGGTGGAGGGGCCCAAGGACCTGGGCCATCTTCTACTGCTTCCCCAGGCCATAACAGAGAGCCGGATCGGAAGAGGAGCAGCCAGGTCTCGAACCAGCGCCCATATGGGATGGTGGTGCTTCAGGCCATGGTGTGAACCTGTTGTGCCACAGCGCCAGCCCCTAAATATCTGATTTTTTAAGATTAAATCTAGAAGTAATTGATTTGAGGCCTTTTTTCCTTTTCTTTTCTTTTCTTTTCTTTTCTTTTCTTTTCTTCTTTTCTTTCTTTCTCTCTTTCTTTCTCTCTTTCTTTCTCTCTTTCTTTCTTTCTTTCTTTCTTTCTTTCTTTCTTTCTTTCTTTCTTTCTTTCTTTCTTTCTTTCTTTCTTTCATTTATTTATTGACAGGCAGAGTGGACAGTGAGAGAGAGAGAGAGACAGAGAGAAAGGTCTTCCTTTGTTGTTGGTTCACCCTCCAATGGCCGCTGCAGCCGGCACACTGCGCTGATCTGAAGGCAGGAGCCAGGTGCTTCTCCTGGTCTCCCATGGGGTGCAGGGCCCAAGCACTTGGGCCTTTCTAATATATGTAGTTAATGCTATACTATGCATTACTTTAGCAGAATAATTTCATTAGATTCAAAGTATTTTGTAGTATCTCTTGTGGTTTTCTTTGTCTCATGAATAATTTAGAAGTACATTTCCTTATTTCTAAATATTTTGGAATATATTTCTATACACATTTTTCTTAGGGACTACTTATTAATTTTTGATCATGTACATGCTTTGTATGTTTTCAGACTTTGATTTTATGGCCCAGAGAATGATTTATCTTGATGAATGTTCAGTGTGCACCTGAAAAATAATGTAAATCCACTTGTTGCACGACATCTTTTCTAAATGTTAGTTAGTGCATGTCAGTTGGTAAATCTTATGATTTTTTTGGGGGGGGTGGATGAAAATTCTTGTCTGTCAATTACTGCAAAAGAAGTGGGTGTGTGCCTTTATTAAATTTGCTCTTGTATTTTGTAGGTCTGTTATTAGAGGTTTAAGCCTTTGGGGTTATTGTGTATCTTGACCAACTAACTCTTGATTTTGATTATTACCATATTTTCTTCTGCCTCTGCTTGTATTCTTGTTCTGATTTCTTTCTTGTCTAATAATAATATAGTCTTCTGACCATTTGCATGGTACTCTTTTTCCATCCTTTTGATATTAACCTGCTTCGGTCAATCAAAAAAGCAAATAATCTATGTTCCCACTTAACCTATGTATGACGGACTCTCCTGGGTTTTGCTTTCATTTCATCACTTTTTTTTTTTTTTTTTTTTTTTTTGGGACAGGCAGAGTTAGTGAGAGAGAGAGAGAGGAAGGTCTTCCTTTTTCTGTTGGTTCACCTCCCAAATGGTCGCTACATCTGGTTTGCTGTGCCCATCTGAAGCCAGGAGCCAGGTGCTTCCTCCTGGTCTCCCAGGAGGGCGCAGGGCCCAAGCACTTGGGCCGTCCTCCACTGCCTTCCTGGATCACATCAGAGAGCTGGACTGGAAGAGGGGCAACCAGGACAGAATCCGGCGCCCTGACTGGGACTTCACATTTAGCATCCTTTCCCTTCTAATTCGTGCTTTACATTATTTCCAATTAATATAATTATTTGTGAGGTTGAATTTTTGCTGCACATTTTGCATGTTATAATTTTATTTATCTGGGCTTTCGTTAAGAGGAGGTTGGAAAACACTGCTTGAGAGGGTCTCAGCTAGCCACAGAATTGAAGTAGGTGGCTCACTTTATTTTTGCGGGTAACTTAATGGCAAATGTTTTATAAGGCATGTTTTGCTTTAATCTAAAATAATTATTAGATTTACATACTAAAAAGGTAAGGCAGTGTTTGTGGACTTTTCCCTGTTTTAAAATCCTTTATTATAAATGAATATCTTCTGTTTCTTTTTAGGACTGTGAGGTTATGGGAAGTTGAAAATCCAAAGAAACAGAAAAGTGTGTTTAAACCACGGACAATGCAGGGTAAAAAAGTGATTCCCACTACATGCACATATAGTAGAGATGGAAACCTCGTAGCAGCTGCCTGCCAGAATGGAAGCATCCAGATTTGGGACCGAAATTTGACTGTAAGTCAAGGACATTTGAATCTTCTTTCCTTAGGAGACATCTACCTTATAAAGACAAACATCATGTTAAATATTATGAAGGCCAATTTCCTGAGTTTAGACCTAATTTAAACTTCAGTGTTAGTTGATCAAACATTGGGATTTTTGCAGTAAACAGCATTTCAGCAAACATTCCATCTCAGTATTTTCCAGTGCATATTACATTTTACTTTTAAAATAAATTTGTTCTTTTGGTATAAAATTTAAAAAGCACAGTGCAGTTTATTATATAACATCTCAATTTATTTTATTTTCAAAGTGATGGTTATGACAGTAATATAAAACAAAACTAAGCCGGCACCGCGGCTCAATAGGCTAATCCTCCACCTAGCGGTGCTGGCACACTGGGTTCTAGTCCCAGTCGGGGCGCCGGATTCTGTCCCGGTTGCCCCTCTTCCAGGCCAGCTCTCTGCTATGGCCCGGGAAGGCAGTGGAGGATGGCCCAGGTGCTTGGGCCCTGCACCCCATGGGAGACCAGGAGAAGCACCTGGCTCCTGCCTTCGGATCAGCGCAGTGTGCCGGCCGGCCGGGGCGGCCATTGGAGGGTGAACCAATGGCAAAGGAAGACCTTTCTCTCTGTCTCTCTCTCTCACTGTCCACTCTGCCTGTGGGGGAAAAAAAAAAAAAAAAAAAAACTAAGCAGATACCTAGAAAATACCCTTTAAAGAATGTTAGAAAAATGTGAAAAGTCCAGAATGATCCATTTCTTTAGTAATTTAAATAATTTTTTAGCATTCCATGGTGTTCCAGTTTGAATAGGTTTCAGGGTTTTTTTTTTTTTTTTTTTTGGGGGGGGGAAAGGCAGAGTGGACAGTGAGAGAGAGAGAAAGAGAGAAAGGTCTTCCTTTGCCGTTGGTTCACCCTCCAATGGTCACCGCGGCCTGTGCGCTGCAGCCAGCACACCGCGCTGATCTGATGGCAGGAGCCAGGTACTTATCCTGGTCTCCCATGCGGGTGCAGGGCCCAAGGACTTGGGCCATCCTCCACTGCACTCCCTGGCCACAGCAGAGAGCTGGCCTGGAAGAGGGGCAACCGGGACAGAATCCGGCGCCCCGACCAAGACTAGAACCCGGTGTGCCGGTGTCGCAAGGCGGAGGATTAGCCTAGTGAGCCGTGGCGCCGGCCTAGGTTTTTCTTTTACAGTTTTGGTTCATTATTAGAATAAATAAATTTTAGAGTTGGAAAGGATTTTAGAGTGCATAGAAATAGTAGATTTGAAAAACCCTTGACTAATTCTGTAAATTAGCAGTTAGCTTTAAAAAGGCCTTTGTTTTATGTATTAATGGTAACATAAAAGTTTGTTAGGTAGTGTAAGTCTAGATGCCCAATGTTAATGTCTGCACAAATGTTATAATAGAGTTTGGATTTTTTATTTCAGTAAAAAGGTCTTGTCTGGTTATTAATTCAGTTAAGTATTTGCTGGTTACATACTATAAGTCAGGCACCGTTCAAGGCATTGAGAATTCTTATCAAAACTTCCTGCCCTCATGGAGTTTACATTTTGGTTTGTTTTCTAAGTTATAAAAGTAATATTCTGCTCGGTTTTGCTCATCAAACATTTACATTTAGAAAAGGACCCTAGGAAACACAGTTGTCTTTTCAGGCAGATGAGTTAAAGTCGTTGTGTTGGAAGAAGGTAGAAAGCACTGCTGGGGTTGTGGGGGGAATCCATGCTGATAATGCTGGAAGTATCTATGGCATTTTCTGTTTGTCAGATCTTTTTATTTCTGTTTTCATCTCCACTGTAAACCCCATAAAGCTTCATAACAGCACAGAGATTTTAAAACTCCTTTGAATTGTAAACTGAGTTTTAACCAAGCAATAAATTTTTTTAGTAACTGGCTTTCATCGTCTCTGGGTGCTGTTGATTCCAGCATAGAAATTCTGAAACACACAGTTTTCTTGTGTAGCTTTAGCAGTGATGTTTTTGGTGTAGTGTGTATGCATGTGCCTTTCTTTTAGAATAGCTTGTTTTTATATAGTTAAATATGGTTTTTGAAGATTAACTTTGCATATCTTAAAATATGAGTATCTCTTTCTGGTTTTGTGGAAAATAAAGGCATGTGCGTACCAGTCTCCAAGAAATAGTCCTACTAATTGCAGTATAGTCTTTGATCTTATTTTGTTAGAATATAATAACATATAAATGTGTGCTTTATTATTTCATATCCCATTTGTTATATTTTATTCATATTGTTACATTTGTGTGTAATTGTGTATTAGCTGGCCGGCGCCACGGCTCAGTAGGCTAATTCTCTGCCTGCGGCGCCAGCACCCAGGTTCTAGTCCCGGTTGGAGCGCCGGATTCTATCCTGATTGCTCCTCTTCCAGTCCAGCTCTCTGCTGTGGCTCGGGAAGGCAGTGGAGGATGGCCCAAGTGCTTGGGCGCCTGCAACCGCATGGGAGACTGGGAGGAAGCACCTGGCTCCTGACTTCGGATCAGTGCAGTGCGCCGGCTGTAGTGGCCATTATTGGGGTGAACCAACGGAAGGAAATTTCTCTCTATCTCTGTCTCTCTCTCTCTAACTCTGCCTGTCAAAAAAAAAAATTGTATATTAGCTTAAAACAAATTAGGTTGGGGCTGGCGCCGCGGCTCACTAGGCTAATCCTCCGCCTAGCGGCGCCGGCACACCGGGTTCTAGTCCCGGTCGGGGTGCCGGATTCTGTCCCAGTTGCCCCTCTTCCAGGCCAGCCCTCTGCTGTGGCCAGGGAGTGCAGTGGAGGATGGCCCAAGTGCTTGGGCCCTGCACCCCATGGGAGACCAGGAAAAGCACCTGGCTCCTGGCTCCTGCCATCGGATCAGCGCGGTGCGCCGGCCGCAGCGCGCCGGCCGCGGCGGCCATTGGAGGGTGAACCAACGGCAAAGGAAGACCTTTCTCTCTGTCTCTCTCTCTCACTGTCCACTCTGCCTGTCAAAAAAAAAAAAAAAAAATTAGGTTGAACAGAAAAAAATCGCCAGCAAAAAACACGGCTTGACATAAAACAGATTTTAAATTTTTTTAAATTGTTTTTCAACAATAAAAAAATTCACATAGGAATCCTAAAACTGAAATAAGAAAGCCTTTGAGCAATATTTTTAATGCAGTTGCCAAAGAACTACATGGCAGATAATGGTTAATACATGCTTTGTAATGATAAAGCTATCAAAATTCCCATGTATAGTTATTGAATTCTTATTAGACCAACTTAAACTTTAGCAAATGAAATGAAACGAAACATATTTATTTATTTATTTATTTATTTATTTTTTTGACAGGCAGAGTGGACAGTGAGAGAGAGAGACAGAGAGAAAGGTCTTCCTTTGCCGTTGGTTCACCCTCCAATGGCTGCCGCGGCCCGCGCGCTGCGGCCGGCGCACCACGCCGATCCGGTGGTAGGAGCCAGGAGCCAGGAGCCAGGTGCTTTTCCTGGTCTCCCATGGGGTGCAGGGCCCAAGCACCTGGGCCATCCTCCACTGCACTCCCTGGCCATAGCAGAGAGCTGGCCTGGAAGAGGGGCAACCGGGACAGAATCCGGCACCCCAACCGGGACTAGAACCCGGTGTGCCGGCGCCGCTAGGCGGAGGATTAGCCTAGTGAGCCGCGGCGCCGGCCGAAACATATTTCTTTAGCAGTCAGGGGTCTCTATTAAAGAGGAATCCCTGTATTCTTAGGATCTGCCTTTACTATAGAATTATGCTGGCCAGTATACTAGCTAGTAGGCACATTTGACTATTTCAGTTTATTAAAATAAAATACAATTAATATTTCAGTTCCTCTGTCACTGTAGCCACATTTTCCACGTGCCCAACAGCCTCATGTGAGTAATGGCTATTTGCTGAACAGAACAGATAAAATTGTTTCCATCACTGACACAGTTTTGTTGCAGGGGTGGTTGTTGCCAGGGCTTCCTTTCCATCGTAAAATGATACCCTACTTTTCAGTTTGAGAAGTAGGACCCCATGGTGGAGTTTCTTTGGGTCTACGCTGCCTCACTGGCTCTACACTCCCTTCTCATCAGTGTAATTATTTTAGTAACAACAAGGAGGCCAGTTCCTGGTTGGAGTCAAGTGAGGGATGTGCAGAATAGTGGGAGAAGACAATAGGGAGGTGACAGCATGCACCCTGACCTAGTGCTTTTGCCCACACTGAACCTGCAGCCCTCATCTCCCAGGTATTCATATGGCTTTTCCCCTCTTAAGGTTCTTGGCTCCATTTACCTCTCCACAGCAAGGCCTTCTCTGACCATTCCTTGTTTAAAACTGCAATCTCGGCACACTGGGTTCTAGTCCTGGTCAGGGCGCTGGATTCTGTCCCGGTTGCTCCTCTTCCAGGCCAGCTCTTTGCTGTGGCCCGGGAAGACAGTGGAGGATGGCCCAAGTGCTTGGGCTCTGCGCCCGCATGGGAGGCCAGGAGAAGCACCTGGCTCTTGGCTTCGGATTGGCGCAGTGCGCCGGCTGTAGCAGCCATTAGAGGGGTGAACCAACGGAAGGAAGACCTTTCTCTCTGTCTCTCTCACTGTCCACTCTGCCTGTCAAAAAAAAAAAAAAAAAAAAAAAAGCAATCTTCTCACTCCAGTGGCTCTCTCTGTTCCTCTTCTATTCACCTGTAGTGCTGATCCCCTACAGTACAGTGCTGTACTGTAGGTTCACTTCTTTAAATTGACTATTTCTGCCGAGTAGGATATTGGCTTCTTGAGGGAAAGAAGTGTCTGTTTTTGCTCACTGATGTGTTCCTATAGCAAAACATAGTGCTTCGTACATAGTAGCCTTGCAGTAACTATTTGTTGAATGAATTGTGAATGCATGAATTCTAAAAAAAGGTAACATTAAATGAGATGGCCAATTTATTCCTTCCTTCCTCCTCCATCCTCCCTCCCTCCCTCCTACCTCCTCCCTCCTCCCTCCCTCCCTCCCTCCCTCCTTCCCTTCCTTGTGAGTTACAGAAATGCAGAGGCAGATAGGGAGGGAGGGAGAGAGGTCTTCCATCTGCTGGATCTCTCCTGAGATGACCACAGTGACCAGAGCTGTGCTGATCCTAATCAGCCAGGAGCCAGAAGCTTCTTCTGGGTCTCTCACGTGGGTGCAGGGGCCCAAGGACTTGAGCCATTTTCCACTGCTTTCCCAGGCCACAGCAGAGATCTGAATTGGAAGTGGAACAGCTGGAACTGGAACCGGTGCCCATATGGGATGCGGGCACTGCAGATGGTAGCCTTACCATCTGCACCACAATGCCAACCCTACCAATTTATTTCTAAGAAGACATTAAAAAATAATAGCATTAATAAACTATCTTAGTTTTGTGAAAAAGTGAGATGGAGGGGTGTGTATATGTGTGTGTGCACAGATCTTGGTGGGCTGGTAGAGGTCAAGACATTTTAAGGAGAGTTTTGCTCTCTTCTTGATGATGTATAAGTACCCTGCTGATTTTGGATTAGCTAATAATAGGTGGATTTTTAAGAACTATTTTTGTGTCTTGTTCAAGTGTAATTTCTGGCTTTTAAAGCAATTCAGCATGTGTAGTCTTATGAATACCTAATAGCTTCTTCTGTTCCTGTAAAAACCTTTCAAATTCATTTTTTAGACTTACTTTGCTCAAAGCAATGTAGCTGTTCTGTAATAGCTATCAAGGGTCTAGAATACACCAGACATTTTACGAAAAGGACATATTGTATTTACTTGCATTGCAGTCGCTCTGCAGACTGACTTCTTTTCAGGCAAATAGGGACCTATCCTGTTCATGGAACTCTGCCTTCCCAAGACACTGTCTGGTCCTTTGACCTGCAACCCCTGCCAGGATCCTGGGACTGACACTCCTGTGAAAATCACTACACACTGCAAAACTTTACCAAGAAGGCTTCAAGTCTACCAGATATGACAGAAACATTTTTCTAGGTCAGTGGCTTGCCAGTTCCCACACTCCAGCTATGCCTGGGAATGCATCAGAGAAAGCTGAGGCAAGGACTAGAAATCATGTCAGAAGATTAGCTTCTCCGCAAAACAAGCCCCTGGTGAATAAGATTACAGGTATGAATGAGACAGAATGCAGGAAGCAGCCACCAGTGGTAGCTTGGATTCAGCATTCCACAAGTGTTAATTGTCTCTACTTGCTGTCAGATAACCCATGGTAAAGGTTGATTTATGAACTCCTGTACCTTTCTTCTTCATTCTTACATGTCTTACCATAGATTAAAAAAATTTTTTAACTTGCAGAGAGAATTTGCTGTTTGTTCTTTTCATTTGAAAACAGCCTTTTAAGTGAATTGATGCAACTATAATTCTGTGCTTTTCTTCAAAATTTCTCTATTTAAATGGAATCATAATTTTATAAAACATTAAATGTGTACTTTTTCTTTCTTTTTTTTAAAATTTATTTTGACAGATAGAATTAGACAATGAGAGAGAGAGAGAGACAGAGAGAAAGGTCTTCCTTCCGTTGGTTCAGCCCCCAAATGGCCGCTACGGCAGGAGCTTCGCTGATCTGAAGCCAGGAGCCAGGTGCTCCTCCCGGTTTCCCATGCAGGTGAGGCCATGGCGCCAACCCCAAAAGTGTACTTTTTCAAAGAATTTTTATTTTTAAAATTTTAATACCTCGGGCCCAGCACCGTGGCTCACTTGGCTAATCCTCCACCTGTGGTGACGGCATCCCATATGGGCACTGGGTTCTAGTCCCGGTTGCTCCTTTTCCAGTCCAGCTCCCTGCTGTGGCCTGGGAGTGCAGTGGAGGATGGTCCAGGTCCTTGGGCCCTGCACCTGCATGGGAGACCAGGAGGAAGTGCCTGGCTCCTGGCTTCGGATCGGTGTAGCACCGGCTATAGCGGCCATTTGGGTGGTGAACCAACGGAAGGAAGACCTTTCTCTCTGTCTGTAACTCTACCTGTCAAATAAATAAATAAAAAATCTTTAAAAAAATTGTAATGCCTCTTCTCTCTACCTTCACTATCAAATAATGCTTATGAATTACCTGGTATGCCTCCTTCTGTACTCTTCCCTGTATCTCTTTATCTGTATCTTTCAGCTTGTTAATCTACATTGAGAGCATTTCATATTTATTTTGGGGTGCCAGCCACCTCACTGAGAATGACACAAAAGAAATTTAAATCCATAAGTATTTGTAAAAACATTAGAAAATAATCTGTGACACAATTTATGACCAGATGCTTTTTTGGATAGTGCCCCAGATGTGGAAGAGTTAGGTAGGACAGAGGCCAGACTGAGCAGTCATAGTCAGGGCCCCTGGGAAGTATATAATTTGGGTAAGCAACAGGATTAATTGGGATTGCAGAGTGATAATGTTGATATTTTACTTAACAAAGCAGAACAGAGCTGTTCTATATAAAAAACACTTAAAAAGTCTCCTTTTCGATCGAATCTTTTAGAATCAGCATCAAGCCAATTTGATATAATGATAAGTACTACTAAGAAAAATAAGGCAGAATAATGAGACTGTTTTGGGGGGAGAAGATGGCCCTTGAGTGCCTCACTCCTCACTGCTGGACTCTATCTGCAGTGCATTATCCTATTAAAGATACTTTGCAAGATTTAGAATTTTTTTCACTATTTTCTGTTAAATTTTCATAATGTAGATCTGATCCTTCTTCTGCACTTCAAGTAATTTTGTTCAAGCCAGATTCTCATACTGTTCGTTTACTGGTTTCTCTGGTTACTTTTCTTTAATAGGCATTATTTGCCTTTTATTAAAAAATGCTTTTTTTGGACATTATTATGAAGCTATTATAGCCACTGAAAATGAAAACAATATTTACTTCTAGGGAGGTTCAGTAAGTATGTGTTCTGAGAGACCATTAGTGAGAAGGAAGAATTTTATAAAGGAAAGCTCTTAATATTAATTTCATCTTTCTCTTGTAGAACAGTTACAACAAACCAAGCTTCTCCTGATTGGAGTGTTAACCTGTGGATATTAAAGATATTGGAAATTTAAAAAGAATAATGCATTGAAATATCTTTGTTACCAGCCTTGCTTTTTTATAAATATGCCTTTCGCACAATGTTAAAAAGTTGTTGAACTTTGATTTAGAAAACATTTTTACTATTTATCATTTACCATCATCTACAAATGTGAAGGTGTGTGAAGAACTCATGTGTAATTTAAAAATTTCCCTTTGAGATTATTTCAGCCAAGAAGAATGACTTTTAGCCTTGTTCTTTAAATTTCTTGGGGATACTACTTTTGCTGTCCATCTTGAGAATATAGACAGTTTTTTGAAATCTGATTGCTCTGTGGTTTCGAGTGTTCATTGCCTTTCTCACAGTGAAGTAATTGTAGGACTCTCAAGGGTTAAACATGACACAGAATAGCTAAGATTGTGCCTGTAGCTCATGTTAATGACCTCTTCCAGGTATCTCCTCCCTTCTTTCCTCAAAGAATAATCACTTACTAGTAATTTACAACCTTTACTTGATAATAAGTTTTTAAGTTAAGGTGGCACAGTATTGACTATGAAAGAACAAAGCAATTTGTTATAGGGGGGAAAAACCTGTTTTTTATTTTAAAACAGTTAAAAAATACCAAGTGATTGAGAAAAAATACTTCTAGTGTCTTCCTTTGAGAAAAATGGTCTCTGAAAAATATAAAGAGCAGTGTTAAAAATTAAAATACAGGCTTTTATCTTTTGAATAGGCCTAGTGCTGGGAGTCTAGAAAGCTCTGTATGAACAGCCAAAAGTCTGCATAGAATTGGATAGTTCTGAAGCACATTTTATAAATGACACCCAGGACATGAGTGTACATTGTATAGTATGTGAGACTTTATGAGAGTCCATCCTCAGTTTTCTGAGTGCTCTACGTCTCCTTTTCTATATTTATGAAATGAAACCTTATTAGGTTATTTTGAGAATGTTTTTAGGTAATGTGTTTAAAAAACCCAGACAGGACAGGGGCATAGCAGGTTCTTACTGTCTGTTGGTCAGGGGCATAGCAGGTTCTTACTGTCTGTTGGTCTCCCCCTTTTTCATTTTAGCTCTTAGACTGCATACAATTTTTGGAGAAAGGTGAAGTTCAATCTTAGGATACTTTTTTTACTCTGTGGGAGTCTTAGGAATCTGAGTTTCACAGATTTTTTGGTTACCAGAGGTATGGATTAGGGAGGTAGGAATGCAGGTCTCTTGCTACTGCAGTCATTCAGTGCATGCAAGTGTGTAGCCCACTGTGCCACAGCGCCGGCCCAAGTGGTGGCCGGTTAAGCCTCTGCCTGTGATGCCAGCACCCGTATGGGTGCTCATTAAAGTCCTGGCTGCTCTACTTCTGATCCAGCTTGCTGCTAACGTGCCTGGGAAGGCAGTGGAAGATGTCCCAGGTACTTGGGACCTTGAACCCATATCGGAGACTCAGATGAAACTCCTGGCCTCTGATTCCTGGCTTGGTCTGGGCCAGCCCTGGCCGTTGCCATTTGGGGAGTGAACCAGCAGATGAAAGATTCTCTCTCTCTTTCTCTTTCTCCCTTCCTCCTTCTCTCTCTCTCTCTCTCTCTCTCTCTCTCTCTCTCTCTTTCTCCAACTCTGCCTTTCAAATAAATAAAAAATAAATCTTAAAGACTTGAAAAAATGCTATGGATCTGATTTTTAGTTATGCATAAGTAGGTATGTGAATTATATATATATTTTTACAAATATTCAAGAGAAAACATATGACAGAGAAATCATCCTGTAATGTTTTTCATGTGCATAGTTTTCAATGATTACTTTTCAGAGAAGTATTTCATTGAATCAAACACAAATAACCATCAAAACTGCAAAATTACTTGCAGACTCTAAACTTAAGTTACTAATTTGTCAATTATTTTAATGAATGCTCTTAGGTTTTAATAATACTGCTCTTGTAAAGTGTCGCATTATGTTTAAAGCAACATTTATCAAATGAAAAAATTCTGACTTTTAGAAAAGCTAAATTAAAAAGTTTTCTTAAAGCATAGATGATCTGTATCTTTGTGTTTTGAGGTCAGGAATAATATAATTGGATTTAAGACTTATGGCTAAACATGGTAGGTTAAACACATTCATTCAATCCTGTTCCCCCTGGAAACATCATTGAAATAATAGAAAAGGCATTTTTAAATGCATAATTCTGTATAGAGGAAGAGAATCAGAGAGGAGATGACAGCAGAATAGAGAAGTCAGGACACGTTTGGAAGCTGGAAACCAGACACATAAATGGTAATGGACTTAAGCCAACTAAGAGAAAGCAGAAACACTAGCTGTGGTGGGGGGAATCTGTGAGAGATTGAGAAAGAGCTGATTGATCTGGGAATTCTCTGCCCTCCCCTCTGCAGCCAGATCACTGCTCTTCCCTTACCAGTACAGAAGATGAAAATATTACTGGTACAGGGGGTCTGTTAGAGAGATATACCGTATTCCAGGCAAAGTTGAGATAGGTGAAAACTTTTGTATAGAGCTGTTCTTCCTGCCTCCCTCCTCTATTGTTGTCATCATCATCATTTTCATAGTACTTAGTTCAGACAATATTTTAAGCACTTTTCATATGATATTTTACCTATGATTTCAATACCGTTATTATAATTTTACAGATGAGGAGACCCAGACACAGAGATTGAGTTGCCTAGAGGTTACAGTGGCAAAACCAGGATTCAGTCCCCAGCAATCTGGCTCCAGAGTCTATACCAGGGGTCATAAATCTATGGCCCATCAGCCAGATTTAGCCCACTACTTGGTTTTGTATGGCCTGCAAGCTAAGGAAGGTTTTTATTTTTTTAAATGGTTGTATTATTTTTCTGTGACTGTTGTCACAGATTACCACAAATTTCTGTAAGGTAGAAGTT
Organism: Oryctolagus cuniculus; assembly: GCF_964237555.1. Classification (NCBI taxonomy): domain Eukaryota; kingdom Metazoa; phylum Chordata; class Mammalia; order Lagomorpha; family Leporidae; genus Oryctolagus; species Oryctolagus cuniculus. Next base: position 63,049,200 of record NC_091445.1, read on the forward strand.
AGAAGTTAGAGAGAGAGAGAATATGTAGGAAATGGAAGAAATTTTCAAGGGAAAAAAAACCTCTATAATTAAGTATTCTAAGACAGATGAATGCAAACCAAGAAACTAAGGCGAAATAGTACAGAAAAATGTTAGTGGTCAAGAGAGAGATCTTGGAGTAGTGATCTCTCTTAGAAGTTAGGTACAATCAAGGAAGCCTAGCAAATAGATTAAAAGACAATGAGAAAGAAAAGGTAGGAGATTTAAAGGGCCAACCCCCAAAGCCCAGTAATTGATTACAAACTTAAGAAAAAAATATAGGGAAAAGAAGATAGAATAAGGTGAGGAGTAGTTAAGCCTGAGCCCCTGAGAAAGATTTCAGAACTGGAAAACCATGACTGTGCAGATGGGAAGGACTCACCTATGAAGAATGAAGGGGAAACCAGAAATACAGAGAAGATCCTTAACTCTGACAGAGAAAGCATACAATAGGAATCATAGGAGAATAATGGGCCCATGGAATTTAGAGTGTTGTGAGACAGTTACCCAAATCAAAGACCTTTACTCTTAGCTCAGTAGGAAGGGCCACAAAGAGCAAGTAGGGCTGACAGCAGAAAAGAGTCATATCATTTGTTCCATAGAGGTTGTCCAGCTTCCTCTTGGGGTCAGGTGCTGTCCTGGGCTCTGGGGATACCACAGCAAGCAAAACAGAGCTTTTCACTTTGCTTTCAAAGGCCCCAACAAATACAGAATATTGGTTTTTTGAGGATTTATCAGTAATCATTCTCCAAACAATTTTATAGTTTTAAAAAATGAAGTAAGACTTTGTAAACTAAAAGTTTGAGTGTCTTTTTTTTTTTTTTTAAAGATTTTATTTATTTATCTGGGAGGTAGAGTCACAGAGAGAGAGAGAGGGAGAGACAGAAAGAGAAGAGGTCTTCCATCTGCTGGCTCACTCCTCAAATGGCTGCAATGGCTGGAGCTGGGCCTATCAAAAGCCAGGAGACAGGAGCTTTTTTGGGTTTCCCACGTGTGTGCTGGGGTCCACACACTTGGGGCCATCTTATACTGCTTTCCCAGGCCCTAGCAGAGAGCTGGATCAGAAGAGGAGCATAACTGGGACATGAACTGGTGCCCTTATGGCATACCAGTGCTGCAGGTGGAGGCCAGCCCACTACAGCACAGCCCCCACCCCCACGCTTGTGCCCAGTGTCTTTTTTTCAGTTCTTTTCCTCCTTATTAACAGCATCATTCTTGGAGATGGTCTCTTCTGCCAACTTTCCTGCTGTTCCAACCAAGGCACTGAGGCAGCTTTGACTTGAGTGTTGCTACCTTTCTGTTCTCAGCTTCCATCTCTTGACTGTTTCCTGCTGGCTCCGTATTTGTGTAAAGGGATGTTAGGTTTCTTGGTCTCCTGTGGAGAGGATGAGCTGCTTTACTTGCAGTCATCATTATTTGTAGTGACTGCTGACTGGCGGTGTTTCTCTTGGCTTGGTCCTAAGCAGTCTTTACTGCATACTTTCAACTACCTGTGGAACACTCCCACCAGGATATTCCAGAGCTGTAACTCAGTATACCCAAGACACAGCTCCATTATCTTTTTCTCTTTTAGAACTCACTCACTCTTCCTTTTTTTTTTTTTTTTTATATTTATTTATTTTTAAAGACTAGGTTAGAGAGAGAGCGAGCTGGAGAGACAGAGATCTTTCCATCTGCTCGGTCATGCCCCAGATGGCCGCAGTGGCCAGGGCTGGGCCAGACCAAAGTCAGGAGCCAAGAGCTTCCGCTGGGTCTTCCATGTGGGTGCAGGGGCCCAAGCACTTGGGCCACCTTCTCTGTTTTTCGCAGACCATCAGCATGGAGCTAGATTAGATCAGAAGAGGAACTGCTGGGACACAAACCTGTGGTTTTACTTGCTACAACACAGTGCCAGCCCCTACTTTTCCTTTAGGCTTTGCTCTTTTAGTGGTTTTTTTTTTTTTTTTTTTTTTTTTTTTTCCTTTCGAGCTTCCGAGTATCTGTGCTTCCTGTAGCCAGAGTCTGTCTTACAAATTGTGTTTGAGTGTTGCTCATCTCTCTTGCCTTCACTTGACTTCAGACTGTCAACATCACAGGCTGTCCTCACCGTTCTCTGTCCATCCTCTGTGATGTGTGCAGCTCCAGTGGAAATCACGTTGAATGATGCACTCACTGTTTCAGTACATGCCATGTTCTGAATAAAGTTTACGTTTCCTCAGAGTGCCATCCACAGCTTTTCAGTTCGTCTTTTCCAACCTTTGAGTAAGTCCCACGTTGCTCTATAAATAGAAAAACTTCTTTAAAAAACTTATTTTTTGACATATGGTATTGTACAGTATTATAATTTGTTACATGTATACAATGTGTAATAATTGAATCAGAGCAGTTAGCTTAAGTCTCCTCAAATATTGCCAATTCTGTTTAAAAACTTCTTTTGAAAATTAGTCTAGATGATACTTTGTGCCCTCATGATCATCCTCTAATTTACCGCTTGCTGGCTTTCCCTGTATTGCTCTGCCATATAAATGCTTCTCCAGCAAGCCCCTCACTGCTGGGAAGGCCAAGTCAGATACCATTCCTCCATGATGCTCTTGAACAGTCAGGGTGCTCATTTATGGTCTAGAAGATTTTACATATGTACAACAATTTGAACCCTAAAAACGTTCAAACAAAATAGCTCACAAAATTTTTAAATAATCTTTCAGGACTGGCATTTTGCCTAGTGCTTAAGATGCCAGTTTGGGATGCGTGTTTCCCATATTGAAGTGCCTGGGTTGGATGCCTGAATTCACTCCTGACTTTAGCTTCCTGCTAATGTGAGCCCTGGGAGTGAGTGTGTCCCTGATACTCACATGGAAGACTTTGATTGACTTCCTGGCTCTCGGCTTTGGCCCTTGCTGGGCGCAAGCATTTAGGAGAGTGAACCTGTGGATGGGAACTTGCTGTCTGTCGTCCCTTAAACAATTAAATTATTTCATCTTAAAATATCATCTTTCTTATAAGTGAAGAATGCTTAGTCATGGTTTATCCCATAAGGATAGTGATTTTGTCCAGGCTACAGATGTGTTAGTGATGTAACATTGGCTCAAGCTGTTGTATAAGGAGAGGGTGGTTCAAGTTGTGAAAATACAGCAGTCTTGCCCCTTCCTCCAGCCTCTCTCTAGCTCACTAAGTACCAGGCTAGCTGGCCTCTTTCTGTTCATCAATTACTATGCTTGGTAGCTCTGCTGCATGGGTGCCTTTGCCACGTTTTACCCCGGTTGTGACTGCTAACTTCTCATTCTCGCCTCTGGTGAAATGTCATCTCCAAGAACCACATAGGGTGTAGTGGCAGAGAGAGAGGTGAAGGAGGCTAATTCTAAGGGCCAAACTTCCTGCCAGAGTAGTGCCCTTGTTCTCCTTGTCCCTGTGTCTCTGTTCTGTTGCTTTGTTTTATGTCTTCCCAGCACATACAACTGTGTAACTTTTTTTTTTTCCCTGCTCAGTCGTTTTATCTACTCCTAAGCTTTTTGTCTTTTTTTCTGTCTCCCATGCCTAAGATGAGCATGACTTATCAATAAATATTTGTTGAATACATGAACACTGTTGGAGCATCACAGTTTTTAATCTTAAGTTGATTTTCAGTTGTCTTATTTCTAAGTTTTATGTTAATGTTAATCACTTTTTTTTTTGGATAGGCAGAGTTAGACAGTGAGAGAGAGAGAGACAGAGAGAAAGGTCTTCCTTCCATTGGTTCACCCCCAAATGGCCGTAAAATAAATATATTCTTATAGACTTGTTTCAGTTAGACTTCAGTATGTAGTGATGCTTATTTGCATTGGTAGTTAACTAAATTCTAAAGCCTATAATAGTAATAATCAGTAATATTTATTGGATATTTATTTTATGCCAGGGACTATTCATTTGGCTCTCAGAACAGTATGATGAAGCAGGTACTGCCATTAGCTACCTATTTTAGATGAGAAGACTGAAGTGTGCAGGAAAAGGTTTAACAACATGCCCAGAGTCATGCAGCCAGGATTCTGCCTCAAAATCTGCACTCCTGCATCTCTGTGTTGCACTGCTTTATGGCCCAGTCGTGAGTGATCCTGATAGAAATGTTCTAAAACTGGCTTGTGGTCACAGCTGTACAATGTGAGTTTAGTTTAAAAGTCATTTTGATAGGTGGGCTTTATGGTTTTAAATTGTACTTTTTTTAAAAGACTTATTTTATTTATTTGAAAGACAGCGTGACAGAGAGAGAGGTCTTCCATCCACTGGTTCACTCCCTAGATGGCCGCAATGGCTGGAGCTGTGCCAGTCCGAAGCTAGGATGCAGGAGCTTCTTCCAGGTCTCCCACGCGGGTGCAGGGGCCCAAGCACTTGAGCCATCTTCTACTGCTTTCCCAGGCCATAGCAGAGAGCTAGATTGGAAGAGGAGCAGCCGGGACTGGAACCGGCGCCCATATGGGATGCCAGTGCTTCAGGCCAGGGTTTTAACCCACTGTGCCACAGCGCCAGCCCCTTAAATTGTGCTTTGATAAAGATGTCTAAAAGTAAAATTATGTATATTCTTATTGTTAAAATGGGTTGTAATGTTTTCAAAGTTGCATGTATGGTGGAATTTTAAAATATTTATTTGAAAAGCAGAATTTTTTTTAAGATTTATTTTACTTATTTGAAAGGCAGAGTTAGAGAAAGAAGGAGAAGCAGAGAAAGAGACATCTGGTTTACTCCCCAGATGACCATAATGGCCAGGACTGGGCAGGACTGAAGCCAGGAGCCAGGACCCTCTTCTAGGTCTCCCACATGGATGCAGGGGCCCAAGCAGTTGGGCCATTTTCTGCTACTTCCCTAGGCACATGAGCAGGGATGGATGGGAAGTAGAGCAGCCAGGACTGAAACCGGTGCCGATATGGGATGGTAGCGTTGCAGGTGATGGCTTTTACCTGCTATGCCACAATGCCGGCCCCCAGTGGAACTTTTTAGCTCAGTTCTCTTACCAATAGAATATGGGGTTAGATGAGGTAGGCAATCTTTTGTCCTGCCTAAGTTGACTAAGAAAGTTTACTTGTCAGTGCAGTGAACTGTTTGGGGAACAAGAGTGTTTTTCTTCCTTACCTTTGCATATATTGATATGTGAAGCATATTTGGTAGGGACTTGATAAGGATTTGTTAGATTAAATTATAAAGCTTAATTTACTTGCAACCTAAATTTATCCAAGAATATGCTTGCTTTACTACTCTAATTTAAATACGTAGACTTTGTGCAGTATCCTTAAAAACACAAAATTATACACTGCCTGCATGCATAGATATTAACAAATAGAAGGAAAATGTAAATGTAATCACTCACTGATGAAACTGTGTGAAGAAAAATTAAAGTTCAGTTAATATAAATATTTATAAAGATTTTAGAAGTGTATTCTTAATTTTAGCTCATATGTAAAGCTAGGTAAATTAAAATTTTATTCTAACCATGGTAGGAATAGAAAACATATGAATATTTATTGATGTGTGTTGATAAAAATGAAAATCAGTCTTGAACTAAAAATTTCAGTTTAAATATATGAATAAAAGATCCTATTATGGAGTCAAATGTGTAACTATGACAAGTAAGCAATTAGTCTAATCTTTATTTTCATCATATTGAAAGTGGCTATGTAAGATTCAAGAGAATGATATAATTCTGATATTTCATCATTTGGTGACTTGAATTTAGCCAAAATCTAAAGGTCAGAATGAACTATCTGTTAAAAAAGGTAAGAAATTTTTATCTGCATTGTACATAGTCATAATTAGAGACAGCCATTTGATAATTGTCTTCAATTTCATTAGACTATACATTTGAAACATAGCTCATGATGTTCTCTGAAAACCTGGGCCCAAGTCAAATGAAGTTAATTTTGCTATTTTTTTATTATAAGAGAAATTCATATTTGTACAGTATTCATCTAAAAATAGCAAGGCATTTGAAGAAAAAAGTTACTTGTAACTGTACCACCCAGAGATGAGTATGTCTATAGATTATTTTCTGTACTCTCATTTAAGATCATCTGCTTTACATGTGCATATATGTTTCTATGTATTAGGTGGTATTTTGTTTGTTTGTTTTTTAGGGAGAGTGATGGGGGGGCGGGAAGGAATTTTTTTCCATCCAGTGGTTCAGTCTCCAAAATGAATGCAATGGACAGAGCTGGGCCAAGCTGAAGCTAGGTGCCTGGAACTCCATCTGGGACTTTCATGTGGTTAGAGGATCCTAAGCACTTGAGCCACCTTTTGCTACTTTCCCAGGCACTTCAGCAGGGAGCTGGATCAGAAGTGGAGCATCTGGGACTTGAACAGGTGGTTATATGGGAGGCTGGCATCGAAGTGACAGCTTAACACTCTGCACCACAACACTGGTCCCAAGTGTTTGTTTGTTTTTTAATTTGACAAGTAGAGTTATAGACAGAGAGCGAGACAAAGAGAAAGGTCTTTCTTCCATTGGTTCACTCCCCAAATGGCCGCCACGGCTGGCGCTGTGCTGATCCGAAGCCAGGAGCCAGGTGCTTCTTCCTGGTCTCCCATGTGGGTGCAGGCGCCCAAGCACTTGGGCCATCCTGCCTTCCTGGGCCACAGCAGAGAGCTGGACTGGAAGAGGAGCAACCGGGACTAGAACCTGGCGCCCATATGGGACGCCAGCGCTGCAAGCGGAGGATTAACCAAATGAGCCACAGCGCCGGATCTGTACCCCCCCCCCCAAGTGTTCTTATTATGCTTGTAATTAAGCCCCCTTCTTCTCTCCCTGTGTCCAAGCAAATTGAGAAATACAATTAATCACTAAACATAACAGATGAAATCCAAGTCTACTTTCATTACAAGTAAGAGGGGAGAGTTAAGGGCAGAAGTGCCTGCTGACTAATCCCTAGAATGGCACCGAGTTGTCTACCCAGTCTCAGCCGTGCCCACCCCAGGAAGACTTAGGGCATGGAGGAGCAGAAGGTTAGCTGGCACCCAAAAGGGAAAAGGAAAGGGCTGAGCCAGGCATTTTCAACTGTTCTCTCCACTTTCACATATCAGAGTAGTTAGCACGTTAGAGTGAATGAAAAAAAGGGTAAAGGTTGGAGTGGGAGGATATCAGATAAAATAGAAACTTGTAAGGAGTTTTGATACTTTTGTAAGGTATTGGGGAGCATTAGATGGGTTTTTAAAGAGGAATGACATGATCCAAGCTACATATTTAAAGGAATCGTCCTGATTTCTGCATGGAGAGTACATATACAGAGAGGTGGAGGTGGTGGACTGCTTCAGGTCCATTTCAGACATCCAAATAATTTCCTGGATGTGGGTAGTAGTGGTGGGAAGATTCTGAAGGTTTTTTGAAGCTGGAATTGACAAATGGTATTTCATGTAAAACTCACTTTAATACAGTATTAATAATTATGCCTTTTAAAATAGTTATGTCTAGCATAAACTAGAGAATTTAATTTGGAAAATGATTGTATAAAATACATTTCATCATCCCCGTAAGGTACCTGACTTTCTACTGGTAAGGGGTCTCTTTGGGAGTTGGGAATTTGGATTGCATGAAATGGGGATGCCTGCTTCGATTTGTGGTGGTTTTTTTTTTTTTAGCTAATTTTTTTAAGCTAATTTTAAACAATTTTATTTTCATTACTGACTTTTCTCAACTGGCAGTTGGAGAAAATTGTCCTTAATTCTTAAAAAAAAAAAAAAAGACTTTTGGTGTCTTGTTATACATGGGCAAAGTCCTCTACAGTTGTCTCTATAGAGCTGTTATGTCCTCTAAAATGGTCAGACTCTCTGCAGGGTGACTATAGCTCTAGAAAGCCTATATAAGGGGTGCCTCTCTCTCGTAGAGATAGTTCCTGAGCCATGTTTCTCAGCTTCAGGACAGCTGTGATTTATTTTGTAAGCTGATGAGGCCAAACATTACTGTTTTAACCATTATAAACAAAATAGTAAATGTTAAATGTTCATTTAATAGAGCCACTAGTAGGGCTTTTATATACAGAAAGTAAAGCCCGAGCCAAAACTGTGAAACAGTTCTCTGGTCTGCATGCATTCTTTTTTAACCTACTCTTTGATACATTGCAACTGGAGAAGTGATGCAATCAGTGATAATTTGGGCTTGCAAACTCTTGGTGGGGCAGTGAGTCCTGCCTGTATTATTTTGTTTTTTCTTTTACTAATTTCCCAAGCTTTAATACTTTACCACATTTCTCAGAAACTTTTGTTTTTATGTTATTTTGTTTTTTCTTTTACTAATTTCCCAAGCTTTAATACTTTACCACATTTCTCAGAAACTTTTGTTTTTATATGTTAGGGTCAAGAACACTTCAGAATATTGTTTAATATTGATCAGTTTTCTTTATCAGAATTTTGGTGATTTTCAGCTCTATCCTAAAATATCACGCAAGGGTCAAATCTTAATTCAGACACATTTTTTAAGTTATTGCTCAATTTTCTTTATAGTTAGTTACAGAAAGAATTATTCTCACTCTGAGTGGTCTGATAAAGAGTTTTCCTCTTTGTGGTCAAAGTTTGCCATGGGCAGAAAACACTGGCAGAAAACTCGTGCCCATGGGGAAGGCAGAGAAGGAGCTAATCACGATACATGTCACATGGTTACCCTGTTTTTTTCTGAAAAATAGTTCCTGCATGTTCTCTATATGAAAATATTTTTACTTGTAACACTGAACTTTTTTTTAAGGTCTCCCATGAGGGTGCAGGGACCATAGAATAGCAGAGAGCTGGACTGGAAGAGGAGCAGCCAGGACTTGAACTGGCTCCCATATGGGATGCTCGCACCACAAGCGGTTGCTTAACCTACGCCACAGTGCTGGCCCCAACACTTTTTTTTTTTTTTTTTTTGACAGGCAGAGTGGACAGTGAGAGAGAGAGAGACAGAGAGAAAGGTCTTCCTTTGCTGTTGGTTCACCCTCCAATGGCCACCGTGGCCGGTGTGCTGCGGCTGGCGCACCGCGCTGATCCGAAGCCAGGAGCCAGGTGCTTCTCCTGGTCTCCCATGCGGGTGCAGGGCCCAAGGACTTGGGCCATCCTCCACTGCACTCCCTGGCCACAGCAGAGAGCTGGCCTGGAAGAGGGGCAACTGGGACAGAATCTGGCGCCCCGACCGGGACTAGAACCCGGTATGCCGGCACTGCAAGGCGGAAGATTAGCCTATTGAGCCACGGCGCAGGCCCCAACACTGTATATTTTAACCAGAGAAGATTAGATTTTACACTGTGACAGACTATACACATATCTGTTGAGACACACAGACATATAAAACTGAAAAAGTTTACCATAACAGTTCCTCATCTTGCAGTGTGCAGTGAACACCAATTTTTTTTTTCATTTCACTCTACTCCGTTTTTTAAGTGTTAATCATTATCTGTTAAATTGATTTTATGAGCCATTAATGAGTTAGAATCCAGACTTTGAAAAACACTTCTAAAGCAAGTCCCAAATATAATTTGATCTCCACAGCAGCCTTGTGAAGTACACTAGATTAATATTCAAAACATAGCTAAAGACTATACTTGGAAAACAGAAGTTGATGGGGGCCTGCACTGTGGTGTAGCGGGTAAACCTGCCGCGCCTGGAGTGCTGGCATCCCACAAAAAAAAAGAAAAAAAAAGTTGAACTGAAAGAACAAAGATAGAAGAAATGGTTTGAGGCACTGAATGAGCAAAGGTCATCATGAACGTAGTAGGTGCTTGAATGATGAGGGAGGCGGAGGAGCTGCAGGCATTCAGAACAGGAGATAGATGAATGCAAAAATGTTTTTCCGGCCTTGGCATTTTTGCCTAAGCTTTTGAAGAAATGTGATTTGACACCAGAAATCACTTGTGGTTAGAATATACTAGGTTGCTGGTTTCTTGAAAAGCTACCAAAATCAGTTTACAGGGCTCTGTCTACCCAGTGGGATTTATTTGGAAAGTGAGAGAAATATACAGAAATGTGAGGACTTTATTAAGGGAAAGTGAGCCAGGAAAAGCACACGGGGAGTTGCATACCAGGCTTTTCTAGGGAGCAGCCCAGATTCTGCAAGTGAGAGAGGGCAGACAATGAAGCGTGGGCAAGCAGGCAGGAGAAGTGGCAAAATGGGGGCCCAGCTCAGCCCGCTCCAGCTTCTTACCCGCTTCCAAAAGGGGAGTGGTTACATAGTCTGATTGACAGGTGGGTGGATACAAGTGAGATCACATAGAGGGCAGGGGGTGTGGCCTCCAGTTCATGGGCCTAATCCTAGCTCCCTGATTGGTCCTATATCATTCCCCTGTCTGAGGTTCCAGATTCTTAATCTTAAGCGGATGCTGAAGGACGTAGACTCATCATATCTTCTGTATTTACTTCCTGCTGATCAGAGATGCAGGCCTTGCCTGTCTCGGGTCTGGAAGTCTCTTCCTAAGTCATCTAATGAATTTGTTTCGTGAACTGGAGAACTTTGAGTCACCACCAATGGCTGTGTCCCCCAAATGACCATCATTACTCTCAGAAGTCGTTGATTTCTGAAACATACAATTTATCAGTCAGCATAAGCAAAATTGGAACAAAACAAATTGCAAGTGGAGTTCCCTTTAAGATGGAAAGAACATATTTTATAGAGTCCCAGACAGTGGGTGGTGATAGGCTATCCTTGTGCAGATTATAAAACCATTTAGCCTGAGCGTAGAGATTTTTAATGTCTCTTTCAGTGAACATACTATTGTTCAAGTAAAGGTGGCAGATTGCATCAATCACTGCACATGTTCCTCCTTGTTCTATTAATATATATTCCAAGGCCTGTCTATTGTCCATAACTACCTTGGACAGAGTGTCCACAGACGTAAGTACTAGCTGTAAATGCTGACCTGAAGTGTAGGCGAGATTGCCCAAAGCTATGGTCAGGTTTTTAAAATCACCTTCATGTGGCTCACCAGTATCGTATACTATTATAGTAGAAGAACTCACTAAGGAGTTTTTCTGTCAACAACAGTTCCCAAGAATCAAAAGAATAGGTAGGCACAGCGTGTCTGCCTTAAAGTGCAGCATTCTTGATGTGATGAAAGCAAAAGCTTTACTTACCTTTTTGCTTTTTGAAGAGGTTTTTAAGATCTTTGGCTCACAGGTATAAGCAGACACGTCTTTAGAGTTCACGTGTGTATTCACAGTATTGTGCAACTACCAGCTGTCTCTAGTTTCAAAACTATTTCATGAACCCATAAAAACACTCTGTACCTATTAAGTAATCATTTCTCAACCTCTGTCCCTAAAGGAAACATTATAACACTACCACAGATTTTAAAAATATGTTGCTGTTAATAAATGCACTAATTTAAAAAAATGCATTGAAAATAAGACAGTTGCAACTACTAGCTAGATATTAGATATTGCCAAAGCTCTGTGTTGAATACTTTTCTATGGTAAAAAGACATATTAACAAGTCTTATGCAGGTATTAAAGTTAAATTAGTACTAAATCAGAACTTTCTGCTTAGTATATTTGGAAGAACTGAAAGAGAATTTTAAAAATATAGCTTTCCTACTATGAGATTCACTGATATTTCATGCTATTCACTTTACCATCTAAAATTCATCTTGCTATAAGCTGAATTCACCCTTTACATCATTATTATAGGGATTGCATATCATTCACAGAGTCTTCAACAGCTGAATCTAAGGATTCAGAGAGCATGTTCTACAATATTAGCTAGTCCTCTTCCCATTGCCATACAATATACCTAACCTTGGTTATATCTAAAGAAAAAAGATGCATCTTGCTTACATTCTGGAAATTCAAGAGCATGGTACTGGCTCTTGTGTGGCCCTCTGGCTGTGTCACATCATAGTGGATGGCACCGTGGCAGGGGCATGTGTCAGAGCAAGACTGGAAGCCAGAGAGTTGGGAGAGGCCACTTTTGCTCTTTTATAACCCTCTCATGAGGAAATTGAGATCCAATAAGAACTGTTTATCCCTTCTGTGGTGATGGAAGTTTTCATTATCATCCTTAATTGTATAAAATCAGTTACTTACTGAACTAGATGATTTGAGTTTTACAGAGAAGATGTAGATACTACTGTCAAATTTTATAAAATCATTGTGAAAATCAGTTTATACACAATTAACACTTAGAAAATAAAACTGATTATAGTCTGTTGACAAGTGATTGTGTTCTGAAAGTTCACAGATTAAGTTGATTGGAACAATGTTTTTCATAGAAACAATTTTCACATGAACTATTATGAATATTCCAGACTAGCCCCTGTAAATTATTTTTCTATGTGTTCTTTATTAACTTCCCCAGAGGCAGCTCTGCTGTGATTAAAGAGTGTTTTGCCTTGATGATCTTAGTTTCCTGATCAGAACAACACTCCACATGGTTATAAGGATTAAATAGATGTGTGTTGTGAACATACATAGCACAATGCCTGCTACTAAGTTGATGGTCATTAAGTGTGCATTCATTTATTCAGTCACTCATAGTCACAGACTTACTGGGTTACAAAACTGCATCAAGACAGTTTACTTCAAGAAATTAGTTAGCTTTGTTCTAATATGACATGGAGCTTAGCCAAAGAATTCACCTTCTTCTCACTGTGAACTTACTTCAGTGTTAGTAATGGCAGTGGTGATAGCAATAGTAGTAATTGTAATAATAATAATAATTATTGTAGCAGCTGATGGTGTGATCTACTTTATACCAGGAATGGCTCTAAATGTTTTCAGTGTGCTTGCTCATTCATGTACAGCTTTGTGAGGTTAGTATTCTTATCCCTGTTTTAAGGATGAGTTAGTTGTGACTGAGAAATCTTCCAAAGGAAATGCATATTGTCAAGGACCAAATTGCCTGATGCAGGTTCTGGCTTACATTGGAAATTCCTGTTTCTTACCCTGTCTACCCACAGAGGGCCAGCAGAGTTGGGTGAACGGAGAGCAGAAGAGCAGGAGAGGAAGAGAGGAAGAGTGGGAGGGCAACATAGGTCAAAGATAGTCCCCTGGCTCATCCTGTCATCATAATTAACAAAGATCTGAATGGAACAGAGGTGGAGGAGGAGATCAGTCTAGACTCTAGTCTGTGAGCAGGCGGTGACTATTGGAGTCTTTCTCTCTCAGCTGTATTCCAAGTGCTCTGGCTTAAGTAGACTGCATTAGAAGTACTTTTAGATTTTATATCCGGCTCCCTTATGGAAAATAATGTGTCAAATATTCATACATTGAAGGAAATAATTCATTTTATACTATATTTATGCTTTTCCGAGCTGGTGAATCAAGATTATAGAAATGACATACAATTAAAACATTTTTCTAAGTTTAAATGGCCATAAGTTAAGTGGAATTCTTTGTCATTGACTGGGTCTAGTAGCAAGATGACATTTTGCTATTTTTATTTTTAAACCTAAGAAGGTTTGCCTATAAACCATTTAGTAGCAGAACAAGCTTTCCAAATGCTATGAGTTAAAACACATGGAGATACTAAAGATCTTGGATGGGGCTTGAATGTTTTCCCACACATAAAATGTGTGTTTCAAAGACAGGAAGATATTTTAGATATTCACTGAAATAGTAGTTTGAAGTTACAGCATGGTATGTGATAATTATTATTTTTTATATTGATCAATTAAGAACACTTTTGTTAGACAAGATGCAAGTCAAAGGAAGAAGAAATTACGCACCATATTGCTATATTCATATTCTTAGGAAGTACCTGTCTTGTGTAAGCCTGACACGTACGAGACCGTGTGTGTCTGAGCAAGTTTGAGAGTGATTTGCTGATTTATATAGGTTTCCACATTTACAAAGATAGGCCTGGACCAAGTGCTTCTATTTTTATTTTACAGGGGGCTACTCGTGTTTTTCAATATTTTAAAAACCAATACACATTTTATGTTTTCTGTCATCTAAGAAGGCTGATAAGTTATAAGTATTCTGTATGTCATAAAAACAGTTGATAGATTGAATATGCTTTGTTTTTTAAAGAATTATTTATTTATTTGAAAGGCAGAGTTACAGGGGGGGCAGAGAGAGAGAGAAAGAGAGAGAATCTTCCATCTGCTGGTTTACTCCCCAAATGGCTGCAACAGTCAGAGCTGGGCCCATCCAAAGCCAGGAGCTTGGAGCTTCTTCCTGGTCTTCCACCTGGGTGCAGGGGCCTGCGTTCACGAGGCCATAGCAGAGAGCTGGATCAGAAGCAGCCGGGACTCAGCTGGGACTCAAAGTGGCACCTATATATGATGCTGGTGCTTTACCTGCTGTGCCACAGTGCCAGCTCCTGAATATGCTTTTGAAATTAATTTTCTGTCCTTACTCCTGCAATGAGTTTGCCCATCCCTCCCTGGTGACATTTGGGATGGGGTGATGTTGAGAAGGATGCCAGTTTTTTTTTTTTTTTTCATGTCATTAAAGGACTTTAAGCAAAAGATGCATGATCAGACTTACGTTTTGGAGGAATCAATTTTTTTCTTTATGGAAGACACACTGGAGGAAATCAAGGCAAGATGCAGAGTCGGGGCAGGGGGAGCTCTCTTAAGAGTTATCTGGTGAATCCATTCCCAAGTGAGAAGTGATCAGAACTTCAAGTATGTGATGAGATTCGAGACTGGAGATTAGAATACAGGATACAATGGTACAACTTAGTAAATGTTTGTATAAAAGATAAGGAAGACAGTGAGTAACTGTAGACTCAGGCTACCTTTGATGATATGGAGAACTGCCTGTGGAGGTGGAAGGGAAAGGGAAGGCAGTAATGTATTCAGTTTTAGATGTGTTGTGTCAAAATTCTCAGATTCATTTCTAACTCAGCTGAATGAATGAATTTACTGATTTTGAGGCTCATATCCATGCCCATTAATCTTGTCTCCCTGAATCCTGACAAAACCCACCCATGTTTTTTGGCCTGAGGCTGGAATTTCTATTTCCAAAACCTAAGATCTGATTGCTTCCTCTTTAGTCCCCTACCCGAATTTTCTAGTTTTCCTTGCTGATTGAATTTACATACCTTCTTGACCCTGTGCTTCTGATGTCTATACTATTACTCTGCTAGAGCTTGCTGGCTTCGTGTTTAACTGTGATTTTACTGTCTTTTCTGCTCTGTTCTCTTTGGATCTTCTGGATTCATATTTTTGAGTGAGAAAGCACAATGAATTTTCTTAGAGATGCATTTCTAAACATGTCTGTGGACTAGTTTGGATAGGAGAAAGAGGACACAGCTCTGTAATGTAGAAGAGTGCAGTATTCCCTCTTATGCTACTGTGGTTTCAAAACTAGCTGTTTTAAAGGCAACTCTGG